>NC_092817.1:173755798-174120798 GCF_023375885.2 Dermacentor andersoni | reverse complement strand
GGGCAAACAGAATTTACCGTCTGGGTCAATCGTATGTAGACGTCTGTGAATATTATCAGAGTGGGCTCTATAAGCCTTTGTAAGGTCCTGCATGAGTGCCTTGATCATGGAGTTGGTGTCAGGTCGCGAGTAGGCAATCCGTATTTCATTAGAGGAAGAGGAGGCCGATCTTGCCTCACTGTCAGCGAGTTCATTACCAAAGACACCACAATGGCTAGGCATCCATTGAAAGGTGATCACGTGGCCACTTAACTCGGCACTGTGATAAAGTTCGACGATTTCCAGCACGAGCAGATAGTATGGTCCTTTCTTTAAAAAGTGTTTTATCGCCTGTAGCGCTGATTTGGCATCGCACAATATCGTCCATTTATGGGGTGTCTGCGTTCTCATAAAACGGACAGCCTCTCGTATTCCCGCAAGTTCTGCAGCCGTAGATGTCGATTTGTGGTCTAATCGAAATCGTTGAGTAATTCCAAGTTGTGGGATGACCAATGCGGCCGTTGTGGCAGATGGCGTGACCGAACCATCGGTATATACTTGTACAGTCCCACTATATGATGTAAATATATGGGACAGGGTGAGCTGCTTCAAGCCAATGGAGGAAACGTGAGATTTCTTCCGAATTCCGGGTATCTGAAGCCTCACTAGTGGTCTTGGCAATGTCCATGGAGGTGTCACGGGGATGTCGGTGGCCTGGAATCTTGCTGGTACAATGCTTGCGTGACATGCAATAGCTTTAGAAAAAGCACAGTCAAGGTTGGTGCTTGGAAGTGTTGACAGTGGATGGTGTGAGTGTCTGGTTAGCAGGCGAAGATAGGTTCGCACAGGTTCACAAGACCTGTATATGTCGATAGGACAAGCCCGTGCTTCCGCTATTGTGCCCTTAGTTGACGTGCAGCGTGGCAAGCCAAGACATATTCGTAGTGCTTGTGCCTAAAGGCTCTCCAGCGTGCGTATACAAGATGACCCCATGTTAGATAACACAGGCATGCTGTAGCGCATGTAGCCCACAAAAAGTGCCTGGTACACTTGGAGCAAACTTCGCTCAGAGGGGCCCCATCTCAGTCCTGATATTACACGAAGAACGTGTATGAAGTTGGTCAATTTAGCCCTAAGCGCAGTAACATGTTTGGTCCAAGAAAGGCTGCGGTCTATTATCACGCCAAGATATCTCTGGTGGGTGACTAAAGGGAGCGCTGTTCCGTCGACAACGATTGGATAATGTGACATTGATTTGCGCGTGAATGCCATGACTGCACACTTAGTTGCTGAGAGTTGCAGGCCTCTACGGCGCAAGTACTTCGCCGTTATGGTAGCCGCACGTTGGAGCCTTGCACGCACTTGTGGACGTGTGACCTCAGATGACCAAATACAGATATCATCCGCGTACGTACTGATACGCGCTGTTTCAGGTAGCTCGTCTTCAAGGCCCACCAGTATGATATTGAACAATATTGGGGTAAGGACACCACCCTGCGGAACACCCCTGCGAACGTCATGTCTGTCAGTCTCGCCATCCGAAGTGGACATGAAAATGGTGCGGCCACTGAGGTAACTCTGCAGCCATGCATACATCCGGCCACCAACACCAATATCCTCAAGCGCCTGAAGAATCGGATGGTGGAAGACGTTGTCGTAGGCACTTTTGATGTCCAGAAATATTGCGCATACCAGACGACGGCGTCTCTTTTCCTGTTGAACAGAAGATACTAGGTCGATCACACCGTCAATTGATGATCGGCCTCTTCTGAATCCATTGATGAAATCAGGAAGTCCACCACTTTTCTCGAGTAGCCATTACAGTCTGTTCAGTACCATCCGCTCCATCACTTTACCGACACAGCTTGCCAAGGCTATTGGCCGATAATGTAAGAGATCATGTGGGCATTTCCCAGGTTTTAGTAAAGCCACAAGACGACTGCACTTCCAGTGATTAGGCACAGTTGCTGTATCCCACGTAGAGTTGTAGAGCGCCAGGAGAATTTCTCGAGCTTCTACTCCAAGATGACAGATCGCGGAGTATGTAATTCCGTCTGGTCCTGGACAAGTTGACCGGCGGGAAGCCATCCAAGAACCCTTTTCGTAAGTCTCCAGGTTTCTGCCCCGTACGTGAGTACTGGTAAGACGCAGCTGTTATACACTTTTCTCTTGAGGGATAATGGCGACCTGCTGTTCATGATCTGCGAATGCCTGCCAAACGCACCCCAGCCCATTCTTATTCCTCTGATTATTTCACTCTCATGATCCGGATCAGCAGTCACTACCTGTCCTAAGTAGATGTATTCCCTTACCACTTCCAGTGCCTCGCTACCTATCGTAAACTGCTGTTCCCTTCCGAGACTGTTAAACATTACTTTAGTTTTCTGCAGATTAATTTCTAGTCCCACCCTTCTGCTCTGCCTCTCTAGGTCAGTGAGCATGCATTGCAGTTGGTCCCCTGAGTTACTAAGCAAGGCAATATCATCAGCGAAGCGCAAGTTACTAAGGTATTCTCCATTTACTCTTATCCCCAGTTCTTCCCAATCCAGGTCTCTGAATACCTCCTGTAAACACGCTGTGAATAGCAGTGGAGAGATCGTATCTCCCTGCCTGACGCCTTTCTTTATTGGGATTTTGTTGCTTTATTTATGGAGGACTACAGTGGCTGTGGAGCCGCTATAGGTATCTTTCAGTATTTTTTCATACGGCTCGTCTACACCCTGATTCCGCAATGCCTCCATGACTGCTGAGGTTTCGACTGAATCAAACGCTTTCTCGTAATCAATGAAGCTTGTCCCTTGTAGCTTCAATTCAATTGGGACAAGGGAATCAATTCCCTTGTAGCTTCGTGCTAAATGTTGGGGTTCACGTTAACTTTCTCTGTCGTGAACTTTCCTCCACCCCGCGGGCTTCTGCAGAACTGTTTAATTTGATGACGCTTAGACAGCGAATGCAGCGGACTCGGCTTTTACTCATGACTTCAGTCAGGCACCAGCTGCGTGCACACAATAAGCGCTTGCGAATGCAAGCACTCTTGCCTCCACAAAGCCACAAAGGCGTATTGCACTTTTTGAAGGGGACCGGACTGTATACGAACGATTGTGAATGACAGTGAGCATTTATCTGCGTGTGCGTTCATGCTGTCTGACTCTTCATTGTGTTTCTTATTTTTCTCATGTGTCTTTATTCTTTTCTTCTTCGATCCTCTAGGATATGGCAGTCGACTGAGTGCGTCCTATAATAACGTGTTTGTCGTTTTTCGTCTCTGCTGTACGAGCGAGATTGGGTATATATATATATATATATATATATATATATATATATATATATATATATATATTGTTTTCTGTTTAACGTTCTAAGGCGCGAAGGGGCTAGGCCTAAGCATGGTTTTAGATTCAAGCGAAAATACCGGCGGCTAAATATGTGCTACATCACCTCTAAATAATTGTGCGACTTCGCACACGCACATTGCACATTGGGGTCTATAAACCCCAATGTGCGTGCCCAAATTGTACAAAAGTTATGTCTGAAGTTTACCGGCAATTAAAGAAAAAACATACAATGCGTCGGCCGGGAATCGAACCCGGGCCACCCGCGTGGCAGGCGAGTATTCTACCACTGAACCACCGACGCTTTTTTTTTTTCTTTATTGCCTGACCTTGACAAAGAAAGAACAGCAATAGCAATACGCAAAACAAAATATAAAGGACACAATGACCACGTCGTATTGACATAATCAGCCTGGTAGGGGGCTGGCTTCGCCACATTAAAATTCATTTAGAGCCATCAATGGCTCCACTTTTGACAGCCACTCGGGAGTATCGCCACCGGCCTTTAATATCTCAACAAACCGATGCACAGTTTCACGGAAATAAATTCGCGTAGGTCGTGCATCGGGATCGCACTATTATCCTGCCATTCGAGAGCGCCAAATACTGTGGAGGCAAATTAACATTATTAAATCAAACGGAAAACCATCCTCGTTAGTAATGGGTAGATACCGTATTGCCTGAGGGTCGAGGGGAAATTGTTTCTTTAACGTTCTTTGTAGTATGCCCCCCAAAAAATATCCCTCCCCAACAATGAAGAAAAACGTGATCTATCGTTTCTGGTTGTTTGCAGATAAGGCAGAGAGATCCACATGGAAAAAATAAGCCCTTTTCCTGTAAATACATTTGTACTGGCAACGTTTTAGTGTGTAACTTTAAAAAAGAGGTTTTAACCCCTGGCACCAGAAGCGTAGCCGGGGGGGGGGGGGGGGTCTTATGGGGCTTCAGCCCCCCCCCCCCGAAATTTTTTCGTGCTGTCGTGCGCCGCCAACCAAAATGACCCCCGGCGCCGGAAATCATGCTGGATTTAGTCTAGAATGACCTTTTCATGCTCGAAAAGACATTTCAGCTCGAAAATTGCGAAATTGGACTGGATTTCGCGGCAACGCCCATGCACAGGGAGTCGCATATCGTAACGCAAGGAGCCCCTCCCGAGCACAAAGTTTCAAGGGGGTTTTGATGGCAAGCGGGCTCGTCGTGGCCTCTCGCGGAGGCCGCGCAATCGACGGAGCGCATGATTTCAATTCTGGAACTTTACGGGTATGGCGTTCTCATAAACTGTTGATGGGAATGATTCACTTGCATTTCCAAAGTCGTGCCTTAGATTTTCAATTCCGTAACATTGTGGGCTTAATAAAGTTATAAACATTTGATGCCAAAGGTGCGTTCACTTTTCTAAAGTCCTACATCTGACCATACAACGAGACAAGCCAAATCAACACACTATCAGACAAGTTTACAAAGCACGCAGCGAGGTCCGAAGACGAAGCGTCGTGGTGGTTCATTTGTGGCAGATTGTCACAGAAAAGAATATCAACATTTTTCTTCCACCTGCGCCAAAGCATCCATGTCAAGGTACTAAAGCCAGCAAAGGTAACTACGTTCTTATTTATTTTTCTACTTTGACTTTCATTCCTGAGAACACATTGAGCCTCTTCGTTTTTTTTTTTTTTTTTTGTTCTCGCTACCCGCGGGCTGCCGGAACCACCCAGAACGTATGCGTTTTTCTCGTGTTGCCCCGATCACCGCGCAGCGCACTTCGATGCACGTTCGTTTTTCTCTGACCGAGTGGATTATCGTCTGGCATAGTTTTGGACGCTTTCTCGCTAGCAGACGAAAAAAAGAAACAAATGCATGGCCGCTCACCGCCATCACTACGGGGACTCGATGGATTGCAACGCGTTCGCTTGAGCGGAATTTCTCCGGAAAATTAGGATACGATACCGCGCAGCATGCGTATGGTTATCTGTGGACCAATCGTCTCACGTTTTCTTCGATATTCCTTCGGTAGCCGCATTAGGTGCCCAAAGTAGGCATTCGGTTATAGTCAACATGCCTTCCTTGCGTGTTTTTCATTTCCATGCCCCCGCCCTACAAAAGAAAAAAAATACATTGACGCGGCGCAGCAAATTGTCGCATGGTGAAAGTTTGATTTTGTTACTTCGTTTGTAGAAAGTAATGGGCCACGGGACGCTTCAGTTGGCGGATAATCACTATATTATTGCGGTAGCAATCTTGTGGACCCTCCAGGCGCATTCCTGCCGTCGCCCTCATGTTCCGTATACAGTCCAAGGGCGATAACATCGTGACCGCGTGCCGCATGTGAGAGGGAAAGCGTAAGGGGGCGTGGGGTGACATGGGTTTGCCGACGATGGGGTGGCTCAATCTTGGTGCGCAAGGGAGAAAAACAGGGAGGAAGCTCGCCGCCTCCTGTCGCGTGCGATACATCAGAGGGAGTTGAGGGAGGGGGGGGGGCTGCGATCTGTGAATCTGTGGTCGCGCAACATGTTTATTTGCCTTGTTTGACGCATTTTATATAGTGACTTTTTCTTAGATACGCAGATTTATTTGAGACTTATATTGAAATATCTTGTTGCGAGGTTTTGTGCATACGTGCAGTGAACTTTGTTTCCAGATACACTTTTTTGCCTTCTGTCAAGCTGTATCTTCGCATTTCTAATGCACGAGGGCGAGTGAAATGAAAGTGAGCCAACCCACCCCGGCCAATAAAGGTTCGGTTCATTATCTGCGAGGCATGCACATAGCACAGAGGCATCTCTCGTTTACGAAAGTGACACACAGGTGTGAGGATAAAAGTTCTTTAATGCTCTTGCACATTGGGTTGAACTTGGTTTCGTGGCATAATGGACACTCCGAAAGTGTCACAGAAGGTTGTCGTGAGGTTTTTGACAGCTTAAGATGTTTCGGAAAAAGAAATTAGTCGCCGTGTGGCTGCCGAGTGCGTTGAACATTGCATTTCATAGGCCACTGTGAAGCGTTGTAGCAAACGGTTCCAAGAAGGACGTGAAAGTTGCGAATACGATTCAAGACCGTGCCAAAGCCACTGTGCAATCAACCCAACACAATTGTAAAGGCTAATTAGAAAAGAACGGAGGATAAGCGTCGGAGAATTGGCAGAGCGTGTGAACATCCGTCATAGTTCGGGTCACACTATAATTCATGAACATCTCGGTTATCGGCTCTTGTGTGCGCAATGGGTGCCCAAGATTTTGAACCACGGCCAGAAGACGGAGAGGTTCGGTGCTGCCTTGACTCATCTAATCCTGTATCACAATGCGGGTGACGACCTTAGTCTGCAATTGCGACCGGGAACGAATCATGGTGCCACTACTACGAGCCTGAAAGACGACAGCAAAGCTTACAGAGGAAACATTTCAATTCATAACCCCCAAGAAAAGCAAAGGCCTTCATTTCTGCCGAAAAGGTGTTGACTTTTTTTCGGTCGTCAGGATCGAATTTGCTGAACCTAGAGACACTCAATCGTTTCGGATATCGTAAAACGTCGGATCGGCTGCGTGTCGCAATCAACAACAAATGGTGTGGAAATTCAGGAATGGGGTCATCTTGCTCCACAATGCCCGTCTCCACGTCGCTGATGTCGTTAACATAAAACTGGCAAAGTTCAAGTGGGAAACGCTGCAACATTTGCCATACAGCCTAGACCTGTCGCCTTGTGACTTCCACATTTTGGAGCATTTGAAAAAAAAAAACAGCTCGAAGGAACCAGAATTGTGTCGGACGATGACGTGAAAGAGTCCGTTACCGACTTTTTGAAGCGGCAACCCAAGGAATTTTATGAGACGCGAATCAGGCGGCTCGTTAGACAGTTGGTCAAATGTCTAAATGCTTATGGAAACTACTTTTAAACAAAGTACGCCGTTAGTCATATATTCGCATTGGCTGACTTTCATTTGACTCGCCCTCGTACATTTCGCCGAACTCCTTGTTTCTATATTTATTTCATTCATTCCATACTGATAGCCTGGGTGCCAGCCCTTAAGCAGGAGTGAGCATACATAATTTTTTTGGCAAAATAGTTGCAACATATAACATCACAAAGACATGGTGAAGAAAATGGAAAAATAACTGAACAAAGGAAAAAAAGCAGAAATAAACATGGCATTATCTATAATAAAGTGGATCATTATACAACCAACACAATAAGAAAAAAAATCAGGTTTGGTGCCTGAGCCCATTTATAAATAGTTCGACTATTTCACATTTTAACACATCAGCTGGTAGACAATTCCATTCACGGGTTGTTCTCGGAAAAATAAATTTTTGAACGTATCAGTGGAATTTATAAAATCTGCAACTTTCTTAGAGGGAAAAAAGCGCATTGTACATTCTGACGATGGTCTTATATACGATTCCTTATGAATTCCAATTTTGGCATGAAAAACTAAATAAAAGAATTTCAGCCTTTCCGTACTTCTTCTTCGTAGCCTTTGAAGTTCCGCTTTTTGTAAGACATGTGCTCTCTGTTGCGACTATAATTTCGGTGAAATTACTCACAATACACGGCCGATGACAGCTGCTCCTGCGCAATGCATTCTAACAAAGGACAGTGTTGTTCAGAGTTTTCCCTGTTCTTTGCATATGTACAAAAATGTAAACAAAGTTCTTGAACGACGGAGATAGAGAGATGCAAATGAGAGAAAAGCATGGAGGTTAACAAAGTTTCATTAAAATATTCGTCCTCAACTTGTTCATTCCATGGCCTTTACATGTTTCATATCAGCGGAATGCACTGCTTTGCTGGTTTCAAACTGATATAGTTCTAAAGTTCGTGGGATATTTTCTTTACGTATTAACTAGACAGAAAGCATGGAAGCATTGATATCAATTATTTCGGGAACAATTTTTGAGACATACGAGTATACTATTTTATGAAAAAATACATATTTTACTCCTCTAGCTGGACAGTGCGTAGCGTTCCACTATTCGTTTGCCGCATCTTTCGTAATGGCAATGCAGTTGTTATTTATGTATTTGATCCCTCGACAAATTCAATGAGGAGGAGGCAGAGCCGGACCGTGAGCCCCCCCCCCCCCCCCCTCCCGAACGAAATTTCTGGCCACGCCACTGCCTGGCGCAACTTGCATTTTCTTTAGTCTCTTTAACACGTCCCTACCAGGGCCTTCACTGTACAAGGCTCTGTACATGGGCTCCGGCAGAACAACGTCACACAAATCCTTGTACATTTTTTTTCTTTTTGACAGTAGATAAATATTCATTTGAAAACCTCGTTGCAAGGAATCGTACACTTGCGACAACTTCTCTAAAACATCCAAAAATGCCTCCCGTGAGTGTGGCAACAAAGTGTGGCAACGCGCGCCTGAGCCTTACTTGGCATGCGGTGCACAAGAAAGGATCGCTGACGTCGCGAAGGAAAAGAAACCTGTTCACAATCTGCCGCAAAAAAAAAAGGTGTCCCAGGCCCAATCCACCATTCTTCACTCCTTTGAACAAATTCGTTCGGCTGCACCTTTCCCATGGCGCATCCCACACGAAATTGGCGAAAATTCGATGCAGCTTCTGTACATTGAGCCTTGCACAATGTAACACCTGCATTACATACCACAGCCTACTAATAAAGAACAGATTGTACACGGTGGCTCTAGCAAAAATCGATAAGTTCGTTCCTTTCCACCTTTCCGCCTTTCCACGTGTATCATGCGTCTGCGCTGTCCAATATGTCGCGCTATCACGATAGCATTCTAGAGGTACTCCCAAGTACCTCGTTGGGGTCGTAACCCAGGACACGTTTGCAAAGCGGTCGGGCGTCGATTGCCATTCTCCGTGCCAGAGCCCTAGTGATTTGGCTAAGTTCACTCTGCTGTCTGTGACTTGGCAGAAGCTCTCTACACATTTAATAGCCTCAATTACACCTTCCCTACTGGTTGAAAAAACCGCCACATCATCCACATATGCCAACAGCTTGACTTCCGCTGCTTGCAACCGAAAGCCAGGAATTGTCTCTTTTTTCATGATGTTTAAGCACATCGCCTCTATGTATATGCAAAACAAAAGAGGGCTAAGGGGACAACCCTGGCGTACCGACCGCTGCACGCTAGTGGGCGCCCCCAGACTCTGGTTAACGATCAATCTCGTCGTGCAGTTCCGATACGCCAGGGCGGTGCCCTCGCGAATAACAGAACCAACATTAACATGGTCTAGTATGCAAAGCAAAATTTCATGCGCGACACAGTCGAAAGCTTTTTCAAGGTCTAGTTGCAAAATGGCCACGCGGCTATTTGTAATATCGCAGCACTCCAGCACGCATCTTGCTGCATTAAGATTAGTCGTAATAGATTGTCCCTTGATCCCGCACGTTTGATGCGGTCCAACAATTTCCTGGAATACTGACTGTAATCTTCGCGCTAAAGCTTTCATATAGATTTTGTAATCCACATTTGTGAGTGCAATTGGCCGGTACGCTGTTACTTGTCGTAACTTGTCTGCTTCGTCAGTTTTGGGGATTAAGACAGTCTGTGATCTTGCATAAGACGGAGGCAATTCGTTAATTTCGTAAGCTTCATTAAACACGACCGTCAATATTGGCGCGATTCCACGCTTAAAAGCTTTGTAAAACGCCGCGCTTAACCCGTCCGGCCCTGGCGATTTACCAGGGTTTAAATTGTCTATCGCCGTTTCTACCTCTGATTCGGTTATTGGCAGCTCTAATCTAATCCTTCTGCTCATCGTTGAGTCGCGGCAGTGCCCCAAGAAACTTATCCTTAAACGTGTTCGTGTCGGCAACATGTAAAGCGAACAACATCTGATAGTACTGAAAAAATGCACGCTTAATGTGTTCGTTATCATCCGATAGGACACCTCCCCATTCTATGTTGTCTGTGTGATTTCGACGAGCGTGAGCTTCTTCAATTCCGAGGGCTCGTTTAGACGGCGTCTCCCCAGCAGCTACATGTTCCGCTCTCGCCCGAATCAGCGCACCGCGATAACGCTCCTCTTCTATCACTTTAACTTTTTGTTTCGTTTTCCTAATGTCATCTATTCATTGACCAGGCGCTTCGCATTCTTTCTCGAGCAGTTTTGCAAGCATAGACCTTAGATTACGTTCATATAGTTTCTCCTCGTACGCCATGGCACAAGACCGCTCTATTGCTTTTATTTTAAGTTCTTCCTTACAAAGCTCCCACTGTTGCCATATTTTCAGTTCTTCATTCGGCTCTATTTTGCCGATTTCTTCAATTACCACACGGTTGAAAGCATCGTCTTTAATCAGCTTGTTATTTATCTTCCACAATTCCCAGCTAAAAGCACTGCCACGTTTTTGTGCCCGAATTCCGCACTCTACTAAACAGTGGTCTGTGAAAGACACCGGCGCTACTTGATAACTGTTGCATTTTGGAATCACGTCCAGCGTTACATAAATGCGGTCAAGACGGGCATGACTTGAACGCTGGAAATGTGTGCACTTCACATCCCCGCGCCTTGCATACACTCCGTCATATCCTCAAGGTTCCATTTGTCTATGATTTGCGACAGTACCTCAGTACTTGCGTCCCTGAACCCCCGATCACTAGTCTTATCACAAGCACTCAGCACACAGTTGAAGTCGCCCATGATAATCAGCTGTTTATCGAAGCTGAGACGCTGCTCAACACTTCTAAAGAAATCGACCCTTTCATCCACAACATTTGGTGCGTACGAACATAAAACCCGCCATTCTGTATCGCTGAGTGTGAAATCGACAGCAACACACCGACCTGACAAGCACGAGAAATCAGCATGCACGACCAGAGCCGGCAACGTCTTAATAAAAAGGACACAACCAGCAGATGTGCCGATGGCATGGCTTACAATAGCACGTTCAGCAATCATGTTTCAAGTTTAGAGACAATTAAAGAAGAAAAACATATAGTGCGTCGGCCGGGAATCGAACCCGGGCCACCCGCGTGGCAGGCGAGTATTCTACCACTGAACCACCGACGCCTTCTTCCTGTCGCAGCAGCGGTCGCCTATAGAAAGCTGGGCCGGTTGCGCAACTTGCTCACTGCATTGGGGTCATCGTGCCGGCGAGAACATGCAGGAGAGGCGGACTGCGTATACGTGGGGTAAACGTCGGGCTACGTATATCCTTGCGATTTCATCACGACGATGACGGATAGGGCAACTGGGACGCGTCGTTCAGGAGAGAAGTTGCTTCCCCTTGTTTATAAAATTGAAAGAAAAGTTCACAGTCGCTTTAATATACGCTAAAGAGGACGAAGGCGAAAGCCTGCGCACCCGCGAGACATTCGTTAAATTAGTTGACATTAGGATTCGAACACGTTGTTATTTCCTATTACTGATCTTGTCCCAGTGAAGCCCGTGGATTCGAGTGACTTTATTTACTCGACCTTGATTAATTGCGCCTTTATTACGTTCACCATAATTAACACGAAAGCTCGTGGGTTCAGCTCCCACCAAATGTGGTGCGTTCGAGTCCTACCAATAGTCGTGGATGGGAGCATCAATTTTGGCGAAATTGAATTTTGGTGCAATAATACCGTACGGTCAATTTTATTTATAATGCCGCAGACCAGATTTTTTCGACTCGTGAGCAACCTAAAGCTTTCGCCCTAAAAATACAAGAAAAAACGAAAAGCCCAGGAGCAAGTCGGCAGCACGATCGCTACTGACAGTCGAGTTGAGAAAAACAACAACAACCGAGGGTGCGCTCATTTAGCTGTTTTACAGTTTTTGAAGGGAAATCATTACCGTTCAGAAAGTGGAATATTGAAGCGGCTCCGCATAAAACGCCGTGCAACGTTTTTTTGTAATGTTTACGCGATATCCTATTTGCTCAGCCCAGTGCTGGAACAATGCTAACAAACACAGGTAGAGAAAGAGAGGTATTACCTTAATGATAGGTTGTTGATTGCCTGAAATGCTACTCCAGGTGTAAAAACAAGACAAAAACATTTGAAATTCTAGGTTTTACGTGTCAATTTTACGTGACTTTACGTGCTTTACTTATAATTTCCGGGATATTACGTTTTACACAATAATGGGGGACTCGGAATTAATTTTGACCACCTGTTTGTTTTTTCTTAGTTTCTTTTTTTACCCTGCTCCTAATGCGTGGTACAAGGGCGTTTTTGCATTTCGTCCCCAACGAAATGCGGCTGCTGTAGACGGGATTTGATCCCGCTCCCTCGGGCTTAGCGGTGCAACGACGAAGTGATCACAGTGGTCGCATAAACCCACAAAGGACAGATTCGGTCCATGGACATTCAAAGACACAATAAGTACATTCGCGGAATTTCCTTTAGGTCTGAGCACCTCAGAAACACCATCAGTGCTTTCGTGGCGCTTAACGAGCCGGTTTCATGACATTGACAATGAAGCGTGATAATCATTATACGATTGTATGGGAGTAACATCGGAAAGTGCAGCCCCAAGCGCAAGAGACATGTCTAAGTCAACCGCCAACAAGTCAAGGCGTTGGTCATGTTGCCCCCGCTTACAAAACTGTTAAAATGTTTCAACGAAAATGTCCTATTTTTGTAGCTTAGCTTATTGCAATTATTTTGGCTACATACAATGCACCAATTCATCCCTTGACTGAACTCTGTTATTACCAGAGATTTGCTTTTGGTTCGTGCGTCTGTTGCAGCCTCGTCAAAACCATCAATTTGTCTACATGACCTTCGTTTACGAAAGGTTCGAACGATCTTGACGCTGGGGTATTTATACCAGGCATTAGTAACTTTCTCCCTCTGTTTGCATTTTGCACAATAACCGTTCGCAAACGCAAGCACAAGACAATCAGTCATACCAATAAAGGAAATTTTACTAGCAAGAACGTTAGCCTTTTTTTCTCCCAGATTAAATGATCGAAATGGACAGTAGTCACGTACTTGGCATGCCCGACGACGTGACTACATTCGAAGCATATATGGAGACATACGAGACAACTCCGAGACATATGACATACCTTGGCTCATCCTTACACGGTGTTCAACAAAGCAAACATTTCTGCGGAACCCGTCTCCCGATGAATGCCGACGGTAATGCGATTAGTATTGAAGCAATGTAGCGACGCAACGTATCGTTCCCGACTGAAACGTGTCTTGTATGAGGCGTGTGCTGCAGCAGGGACTGCTCTCTTGCGCTTCCATTCGGACACGCTGCGCCATCTTGCAGTGCCGCCACGAAATACCCGCTTAGTCATTTTCGTGGCTTCTGCAATCGTATCGGTGGTGAGCCGATGTCTTTGATCCTCAAACTGCAGGTGCGTTAACCGGGCTTCTTTTCTTGCAGGCCTGCTACACCATCTAGCGACATCTTGTGGGCGTATATGGACACCTGTGATCATTTGTGCACCTGCTGCGCCATCTAGCGGTGCCGCCGCAAACACTGCGCGTGACCTCCTAAATGCATGCCACGCAAGTTCGTGCGAATGCTGAGAAACGCGTCATGTATGAGGCTTATACTGCAGCTGGGTTCCTCTTTCACCCTTCGATGATGATGATGATGACTTACTGGCATCCACATTGAAATGGGGCGGTGAGAAATAGTCACCCAGCCTGCTTGATTTAGTCAGGCATGCTATAAATGTTTGACATCATAGCATTTTTGTATACATCTCCTTAATCTCTTTTATTTTCTAAAAACTTCTACATGCACTTTGTACCGCTGCCTATAGCGGCACATGACCCAGTCGTGTCAATCTATTCGATGCTTTGTTTCAACAATACTCTTGACGTCTCTTGTTTATCTCGATTGCTCACTGGTTGATGCTTCCGCCTACTTTAAATCCAAACGCTTCTGGAAGGTGTACCTTGGGAACAGGTCTCGCTGGGTGCTGACGCCACCGCACGCTCACGTAGTCCAATAAAACCTTTGAAAAGATTAGTTCTAACAGTTTGCGAACGTATTTCGTTAAACAGACTTTTTTAGAAATAATGTTTCATGTTTAGAGGCAATTAAAGAAAAAAACATATAGTGCGTCGGCCGGGAATCGAACCCGGGCCACCCGCGTGGCAGGCGAGTATTCTACCACTGAACCACCGACGCCTTGTTCCTGTCGCAGCAGCGGTCGCCTATAGAAAGCTGGACCGGTTACGCAACTTGCTCACTGCATTGGGGTCATCGTGCCGGCGAGAACATGCAGGAGAGGCGGACTGCGTATACGTGGGGTAAACGTCGGGCTACGTATATCCTTGCGATTTCATCACGACGATGACGGATAGGGCAACTGGGACGCGTCGTTCAGGAGAGAAGTTGCTTCCTTGTTTATAAAATTGAAAGAAAAGTTCACAGTCGCTTTAACATACGCTAAAGAGGGCGAAGGCGAAAGCCTTCGCACTCACGAGACATTAATTAAATTAGTTGGCATTACGATTAGAATGCGTTGTTACTTTCTATTACTTGCGTTCTGCCACCGAAGGCCGGGAATTCTAGTGCCTTTATTTACTCTACCTTAATAATTTATGCCTTCATTACCTTCGCCTTAACTAACACGAAAGGTCGTGGGTTCAGCCCTCACAAATGATCGTGCGTTCAACCATCAATGGTGGCACCATCAATTTTGGTGCCATTAAATTTGCTTCCCGCCAAATGTGGTGGGTTCGAGTCCCAGCAATAGTCGTGGGTGGCGCCATAAGTTTTGGCGACATGGAATTTTGGTGCTATAACGCCGGTGGTCAATTTTTCGATAATGCCGCACACAAGAGTTTTCGACCCGTGAGCCACCTAAGGCTTTCGCCTTAAAAAAAAAATACAAGAAGAAAAAACGAAAAGTGGAGGAGGAAGTCGGCAGCCCGATCGCTTCTAACAGTCGAGTTGAGACAAGAAAAAAAAATATTAATTGAGGGCGCCAGAACCGAAAGTGGAATATATAAGCGGCATCGAATAAAAGGCCGTGCAACGTTTCTTTTTTTTTTTTTAATGTTCATCCGTCATCGTATTTGCTCAGCCCCGTGTTGGAACAGTGCTAACAAAGACAGAGAGAGAAAGAGAGGTATTAAGTTAATGACAGGTTGTTATTGATTGCCTGAAATCCTACTCCAAGTCAAAAAGAAAAGAATAACATCTTAAATTCTACATTTTACGTGTCAATTTTACGTTGCTTTGGGTGTTTTACTTATCATTTCCGGGATATTCGTGACTTTACGCGCTAGTGGGGGACTCGGGATTAATTTTGACGACCTGTTTCCTTTTCTTTTTTACCGTCAACCCAATGCATGGTACATGGGCGTTTTTGCTTTTCACCCCCAGTGAAATGCGGCTGCTGTGGTCGAGATTAGCACCGCGACGACGAAGTGATCACAGTGGTCACATAAACCCACAAACAACACATACAGTGCACGGACATTCAAATACACAATAAATACATTCACAAAATTTCCTTCAGGCCTGAGCGCCTCAGAAACGCCATCAGTGCTTTCGTGGCGCTTAACGAGCCGGTGATGACAACGATAATGAAGTGTGACAATGATTATACGCTAGTATGGGAGTGACATCGAAAGGTGCAGCCCCTACCGCAAGAAACACGTCTAGATCAACCGCCAACAAGTCAAGGCGTTGGTCATGTTCCCCACTTTACAAAACTGTTCAAATGTTTAAAGGAAATTTCCTATTTCTGTAGCTTAGCTTCTTGCAATTATTTTGGTGACAGATAATGTACGAATTAATGCCTTGACTGAGCCCTGTTATTACCAGAGATTTGCGTTTAGTTCATGCGTCTGTTGCAGCCTCGTCAAAGCCACCAATTTGTCTACGCGACTTTTGTTTTACGAAAGGTTCGAACGAACTTGACGCTGGGTTACTTATACGAGGCGTTAGTGACTGTTTCCCTCTTTTTGCATTTTGCACAATAACCGTCCGCAAACGCAAGCACAAGGCAATCAGTCCTACCTTTAACGGACAAACTACAAGCAAGAACATTACCCTTTCTTTTTGTTCGAAGATAAAATGCTCGAAATGGACAGTAGTCACGTACTTCAAATGCCCGACGACGTGACTACATTCCAAGCATATATGGAGACGTATGAGACAACTCGGAGACATATGCCATACTGTCGCTTTTTCTATTACGGTCTTCAACAAAGCAAACATTTCTGCAGAACCAGTCTCCCGATGAGTCTCGACGGCGATGCGATTAGTATTGAAGCAATGTTGCGACGCAACGTATCGTCCCCGACCGAAACGCGTCTTGTATGAGGCGTATGCTACCGTGGGGGCTGGTCTCTTCCGCTTCACTCCGGGCACGCTGCGCCATCTAGGCGTGCCGCCGCGAAGTACGCACTTAGTCCTTCTCGTGGCTTCTGCGATTTTACCCATGGGAAGCCGGTGCGAACGATATTTAAGCAGCAGGTGGATTAGCCGGGTTCCTTTCTGGCGGACATGCTGCACCATCTAGGTTCATCCTGTGGACGCATATGGAAATCTATGATCATCTGTGGACCTACTGTGCCATCTAGCGGTGCCGCCGCAAACACTGCGCGTGGCCTCCTAAATGCATGCCACGCAAGTTCGTGCGAATGCTGAGAAACGCGTCATGTATGAGACGATCACTGCAGCCGGGTTCCTCTTTCACGCTTCGAGGATGATGATGATATATTGTCATACACTTTGAAACGGGGCGGTGAGGAACAGTCACCAACCTGCTTGATTTAGTCAGCTATGCTATAGATGTTTGACATCCTAGCATTTTTGTATACATCTCCCCAATCTCTTTTATATTCTAAAAACTTCGACATGTACTTTGTGCCGCTGCCTATAGCGGCACATGACCCAGTCATATCGATCTGTTCCCCTGCTCTCTTTCCAGCAATACTCTAAACGTCTCTTGCTTATCTCGGCTGCTCACTGGTTGATGCTTCCGACCCCTCCACATCCAAACGCTTCTGGAAGGTGTACGTTGGGAACTGGTCTCGCTGGGTGCTGACGTCACCGCATGACACGTAGTCCAGTAGAATCTTTAAAAAATAAGTTCTAGCAGTTTACGAGCGCATTTCTTTAAACAGACTTGTTCAAAAATAATGCCTGAAGTTTAGAATCAATTGAAGAAAAACAGTACATGCGTCGGCCGGGAATCGAACCCGGGCCACCCGCGTGGCAGGCGAGTATTCTACCACTGAACCACCGACGCCTTCTTCCTGTCACAGCAGCGGTCGCCTATAGAAAGCTGGACCGGTTGCGCAACTTGCTCACTGCATTGGGGTCATCGTACCGACGAGAACATGCAGGAGAGGCGGACTGCGTATACGTGGGGTAAACGTCGGGCTACGTATATCCTTGCGATTTCATCACGACGATGACGCATAGGGCAACTGGGACGCGTCGTTCAGTAGAGAAGTTGCTTCCTCTTGTTTATAAAATTGAAAGAAAAGTTCCCAGTAGCTTTAACATACGCTAAAAAGGCTCGACAATATACGCAGATTGCATGAGTATACTGAGCAATATGCATCAGGCTCCAGATTAATAATCGCAGGTGATTTTAACGTTCCTGAAGTGAACTGGCAAACAATGTAGCATCATTCCCCCTGTGCAGATGTGTTACTTGACTTTATGGTATCGTTTAACCTTACTCAAATTGTAACTGAACCTACACGCGTACAGGGATCCAGCTGTTCCATGCTAGATCTAATATTCCTCAGCAATCACTTCATAGATAACGAAACTAGATTAATCTTTCTAGATGGTATTTCGGGTAACAAAATCACCTATTGCACTATACCCCTTCATGACATCGTTACCCCTCAGCAAATGATCGCTTACCCCGACTATAGTAAAGCTAACGACACTAGTTTACTTGATTACCTGATTAATGAATACGACCCGTTTTCGCAACTTTCACATAGCAGCAATATGGACATCGATATATTGTGGCTCGCATTTAACGTCATTATATCTCACTGTATAACCAATTACATACCAACTAGAAAAAAGAAACTTACCAGGCGTAATCCATGGATAACGCATGACGTTATACATGCGAAACATAAAGTAAACCGAATACGAAAACTGCTGAAAACTAACCCATTAAAATTTACGCATGAAAATCTCAGCGCAGCTATCCAACTTATGAAATAAAAAATTAAGACAGCCAAAAAGTTCTACTTTACTAATACGCTCACAAACTTTTTGAAAACTGCTCCCACAAAGTTCTGGAGCTACATTAACCAAAAGAATCGTAACGACAGCGGAGTCTCAAATGAAGATAACAGAAACTATGCTAACTTGCTTAACGACTACTTCTGCTCCGTTTTCACTGAGGAGAACGGCACGCTATCACAAGTAGGCTTCTCTAGAAATAAGCCACTAGAGCCACTCACACTAATCGAAACAGGCGTACTTAACCTACTACTTAACTTAGACCCAAAGAAATCCCCAGAACCTGATAGTATTCCAAATCCATTCTATCGCAGATACGCTGAGTGGATGGCCAAGTACTTAGTAATAATTTTTAATAAATCAATCTTCTCAGGCACCCTCCCTAAGGATTGGAAAACAGCTAAAGTGAAACCAATTCATAAATCGGGAAGTAAAACAGAACCCTCTGACTACAGGCCAATCTCACTAACATGCACTGTTTGTAAACTACTAGAGCACATTATCTTAAGGAATATAAACAAACACCTTGAACAGGAAAAAATACTAACAGATTGTCAGCGTCGTTTTCGCAAATGAATTTCCACGGTGACACAACTAATTGAGCTTGTCCACGATGTATCGTTAGGTATTGACCTACAGAAACAAATCGATCTAATCTTTCTAAAATTTTTCAAAAGCCTTCGATAGCGTAACACATAAGAATTTAATTTATAAACTCGAACTTACATTGGGAAATGGCCCTATTCTAAACTGGATCGAGGACTACTTTACTAACCGCACTCAATTTGTAGAAGTTAATCAGCAATATTCCATTAAATCTAGCGTAAGATCCGATGTTCCACAAGGAAGTGTTCTGGCTCCAGTTTTATTTCTCATATACATTCTGATCTGCCCCGCCAAATGTGGTGGGTTCGAGTCCCACGAATAGTCGTGGATGACACCATCGAGTTTGGCGACATTGAATTTTGGTGGTATAACGCCGGACGGTGAATTTTTTGATAATGAAGCACACCAGATTTTTCAACCCGTGAGCAACCTAAAGCTTTCGCCTTAAAAAATACAAGAAAAAAACAAACAGAGGAGCAAGTCGGCAGCACGATCGCTACTGACAGTCGAGTTGAGGAAAAAAAAAAGACATCAACTGAGGGCACGCTCATTTGCTGCATTATAGTTTTTTAATGGAAATCAATACCGTTTAGAAAGTGAAATATTCAAGTGGCTCTGCGTAAAACTCCGTGCAACGTTTCTGAGCACCTCAGAAACACCATCAGTGCTTTCGTGGTGCTTAACGAGCCCGTGATAACAGTGAAAATGAAGCGTGATAACGTTTATACGTTTTTATGGGAGGGAAATAAAAAGTGCAGCCCCGACCGCAAGAAACACGTCTAGGTCAACAGCCAACAAGTCAAGTCATTGGTCATGTTGCCCCCGCCTACAAAACAGTTCAAATGTTTAAGCGAAAATGTCCTATTTCTGTAGCTTAGTTTCTTGCAATTATTTCGGCGACAGACAGTGTACCAATTAATGCCTTGACTGAACCCTGTTATTACAAATGATTTGCTTTTGGATCGTGCCTATGTTACTGCCTCTCGAAACCATGAATTTTTCTACACGACATTTGTTTTAAGAAAGGTTCGAACGAACTAGACGCTGGCGTATTTATGCCAGGCATTATTGACTATCTCCCTCTTTTTACCTTTCACACAATAACTATTCGCGAGCGCAAACAACACAATCAGTCCTACCATTAACGAAAAAATTACAAGCAAGAACGTTACCCTTTTCTTTTTCGAAGATTGATTGCTCGAAATCGACACTAGTCAGGTACTTCAAATGCCCGACCACGTGACTACATCCTAAGCATATATGGAGACGTATGAGGCAACTCGGAGACATATGACATACTGCGGCTTTTCCTTACACGGTGTTCAACAAAGCAAACATTTCTGCGGAACCCATCTCCCTATGAATGTCGACGGTAATGCGATTTGTATTGAAGCAATGTAGCGACGCAACGTGTCGTTCCCGACTGAAAGGCGTCTTGTATGAGGCGTGTGCTGCAGCAGGGACTGCTCTCTTGCGCTTCCATTCGGACACGCTGCGCCATCTTGCAGTGCCGCCACGAAATGTCCGGTTAGTCCTCTTCGTGGCTTCTGAGATTGTATCGATGGCGAGCCGGTGCGTGCGATCCTCAAAGAGCAGGTGGGTTAGCCAGACTCCTTTTTCTCGCGGACATGCTACACCATCTAGCGATATCGTGTGGACGCATACGGACATCTGTGATCATCTGTGGACCTGGTGCGCCATCTAGCGGTGCGGCCGCAAACACTGCGCGTGGCCTCCGAAACGCATGCCACGCCTGTGCGTGCGAAGGCTGAGAAACGCGCAATGTATGAGACGTTCACTGCAGCCGGGTTCCTTTTTCCTCCTTCGACGACGATGATGATGATGATGATGATTGATTGATTGATTGATTGATTGATTGATTGGCATCCCCTTTGAAACGGGGCGGTGAAGAATAGTCACCTAGCGTGCTTGATTTAGTCAGGCATGCTATAAATGTATGTATTTATTTATTTATTTATTTATTTATTTGAAAATACTGCCAGCTGCTTTTTGGCAGCCAAAGCAGGAGTGGTACATAGAAAATAGAAAGGGATACTGTACAAACAAGAAAATGTCGAAATAAAATTCGAACACAGCAAGCTCACACACAGTGCAACACAGATCATACTTGTGCGCTATTGCGCAGAACAATATCTCTAAAACTAGAGACATGAGTTGAATAAAAATTCGGTACGAAAGGAATTGCGTGCTTCGCTCACAACTGAGAAATAGCCGATAAGAAAGAGTCGACAGTACGCTCGTTCGTTACCTCTTGCGGAAGCCTGTTCCATTCTCTGATCGTTCTAGGAAACAATGAAAATTGGTAAGCGATAGTTCTAGCCTGGGGTACAATAAGGGTAAGTTCGTGCTTTCCGCGGGTACTTCTGTACGCGTGTTCGACTGTAAGTATTTGTGAAAATTCATTTTAGTTTGGCCGTTGACTATCGTGTAAAGCATTTTCAGACGGTGTAGCTTACGGCGTTCCTCCAGTGTTGGAAGACCAGACCTTGAACGGAGATCAGATAGTGACACTTGTCTTCCATAGGCATTAAAAATAAACCTGAGTGCTCTTTTTTGTACTTTTTCCAGCCTATCTGTATCAGTCATAGTGTGCGGGTCCCAAACGGCATCACCATATTCAAGTAGAGGGCGCACCAGTGAAGTATAACGAGCTAGTTTTGTCTTGCTTGTACAGTGCTTCAGACGTTGTCGAAGTAACCATAGTCTTTTTGAGGCTGACGAAACTATGTCTTTAATGTGCGCACTCCATCTTAAATCGCGAGATATTTCAATCCCCAGATGTTTAAACGTATCGACAAGAGTAACGCCAACGTCGTTAATTTTGTATGCATACGACAGTGGACTCTTCTTTTTTGCTACGGTCATTTGGGAGGACTTAGGGATATTTAGGTTCATTTTCCAGGTCTGGCACCAGTCAGAAATTGATGTTAGAGAATTGCTTAAGAGTAATTGATCATCTTTAGTTTGAATGGCATGATAAACAACGCAGTCATCCGCGAAAAATCGGCATTGTACAGCAGTGTCAAACGAGAGATCATTCAGATAAACAAGAAAAAGTAATGGTCCAAGGACGGACCCTTGAGGTACGCCTGAAAGGACTGGAAGCATTGATGATGTAGAGTCACCTATTTGAACATATTGTTGGCGTTGCGTTAGGTAAGAGTCAAGCCACCTCAGAATACGCTCATTTCTAAATAGATGCTTTAGTTTTAATATCATCTTGGAATGCGACACGCGGCCAAAGGCTTTTTCAAAATCTAGAAAGATTATGTCGACCTGGCCAATATTATCAAGAACTGCAAACAAATCATTAGTAATGTGGAGTAGATGTGTCACTGTCGAAGGGCCACGGCTGAATCCGGCCTGACTGTTCATGAAAAAATTGTTGCCTTCTAGGAAGCTGCTTAAATGTTTGAAAAGAAAATGTTCTAACACCTTGCTAGCTGTGCACAACAACGACACCGGGCGACAGTTAGTTACTGTGAGCTTATCGCCAGTCTTGTGTATCGGTATAATTTTGCCTATTTTCCAGTCAGAAGGAACTTCTTTCTGTAAACGTTTGCTAAAAATAATATAAAGATACTTGGCATACCACTCCGCGTATCTAAACAAAAATGCATTTGGGATTTCGTCGGGTCCCGAAGATTTCCCAATGTCTAAGCTAAGCAATGCTGAAAAAATATCTTCTTCTGTGATTATTAGCTCTGGAACTGCATACATAGCTGCGTGGCTGAAATCTATATTGTTATCGGCACTGTGCAGAAGAACGGACGAAAAATAGTCGTTGTATGCCGTTGCTATACAGGTTGGGTCAGCGACGTGACCATAAGCCGCTTATAGCAATCGCGCAAAAGGAAACCGCCGACATGCCACCGCGAGTGCAAAGATTCTTGTTGCGGCTACTCAAATACAACTTTGTCTTGCAGTACCTTCCCAGAAAACAGCTGGTTCTCGCTGACATGTTGTCACGCTCAATGGCTGACCAGGGCAAAGATCGAGTTGGCACTACTTCTGGTACCACAGACGATGTGGAGATCCATGCGGTGCAGTCCTTGGGCTATATGGTCACTTCCGAAACGCAGCGGTTACTGCAGCAAGAAACGTCTCGTGACGTATACCTACAGGCCGCGAGGAAGAGCTTAACAAGCGGGCAGCCGGTGAACGGGAAACTCAAGCCATTTGATTAAATTAAATTAATTTATGAGGTTTTACGTGCCAAAACCACTTTCTGATTATGAGGCACGCCGTAGTGGAGGACTCCGGAAATTTCGACCACCTGGGGTTCTTTAACGTGCACCTAAATCTAAGCACACGGGTGTTTTCGCATTTTGCCCCCGTCGAAATGTGGCCGCCATGGCCGGGATTCGATACCGCGATCAAGCCATTTGCGAAAGAAGTATAAGTCGTTAATGGAATAGTGCTGAAGGGCTCTAAAGGTGTAATGCCGAAGAGTATGCGACAAAGCATCCCGAAAAGGACACATGCTGGCTACCTCGGGTTGCAAAAGTGCAAAGAGAGGGCCTGAATTCTTGTATTTTGGCCCGGTCTGAACGACGAAATCGCTGCGCTAGTAGAAAGCTGCGCAACCTGCCGAAAGTACGCTTACACGCAACCACATGAACCACTTCTAATGCGGCCAGTTCCAAAATGTGCTTGGTATAGGGTCGGCGTAGATATCTTTTCTTATGCTGGAAATTCGTGCGTGGTTGCATACGACGCCTTGTCAAATTTCCCTGAGGTTGAGAAACTTGACGACACAACTGCAGCAACTACGATCGCAGCCCTTAGCGCCATGTTCGTCAGGTACGGCGTACCTGTAGAAGTTTGCACGGATAACGGACCCCAGTTTTCAAGCCATGAATTTGCCAGATTTGCCAGAACATACGACTTCAACCATGTAACCTCCAGCCCCCGTTATCAGCAGTCGAACGGCTTGGCGGAGAAAGGTGTGCAAATCGTGAAGCGCACCCTGAAAAAGACTCGAGAGGCGAGGGAGGATTTCTGGCTGGGTTTACTAGCCTATCGCTCAACACCACTGGAAGATGGGTATTCTCCGGGTGAGCTTCTGCAAAGAAGCCGACTTCGTTCTACCCTTCTTGACTTCGGCAGGGTGTCCCGGACCCCTGTGAGGAAGCACCACCAAGCCAAGGCCGGGAAGCTTTTGCTAATACTGCGCAGAGGCACGAAGGTGAGGCTTCAGGATGCGACTGCGTGGTCCCCAAAAGCGAAGGTCGTTGGTGAATCTGCTCCACGTTCCTATTTTGTACGAACGCAAGATCACCGTGTTCTGCGGCGCAACCGCCGACATCTACTTAGGACGCGTGAACAGCATAGCGGTGAAAGTGATGACGACTGCGAGGAGAATCCACTATGTGAAAACTCCCGTGCGCCGGCGCCTGCAACACCAGCTGAACGAACAGCGCAAGCCTCCCAGGAGTCATCTCTAGAAACAGCCGTAGGATCAATGCTACCAGCAAGTGACGGCGATCCTTCGCCTGGCATCCAACCGACGCATGCTACTAGAAGGTCGACTCGTGTCGTCCGTCCTCCTCAGAAGCTTCATTATGATGAACATTTTCAGCAGGTGTAATAAGTTTTGGCGAATGTGTATATGTATCTAATTCTCTTTTTTTGTTACCCGAAGGAGGATGTATCGGACACGTGCACTGATTATATCAACGCGGATGCGCATCGGTGATGCGCAGTGTGTACAGCGCGCTGCATTCATGTCTTTATAAGCCACGCTCTCAATAAATCTTCGTTCTTTCCTGCACTGACTATGCTGCTGTAAGCGTCGCCTTCCTTGGCACGTTACATGGTTTGACATCCTAGCATTTCCTGCCATCCAGAGCTCAGAACTTTTACGGCAAACTTGGGCTGTACAGAGCGCCCACGATGCGGCGGTTAGGCTCGGCCTACCAGTCCCCACGTGGGAGCGGCCCGCAGCTCTGCCCCATGGCAAAGCTTCTCAGGACCTTGTAAATAAAGTTCTTTGTCTGTCTGTATGCCGATCCTAGCATTTTTGTATACATCTCCTTATTCTCTTTCTTTTTTCTCAAAACTTCTACATGTACTTTGTAACGCTACCTATGGCGGCACGTGATGCGGTCGTATCGATCTAGTCCCTGCTTTTTTTTTTTCCAGCAGTACTCTAAATGTCTCTTGCTTTTGTCGACTGCTGACCAGTTGATGCTTCCGTCCACTTTAAATCCAAGTGCTTCTGGAAGTTGTACGTTGCGCACTCGTCTCGCTGTGTGGATGCCTTCGCATTCCGTTACCATGCGCTCAGGGGTCCCCAGATTTTTTTCTGCAGCATGTACGCGCGTCATCACCTGCCTTTTTAATGAAGTCAACTAGATATTACTTAAAACTAGCCCAACAAATGATCAGACCGTTTTTCACAGTGGTTGACAACAAATGGGCTTGAACTCAATATGACAATAACAATACGTAATATCTTTATTCTAAAAAAACAGTCGCGAAACACAAATGATTTTCTGAGGGATTATGATTGAACTTATGCTTCATAAATTTTAAGTTGCTTTGTTTTAAGGAAACATAAAATTCGTCTTTTCATATCGATGAACTTCGTACAGATATTTGTCGATCTGTTGTCGTTATAAGCAATACCAGGGCTCTCGCGCCACTTTACGTCATGAAGCAACTCTACAACGCGTTGGTTTGCTAACGTGTGGATTACAGAAATCGCATTTGGGTTAATATTGATAAAACAGGTCACAATTAGTACATGATCGGTGTAGTTGGAGAAGTATGGGAGAGGCCTTTGCCCTGCAGTGGGCGTAGCCAGGCTGATGATGATTATGATGATGACGATGATGATAATAAAACAAATTCTGACAGCATTTATATGCTGCAAAACTAATTTAATTCTTGTGTGAAGAGCACCAGATCAAACACGCACTGTCAAGCTCTTTCAGAAACACTATTAGCAATTGAATGTTTGGTCAACGAAAACAATTTAGCCTTGCGCAAACACGGTGTAATGAGATCTGGTGTTGATGCATTCCTGTGCGTCTAATGTCGAAAGGAAGACGACTTTAGTCTTATAAACACAAAGCTCTATGTCAAAAAAGAAAATGTGCGGAAATCAAAGTTTGCAGCAACTGAGGCCTGAGTTACATATCTAAATCCTCACCATGTCACGAGGACCTTGTCTGAAGAAATTCCGTTGGCAAAAGTTTGGAAAATGAAGACTGCCAATTATTAATGGAGAAGTCCTCGAAAGCTGGGAGCATTCGGGCATGTATTAAGATAATCTAACCGCCATATTCGATCTTTCTCTTTTATCTTTCTCTTCCTCCCTTCGTTGACAGTTTAGTTATCTATATTCATCTTCATCTGCTTCTATTCCTGACACCGGAATCCCATGTTCTCTACGCTTTCTGTCGTGATTCCTCCGTGGATGGTACCGAATAACGCTTCGGATGAATTCTTCTTCTTTCTTCCCTCCCGATCTCTTATTACAAGCAGTTTCCAGAATCCCTTGTTGCCTGGCTGTTCTGGTAACAAGACACGGGTCGAATAATACAGTCCTTGAGTCCAAGCCCTTTTTCACCGAAATCATGCCTCCAGAAGTTATATTCGGTATTCTGGGCCGATGCCGTTCATCAAAGTTTCTTTTCATAACATGGTGGTATCTCCGTCATTGCTCAGTTGACGGCGGCTTTTCCCTTGCGCATAATCCCTAGTTGCTTATCGGCTGCAAGCCACGCAGGTATTCCAAAACGTGAAATGACGGCTGTGTAGGAACGATTCTTGTGCGAAACAGCCGCTTCCAGTGCGCTCTTCCAGCTGCCTTTGAAGTCAGGGTAGAGAGCAAAGAATGTCTTCAGGTAGCGTGGGACTCTCTCTGCAAGAGAATTGGGTTCTTGGTGGTTCGATGTAGTTCGATGTATGTAGAACGTAGTTCGATGTAGCGTTGGTGTGTCCAAACGTGAAACTTGTCACTACAAAAAGCGGGACAATTGTCAGCGACCACGACTCTTACTTGCCTACATATATCCCTTTCAAGAAGAGAACTGACACAGTTCGTGTCTTCCTTGCCGGGCTTAACAGCCACGGATCTGGTGCATAATCTATTGCCACCAAAAATGCTTGAGTTTTTCTTACTCCTTCCCCTTTCTTTTTAATTTCGGTGATGTCAAGGTGAACTACTTTGAATGGGGTGTCTGAGTAGATTGGTAAGACCATAAGGCTTCCGCGAGGCCTGAATTTCGCCTTGCATATTTGGCACCTATGGCCAGTCTTGAAGTACTTAGCCACATAGGTTTCTTTCATTTCTCTAAATAAATGTTTGTGTCAGTTTTTGGAACGTCTACCAAAAACCGTCGTGCTCTCCTGACCCGGGACTATTATGACATAGCCGCAGTATTTTGTAACGCATGTCTCACGTACGTACACGCGGCCATCCTTCACTTCTAAGTCTTGTGTTCCCTCCCACAGCATGGCCAAGTTTACGCTTGGGATACGTGAAGTTATCAAAATCTCGATGATTTACCCCAGGTCGATGCAGCGCTTCGAAGGTGATTGCTGGATCTAGTTGATCCATCAGGCCACGCTTCCTTTAGGCTGAGACAGTTGAAGAAGCTGTGTTAATGCTTGATTGTCAGTGTAGAGCTTAAAAGTGCACCCTTCCAAGTAGCTCTTGAAATATCATTGAGTCATGACTACTACCAATGCCTCTTTTTCTGCTGTTGCGTAGTTCACCTGTGCTTTTGAAATCGTGTAGGAGTAGTACCCAATCACTTGTTGTTGTCTTCCGCTAGGTATCCTCATATCTCTTTGGTAAAGAACAGCGCCAATTCCACAATGCGAATCGTCAGTATATAATTCGAAAGACAAATTAAACTCAGGTCATGTCAGTATAAGGTCTCATGAAACGGTCCTAACGAGTTTAACATAGCAACGTTCGCATTCTTCGTACCATATAAAAGGAACGCCTTTTTGCGTTAAAGCTGTCAGGCACCCTGGCTTCGTAGCTTGGTCTTTATTGAGCGTTCGGAAGTGTCCTGCGAATCCTAAAGATACTCAGAGAAAGTGCAAGTCGTATGGTTTGACGAGTTGCGCGATGCGTTGCACACTTTCCTCCTTTGTGCTCTTCGTTGTTTCATCGAAAATCCAGCTTAGGAAGACAAACTTCTCCAAAAGGACTCGCTTTTGTTGATATTAATCAACAGTCTTGATGGACTGAGTGCTTCAAGGACTTTCGATAAGATGATCACGTGGTCAGTACTTGTACTCGAGTACGGGATTAAATCATTAACGTATACGTTGCAGAACTTTGCTAAGCAGTATTTGAGAACCGAATATGTTATTTTTTGAACCAGTCTTCAGAATTTGTACACCCGAATTGTAGCCTGTTGTATTCGTACATGTCAAACGGTGTAAGAAATTCTGTGAAATTCTTTGTTTCTTATTTTAATGGGACCTGCCAGTATCCTTTACAAAGGTCTATTCTTGAGAAACATTCACAGCCACCCACCCGCCTCATCGATGATTTCGTCTATACATGGCATTGGAAAATGGAAGAGTTCTGTTTGCTTGTTAATGAATCCATAGTCCATGCATAAGCGCAGTGATTCGTCTTCCTTTGTTATGATGGTGATTGGAAGCAAAAGGTGAAGTTGACGGTCCAAGAATACCAGGTAATCGAGCATTCCTTGAAGCTCTTGTTTAAGTCAGTGCATTTTTTCTTGGCTTAGGCTGTACGGCTTTGTCATCGCAACGAACACGTCTCGCAGTTCAAATGGAACTTCTATAGCCGTTGGAGGTGGTGGATATGCACCTACACATATTCTGGAAAGTTAGAGGCAACACCTTCAGAACAGGGCACAGTTCTTCTTGTCTTTTCGATGGTTGTTCCGTGTCTGCTTTGTAGTGATCTGCAGTAATCCTGTCGTTCCACACTATATTGTTCTTGAAAGCTTCATGTCTTGTCTTGGAAGAGAGAAAATTTAAATGAACTCCAGACAATACCAAACATATTGCCGTGATCTTGGGGTCTCTAAACTGGACCTTCGCGTCTGTTCATCGTTTCAACTCCTGCGAGGCTGCATCATAACTGTAGATTCTAACTGACTTTCCATAGGTGATGTTCGCCGCGTCTACAATTTTTGTCATTGACTGACATGCCAGTGTCTACGAACGCTGTCATTTGCCGGTCAGTTACAAGAATAGGGACAAAAAGAACGTTTGTGTTAACGAGAAATATAACCTGTTTTTGTTTGATTGCTTCATGGTCACTGTAGTGTGACTTCGTAACTGGGTTCTCACATTCAGTCAATCGACTTTGTGAAATTGCTGTCTCGCAATGATGTATACGCATTGGGTTTATTTATTTATTTATTTATTTATTTATTTATTTATTTATTTATTTATTTATTTTGCCCTCAAAGGTTTACAGCACTGTGGAGGGGAGGTGCATAAAAAAAGCACTTACAAATTTGATAAGGAGCACTTCACATAAAACAATATTACAAAAAGCAGCAAAAAAAAAAGGAAATGAAAGCTAATGACATGTTGACATAAGGTACATGGAATGGGGCACACAGGTCATTGCGTTATGCACGAATACACGCCCCCCCCCTCCCACCGCAAAGAAAAAAGTTCGAGAAAAAGTTTAAAAAGAAAAGTTCGCACTTTTCTCATAACTTTTCTCAGTCCCCTGCCCTGTTGTTGGACATGCGGTTTCGGCGGCAGGTGGTGGGTGTGAGATGGTGGCGTATCTTAATAGGTAGAGAAGGTCATTTACGCTGGAAGGCCGCCTGATTTGGACTTGTTACCGACATTCGCTTCTCAATCAAAGCATCACAAGTGGCACCACTCATGACTCGGTGGAGACTGTGTTCCGCTATCGGCAACAGCCAGCGCTTTTAAAAAAAAGTAATTCAAAAGACCCCCATCTTTCTGGCTATAAGCGATCGCCTTGTCCCACAAGTCAAATGGATTTCCTTCAAATGCATGAAAAAAGCTCTCACTCCATGCTTTCGAATGATGCGTGTGCTCTGAGGTGTGAAGGTTGAACTATTTTTTAGCATTTCTATGGAAGTATTTCGGCACGTGAAACAAGCGATTAGTATAGATGCACCAGTTTTTGTGTTCACAGGCGTACTCATAGTAGTCGAGCCATGTATAGTGGCGCTAGACGAAATACCGTCGAATCGCACAGGTTCCACTGGTCAGTCACAACTTCTGTAGTTCGAAAGAGCAGCTATAAGAGCTTTCTGCTGCTGAGTTTGTTCTATTTGTATTGCGGTGACCTGGACGTATGCTTCTGAGAGACTAATGGAAGACGAAGTTGCGCTTGCGGTTGTGTTGCAGCTAGCAGGAAGACCGCGACTTTTTCAAGGGGCGACTACACGCAGTGCCACGTTCTTTTTTGCAGCACCTTTAGCAATGACGTCTTCCCCTGTAGCACTGGCCCTGGTGACGACGACGTCGCGCAGAGTCGGGGTGGTCCTCTCTTCTTGTGCACAAGCGAAGACCTCCCTATCCGGCTTGAAGCCTGTGATGACTGGCTGGCTTCCTCGCTGTGTCACGCAGAACGTTACCCACATGTGCAAGCCCCTAGCCGATTGCGCCAAACTGTAGAAGTCCCGGAAAGTTTGGAGCCTCCTAGCATTTATTAAGATATCTACATCTACTTAATCGCCACATTCGATCTCTCTCTTCTATCTTCCTCTCCCTCCCTTCCGCACAGGCTTGTTATCCGTCATCTTCATCTGCTTCTGTTCCGGCCCAGGTACTCTCATAACTCGCACTTCAAATGTGTGTCGTGTAAAATGTGATTTCCAAGTGTACTTTTCAATATGTAGCTTTAAGAAACGCTGCATAGGAATGAGTCCGGCAGTATACTTGAGATGTTAAGATGTGTTTATTGTGTAAGTTTGTGTCTGTGATAACACGATTTGTAAATGTTTGTGTCTGCTGTCCTCAGCTTTTTTTCTTTTGTGTATTCATGCACAATCCTGCGAAAATTGCGTTCATTATGCCGCATAACCATGTATTCTTATGTGAAATTTCGTACGCCGAATTACGCGACGGCACCGCTATACGAGGCACGAGATGCAGGTGGCACAGCACAGCTCTTCGTCACGCGTCCTGTACCCTCGCGCCGATATCGCATAAGGAAAAACCTACAAGTCCAACTGAACGTGTTCACTTCCTGTGCCTACGGCTGTCACATGTGGGAGGACAGCGGCTGGTGTATTTTAACGCGTTCAATCGCCTACTCTCCCAGGCTACAACCATCGTGTATAAATGGTTTTCTTCTGAATAAACTGAAACTTAGATTGTGAACATTGTCAGGCGCCTCAATTCATCTTCGCGGTTAGCAGCTTTCTTCAAATCGCCGTTCTCATTCTCTTCGTCTGTTCTAGTGTTTCGCCCTTACAAAAAATACGGTAGCAAACCGGACAGTTATTCTCACTAACGTCCATGTGTCTCATTTGCCATATTGTTTGCGTGTGCGCCATAGTGGCTACACTATGAGAGCACATGTATTCTGTTCATTGATATTTGCTACCTTCAGGAACTCAAGTCGCAAATGGCTCACATAAACGAAAAGCTACGCCGGCGTGCAAACGCCGCACATATCTGCGATGGTCTTTGCAATGAGCGAGGAAGGTCTCTGGTCGCAATCTCTCGATGACCAACGCGATATGAAGCTGAGAACGGCAGCGAACTTATGAGCGTCACATTCCTGGAGGACGAAAATAGCAACGCGACGGGAAAAGAATCGCCTTCACCTTCGACTCATGCAGCGTCGTCTTTCGACGATGGGCCCAGCGAAACGCGCGAAAGTGTGTATAGCTCTCACAACACGCCAAAGAGCTCATAAATGCGTGAACGCCTGTAAGCAACAATAAAATGTCTCCACGACAACTCTCTGAGGGCCAGACTCTGAATGGGTCCCTACAAATAACCTAGCAGCGAGCTGGCATCCTGGAGCGATTGAGGTGAATGTGCTCGCCGTGACGGTTAAGCCGAGGCAGCATCGGCGGCACGAGCGATTTTGCTGTAACGACGAGGAAGAGTCCGCTCGATCGTTTTCTCATGCTCTCTTAAGCGGGAGGCTGAAGCGCCCCCCGTGTGGCGCTGATTACTCAAGTCACGCATAGCGATAACCTCTAGACGCGCAGACGAGACTTGAGCTGTCGCATTCCTGTCGCTTTCATCGGATGACACGCAGCAGCGTGTAGATAACTTTTGTGGCAACTACTGGCAGGGAGCGGTGACTGTTTCCCAGATAACACTGTTGCACAGAATGACTTTGCTCGGCCGTGCGACAGCCATGACTGCATTTGAAAGCTTTCGCAAAAGCAGCACGCGTTTATGTGCCAATAAGAAACACCTAACAATTTAACGTTTGGCGTCCTGCGCAAGCGAGAGAGCAAGAGAGAAAAATAATTATTTACTGGACAGCTGGCCTCCCCAAAGAAACAGTTGCTTTAGGTTAGGCTGGAATGAAAAAGAAACTAAGTGACTGCAGCATCGAAAGCAGGCGTTCGTTCCTTTCAAGTCATATGTTTCCAACGATCCTGCTGCCGACTTACTCCTCCACTGCTTTCTTATGTGATGCCTTATTTGCCTTCATTCTTGACACTTTGCGGCAGGTAGGTAGGCTCCTGTCATGATTCGCTTTAATAATAGAACATAATGTGTGACCGATGGTGGAACCGAATCTCAGCCATCGAGCACAGCATTGTGGGTCTCTAAACATTAGGCCACGATTGCGCTTTCTTCCCCTTTATTACAGGGAAGCAAAACCGTAGCACTTACATTAAACCCACTGCCAGTCGATAATCAGCTAAAGTTAAACACAAATCGAATAGGTAAAACCAGCCAAATGATTCACTAGAAGGCGCGTATATGCGGCGTACTTGTGTTATTTCTTCCTGCAAGATGTTTTTCCTTACTCCGAGTTTTCGGGCATGACTGGCTGGTATTCTCGCTCTCCAGATTCTATGCAATCTAATAAGGACAATCAGGTAGTATGGCAATGATTTGTCTTTTTGCCACGTCGAGGTATGTGAAAGTGATGTGCTTGATTTCTAATGCTTTTTTCAATGTTCCCTCTAGAACATCCCACAAACATACTGTCACGCACCAATAAATGAAACAATGATCAATTGTTCGTGTTTTTTAACACAATGTGTAAGTTGTATCCTAGCAAGGAAAGAATCCCTTAGTCTTCCGCCACATCTTCCCACGCAGCGTGGAGGCATGTATTTAAAAAAAAGAAGAAAGCCTTGGCTCTCAGGGAAACACGTTTTCGCAACGCAATTCAATACATCAAACAAATGATGATTACCAAATGTAGTATGGTGCATTGGCACGCGAAAGCACATGTCAATAACATCCCTCCTCAAAGTCCTACAACTGGATCTAAATAAGTAGGCTGTTTAAAATTTTATCTGAAGAAATAAAAGATCATCAGCTATTTCCTTTTACAACCCATACAGATCAACGTTTTCAACAACAGAGGTCGCAACACAAAAAGGGGAATGATGTGCGATACGGCGCTAGATAACCTATTCCTCCCGCTTGAAAAGGATGGTCTTGGCTTTTGCACATTTGCTTATAAGGCAGTTAGCGATGGCATACATCCGCTTCTACGCGAGTTGTGCTATAGGCCACGATCGCACGCATACCTTTCTCCTTCCAAAGCAAGCCAGCTTTTTTTCTTGCTTGTTCCTCACTTGCGGCGCTTGCCCACTGCATGGGATTGGCCAAGCCGGCGGCTGAAGGTTAAAGGGATGGGAGAGAGAGAAAAATCAAAGCGAAAGAGTAAATCAGGGTGACTTATAACGGCCAGCTAGCTCTGCGAGTGCCGCCTCGTGCCACTTCCTCGTTTTCTTTTCTTGTGATGGTTCGCGCTCTGAGGCGCCGTGTTGTAAGCTTTGCTATCTCCAGGACTGGCCTACGTTCCCCAGCACTTTTCCCTTAGCGCGCTAAGAGAAATCGCATAACGTGTCGTCGCTGCTGACGTCGCAATCCGTGTTTCTCTCGTTTATGCTCCTCCACTGCCGATGTAGAGACCAACAATTGTCATGTCATAAACTGGCGTCGAACGACCGGCCTCGAAATAGTGCCGTTGTTGTCACGGACACGTAAGCTCGCGACCTACACACGCAACCACTAAATTTACAAAAAACAACACCCTAGTCCGCCTAGTATCGCTTAGTGGAACCCGAAACAAAGCTAGACATCCAGGTACTTTCAAAATGCTTCGCATACAACGTCTCTTCCCACAATGCATGGGATTTATTTATTTTATTTATTTATTTATTTATTGATACTGCAATCCCGGTATCGGGATTATAGCAGGGTGGGAAAAAGAATTAAGCAGTTTCACAAAAATGGCACAATGTAAACAAGAAATAAGGGTGCAGGTTGAAGCTCTGCAGCCAGCATCAGGAATACATTTGAACAAGATATCAAACAGTAAAAAATAAAATACACAATAGAACAGTAAAGTGATGAAATGCAGTAACACAGACTAGGCAATATGTTGGGGAAATAACGTCAGTGACGGTTGCAACACTTCATTGTTAGTGAGATTATTCCAATCGGTAATAGTTCGTGGAAGAAATGAGTATTTAAAACAGTTATTACGGATGCGAAAAGGAGTTAAAGTTAGCTGATGTCGTTGTCGGGTCGCATACCCTGACGAAAAATGAACTAAATGGGTGATTTCAGTTCTGTAGTGTCCTTTAATTAATTGGTACATGAATTTAAGTCTTGCAGAACGATTTCGCTCATTTATTGTCGGCAGACCAGCTTTGATTAAAAGATGTGTTATCGATGTACGTCGGTAATTATTATATATGTATCGAGCAGCCCTCCTTTGAACCCTCTCTACTTTGTTTATGTTAGTCTTAGTGAATGGGTCCCAAATGATAGCAGCATAATCTAAGGTAGGCAAGACAATACATCTGTAAGCAAGGAGGCGGACAGATGGAGTGGATAACCGCAATGCTCGTCTTAAGAAAAACGATTTACGATAAGCGTTACACGTTATGAAATGAATATGTTTGTTCCAGCTGAGATTGTTAGTGACCCAGAGCCCTAAATATTTATATTCTGTTACTTCTGCAAGTGTCACATCATTAATACTGTAATCAAACGGTAAGGCATTCTTTTTGTGAGTAATCCTCATCAATACAGTTTTTTCAAAATTAATGGACATTTGCCATGATTCACACCATGCAGAAACTTTCTGCAACGTGTTATTTAGTAGTATTTGATCTGAGACACTTCTTACTTCTGTATAAATGACACAATCATCAGCGTAAAGCCTAATCTTCACAGGAATGTTAGACACAATATCATTAATATATATTAAAAACAATAGAGGCCCAAGAACAGAGCCCTGAGGGACGCCAGAGTGAACTGTAAGCTTGTCAGAACAATGATTGCTAAAAACGACGAATTGTTCCCTGTTTAATAGGTAGGCTGAAATCCACTTTACTAATTGTTTCTTATGAAGTATTGTGTCTAACTTATAAATTAACTTTTCGTGAGTGACCCTGTCAAAAGCTTTCGAGAAATCCATAAATACGGCGTCAATCTGTGTTCCATTGTTAATTGAAGAGGAAAAATCATGTATAGTTTCTACTAGCTGTGTACAAGTTGAGTAACCCCTCCTGAAACCATGCTGATATTTAGTAAAGAAATTGTTAGCTTCGAGGAAGTTTGATATGTGATTGCGAATTATGTGCTCAAGTAGTTTACAAGCAGTCGATGTTAGCGAAATCGGGCGGTAATTCTTGATCAATCGCTTGTCTCCACTTTTGTGAAGCGGTTTCACTCTGGCAGTCCCCCAGTCTCTTGGGATTTGACTTTCACACAAGGACCTTGTAAATAAAACAAACAAATATTTAAATGTCCATTGTGCATATCTTTTCAAAAAGGCATTAGGTATGTTGTCCGGTCCAGGTGATTTCTTTACCTCAAGGTTAAGCAGCATACTTAAGATACCATGCTCACTAATGACAAGATCCTCCAAAGGCGGCAGTGAGGCTTCAAATTTTGGAAAGATGTTATTGTCGTTAGTAAATACGGACTTAAAATGTTCATTGAAGACATTAGATAGTTTGTGTGCATCACTGACCAGAACACCTTTGATTTCAAACTGATCATGGGTCTTTGAGGTTGGGGAAACCGAACGCCAGAATTTCTCAGGAGACTCTGATATAAATTTGGGCAAAGATTTTTCAAAATAATGCTGTTTGTCAATGGCTGTTTGCTTTTTGAGCTGAGAACTAAGCAAAGCTATATTTTGTTCCAATTCCGGAGAAAGAATGTTTTCTTTTCTTTTCTGCTTCATGCGCTTCAGTTTTCTTTTCAGCTGCAGTGTCGCCCGAGAAATCCATGGGTTTTTTGTTTTCTTTTTAACAATAACCGGCACGTGACATTCAATACATTCATGTACCATGGCCTTGAACTGGTCCCAGAGTTCTTGAACACTTGCAGTGTTGTTACAAAATGCACCAAAATTAAAGGAAAGAACATCAATAATGGAAACATCGTCAGCACGGGAGAAGTTTCTAAAACGCATTTTAGGCCAAACCTTATCAAGAGTCATGCCGTAAAGGGTCAGGAGAACAGCCTGGTGATCGGAGATACCAGGTATCACTACACACTTAGTTGCATCAAGGATCGTTCCAGAAACAAAGAAGAGGTCTAAAATGAATTTTGAATTCCCTTGTATTCGGGTGGGGTGCTCTACAGTTTGCGTCAAGTCAAACGAGAAAGCTATATCAAGCATTGCCTCACTTAATTCGTCACTATGCGTTTTGAGTGCGAATGTTGACCAGTCAATATCTGGCAAATTGAAGTCGCCTGTTAAAATAATGCGATCATTTAGCTTAATAAAGTTTCTCATATAATTTTTAAGGTTATCCAAGACCATGACAGGCGATCCAGGCGGCCTATACAGTGCTCCTACAATATACCGGACATTGTTATGGTATGCCTTACAGAAAATGCATTCAATATTAGGCACTTCAGGCATGCTCAATATATTTAAATATTGTTTAAAGAGTATGGCAACTCCTCGACCTTTACCACCACGGTCTTTCCGAAGTACACTGTAGGAAGCCGGCACAAATTCACTATCCTGAATGGTATCATTTAACCATGTCTCGGTTAAGACCACGATGTCAGGATCTTCGCAAAGTAAAATTCCTTCCAAATCACTAATTTTGTTTAATATGCTTCTACAATTTACATTTAGTATTTTCAGTGATTTAGGAATGGGCTCGTGCTGTCAGTTATTTTTATTGCTCAGCTTATAACGGGCGCCTTTAACTTCATCCCAGCCGTACATTACATTGTCAACAGACAATTTATTGTGCATTAGTTTCACCTTGGCTCCATTGGCCTTTTCTTGCGTGGCACTCTTCCACAGGTGCTTTCGTATTTCTCGCGTTCTGGTGGAAAAGTCTTCAGAGATTGATATTTCGGAACCCTTTACTTTGTGCGCGGATTTCAATGCTGACGCCTTTTCTCGGTAGTCTAAAAATTTGAGTACTACGGGGCGTTTCTTGTATTTAAATTTGCGACCAATTCTATGACACCTCTCAATGCCGGAGACAGTTAATCCTAATTTGTCCTGAAAGACCTCAGTCACTACCTTACTTTCAAGCCCAGCTGCTGTCTCTTCGTCATCGTCAGGTAGCCCGTATATAACTAAATTGTTTCTGCGACTCCTATTTTCTAAGTCGTCGACTTTATAAATGAGAGCAGATAACTGTTTATCAACCTTCGCAACAGTGTCCTCCATTGTTTTCACACGTTTGTTCAGTGCGTTCAAACCAGCCAGCTGTTTTTCGAAACCTTCTATGCGTTTGGTCAGTGCTGAAATGTTCTTCTCAATATCGTTTTGAGAACTCTGCAAGGCTTCCACAAATGTGGTCAACTTTCCCTGGCCAATCAGTAATTCGGAAAGCATTTCTTTTTCTGTGGGACCCGGATTTGCCTCTATATCGCCACATACCAGCAAGTCACTTGGCATAGAAAAGACATAATTGAAAACATTTAAAAAAGATAGTGGGCAGGGCAGCAGCACTAAGAAGCGATCATCGCTTCGATAGCATTTAGTAGGTAAGTACTGACTAACCTGCAGTACGAAACAGAAGGGATTCCTTAGCATGTTGCCGCTGAGGCTGCTGCCATGCCCACTGGTGAAGCTCGGTGTGGTCTGGCCTTTTATAGCGGGGAAGCGTGTCATGTGGTCCGACGTAAACGCAGTTCGCATAGATGCGGTGATGATAGTTGGCGGCGACGAATCTTTCACGATGCAAATGTCACCGGCGCGTGTCGATGGCATCGGATACGTCCCCAGGATTTCATTGCTGCGTGGTGCAGCGGGGAAACAACCGCATGATGATGGCTCGGTTTGCAGCAGAACTGCCACAACCTGCAGTACGAAACAGATCTGTATATTCTTCCTTTTTTTTTATTTCGTAATGAAATAATTAGTTTTTCTTCAGAATACCGCGTCCAAATAGCGCTGTTCGTAATTAGGGTAATTAAATTACCAGCATTTCCGTAGCCCCACGTTTACTCTATCTATGCCATCCGCCCTTTCCTGCCCAGTGTTCGTCGGCTCGATCACCTCGATACCGCGAGCAAGTTGAGCAACCGGTCCGGCTTTCTATAGGTAACGGCGTCAACGTTTGGGACAGGGCGTCGGTGGTTCAGTGGTAGAATACTCGCCTGCCACGCGGGTGGCCCGGGTTCGATTCCCGGCCGACGCATGCATTTTTTTTTGTTTCTTTTCGTTGCCTCCAAATGTTTCAGCTACGATCTTCAATTCGACATGATTTCAGCAGCTTTATGCGCCAAAAGCCGATATGATCGGGAGGCACACCGCACTTCTAATTCTGATCACCTGGGATTCTTTAACCTGCACCAAAAAGTACTCAGGCGTCATTGCAATACGCCCCCCACCGAAATGAGACCGCCGTGGCCGGCATCCAACCAGCGGCCTCGAGCCAAGTAGCGCAAGCCATGGCCACTATAGTCTACCGTGGTGGGTATTTTTACAATTTTAACAACTTTCCTCGTGACAGTTTTTTTGAGTGCAAGTCCTTTATTTGGGCAAAAAAATACAAGGTTTGGCCGCAAGATAAGGCCAAAGGAGTGCGTAAACCTCCTGACTAAGGCTTTTACTTCGCTGGAGCAACTTACAAGGGTCAATACTATTAAAACCAAATACAACTAATAAAACAGAACAGATCAAAACTATTTACACAAAATTTTTTTAACACTGAAAACTATCGACTATTTGCAAAAAAGTAAGTAAATAACTAAACACTGCACTGAAAAGACAAATAAGAACATTCTGTTACTAAAATAAGATTTACATTTAGAATATAACATTTATAACATCACTATCGACATCGAACAATTTAAAACTCCATTTACATGAAACATCATCTTTCCGTAGTGTGCTTTTTTTTTACCCCAAGCACTTCTTCTTTAAAAAAAAAGTCCGCAAATGTTACCGAAATACGTCACTACACATTAACTTATTCGCCCAGGTGGACACAATATGCGAGAAAAACCAAAGCGATTCGTTCTTTAATCAAACACTTTAATGTTCTTTTAGGTTACGAACTTTACGGCACATGATTATACTAAAAATTGAAGGGGATTGTAACGAAGTCTAGTTCACCGTTTCACCATATCATAGTAGCCATATACAGCGAAATACGTAGGTGGCCTCAAATGAGTCCTCAAATTTGCAGATCTATTGCGCCGCACTTCGAAGGGGCGTTGCTCCCGGTGCAGCCCTCCCGTGACGTGGAACAGCGGTGTATAATGAAGCTGCCGTCACACTTCCTTCTTCCCACGATCTTATGCCGATTGGCACAGTGGGCTTCTCCCGATTGGATGCACGATCACTTCAGCAGCAGGGGCGATATGGACCACTTTATCGCGCGGGCTTTTAAATGTTGAAACAAGGAGCTGGAATTTTATGACGATCCTATTCAACTTTCGGATATAAACGAGTACCATAAGGTTTGTAACTAAGAAGTTAATTAGCGCGATTATTTCAATAAGTGAATGGATTGTTCTGGCTTTTATTGCAAACGATGTCTGCCCGGGCACATAGTTAATCTGTCCTCAGCGCGGGGCTAGTTAATTTTTGTTCGGTAAAGATGTAGTTGATCGTGTTTTAAAAGATTGTAAGATTCAAAATTGCAACTTTCGATAACATATACCCAGCCACAATCGGCCAAATACGAGCTGGTATTTCGAAGTCCGTGGCGTCCCCCTTACGTACGGAGGCTGCTACGTTGAGCTTCATTTTTCTCTTCTTATCGCCAACATATTACCACCAAATTAACAAAAACAGCTATTTCAACGTAACTCAATCAGTCTAAAGGAAACTTCCGCTGAAAACGAAATGAGTAATTTTTCTTTTTTTGCGTTTGCATACGAAGGAATACAACGCGCCGCCTGAGGCAGCATCTCTTCAGGGTTTGCACTCGAGTGGACTTCGCCGTGTAATGCGAGCCCCCGCGGACGTCTACCGACAACGCGCGAGAGAAAAAAGAAAACAGCATTTCCCACGAGGCCTCTTCCCACGGGCGGAAGCCAGGGCGATAGCCATTGTGACGCAACGTCTCGACGGCTGCCAGCGCGCCATTGTTTAGCCCGCGATAGGCGCGGTCCGTCACGCCTGGAGGGTGCGGCTCGGCAACAACGCTGACAACCTTTCGGCACCGCTGCTCTCTCGGGGTCAAGAGCGCTGGCCCTCGCGTGTCGCGGCTAAACAAGCATCTGTTCAAGGTGGAATTTGCGTTTACGATGACATTTCGAATCGAAGCTTTAGTGTCTTCTGGGTATGTGTCACTGGGCGCGTGACCATAGTGCGCTATCTCCCAACACCGGTATGTGTCAATGTGACACAAGGGGGTACACAAGCTGCAAATGTACTCAGGAATCCGTCGTACTGCTCGGTGCGTGTGCTTCTGCTAACTGTTCATCGCACGACAAGCAGCAGTCACCCTGTGAGATTGTTGTGTCGACACCTGTCACAGTATGTAACCGCACGAATTGGTGTTTACATCTCGGCATAGATGCCGAAAAGCTTGAAGCATTTACATAAACATTGGATGAAATAAGATTGTGTATTGGTGCGGTGAACAAACAGATAAAGTATGAGGAAATATTGCGACTTGTGCAGTGCATTGACACCAACATTCGATAAAATAAAACTGCCACCTGTACAGCGCTTGAACGTTATTCAGGAGTGCTGGAATACTGAACTTTCTTAATCGAATCGTATATGAATATTCGAGAAAGACCACCTACGAGTATCAATTGAAGTATCTAATATTTCTTTTTTTTTATTTCTAAACAAAGCGAAAGAAAATGTTTGTGTGGAGTCCGTGAGGTAAACAAAGGATTCTTCATTACAGTATGTGATACGTGCCTGCAATGCCTTTCGCAAATGGAAGTCCGGTGAACTGGATAGCGTGTAAATCAGAAAAAGCCGTTTTCAGTCACCTAATGCACTACGACAATCGCACTGAGGAAGCAAGGGAACATGACGTAATCAAATGCAAGTACAGTTTAGTGTTCGCTGAAAGAGAGAAACGTGGTACTACTCGAGCGTAGGGCACAGCGCATAGTCTTAAGGCATGCAAACACGACGATACTGGTCAGATATTATAATACTTTGCCAAATCGAGACAACAAACTCGTGCGTACACGCTGGGCAAGAGCGCGGTATATTTATTGACTAACTCGAAGTTATTGAGCAGAACCTATCGGCCCCACGCATTGGCTCAAGCTCTTGTGTCAGTGCGCGACAAACTCGGCTCTCCGGCACTCAATGATTCGAAACAGTCCTGACTTGCATTACACCGATATCTGTACCTGGAGACTCCAACAAGTGTTCTTATATTAAAAAATAAGCGAATATGTTTCGACAATGACGCATATAATGTATTCTTGAATCTAACACGAATCAAATAGCGGCTAATATTCGATTCGAAATAGAAATTTTTAACATTCGAACGCACATGGTTGATCGCTTAATAGGCTTTAATGATGCTAGGGCTAATTTTGGCCAAAGAGCGTCAAAAGCATGGTGCAGTGAGTTAACAGCGGGAACAAAAGATGTAACATGGCTGTAAAGTATCCGAAAATCAGTCATTGTAAATTGCTTACAGCATACATATATTAAAATAATGACAATGATTAGTGATGTGGGCTATGAAGATAAAGCTTTTGCGACGAAGATTGATTAGTGTGACGTATAGGTGACATTAACGGTAGTATCTCACAGATACTTTGGGCACAATGGCTCGTAGGCACCTGCTCTACAAATATACTTCCATTGCAGCTACAACCGCCAAGTGGAGGTCATGCTACAGTACATCCTCAACTGATGCCGTGAGAAAGGTGTAAGGTCTGTGGCCACCGTGACAATACTTAAGTCGGTATCACTGAAGGCCGCCGATGTGGCACTTTCGTTAGCAGCTTTACACTGCCATTTATGCCTTTGTGGCCAGGTACCCAGCAAAGGGCAATAACTTGGTTGCACATGTACGCTGCGTATATAGCGATATGCACAGCTCACTAAAAACATGGTTTTTATGCATTCGTGAGCTTATTATGGCTCTAACAACGCTCAATGAGTCGGTGAACACAATAGCTTGAGTGGCATTTGCCTGTTTTATATGTTTGACGGCCGTGAGTATCACGTGTGCTTCCGCAGTGAACATACTGGCTTGTACATTTGATTCACGGGATGTTGAAAACGACGCTCCATGAGCTGTATAAGCCACACTAGAATTCAGCCATGTTAAAGCCATAGCCATAGAATTCAGCCATGATAAATAGGCAATAGTGTGGTCCGTTTCGCGGGCTTTTACTATCTGAGGGTTGTTGCTCTTCTTATCATTGATATTATTACGATATTATCGGTAGATACCCGAGAGACGAGCCGCCACGAGAACGACGACGAAGCGGGCCGGTGCCCTTGGCGCCAGAAAATGTCGGCCTGGCGCTCTGACTCCAGTCCAGTGTAAATAGCTTGTAAACAGCCTCTTCCGTCTGTATCTTTCTACACGTAATATCCTGGTGGAGGTGAGCGATCCCCGTCCTCGCCACGGAACTCCGGAGTGGTCGGTACATCGAGCTTGTCACCATGCCTCCCGGTGACGAGACCACCTCTGCAACGGCTTCGGCTTATCCAACTGCTCCCGTTGTCACGGTTGCCCAACACCGCGACCCTGGTGTGTTCTCTGGCCTGGAGGGACAGGACGTCGACGAATGGATCAAGCTATATGAGCATGCCAGCGCTAATAACAGGTAGGACCCAACGATCATGCTCGCCAATGTCATCTTTTATCTCGGCGGCACCCCACGCGTGTGGCACCATACGCATGACGACGAGATAACCAGTTGGGACAATTTCAAAGAAAAGCTCAGGGAACTGTTCGGCGACCCCATTGGCCGCACGGTTGCCGCGAGAAAGGCTCTTGCGTCTCGTGTTCAGACATCTACAGAGCCGTACGTTTCATACATCCTCGACGTCTTGGCTCTATGCCGAAAAGCTGACGACGCTATGTCTGAAGCTGATAAAGTGTCACATGTCCTAAAAGGTATCGCCGACGACGCTTTCAATTTGCTTGTTTTCGGCAACGTCTCGACAATCGACGCCATCATTAAAGAATGCCGTCGCCTTGAACAGGCTAAAAGCCGCCGTATCACATACCACATCACGCGGCTACCCAACACTGCTGCTACGTCGATATGTGAGGGTCGACCACGTCAGGCTACCCCCCCTGTGACGACGTAACCGGTATTGTTTGCTGCGAGTTCGAGGCCACCTGTCCGCCAGCTTTCTCCGCGACGCCTCCCGATCCGCCAGCAGCCACGATGGCGATGATTCAGGCCGTAGTCAGACAGGAATTTGAGAACATGGGTCTGAACTCCGTGTGTACAACGTCTCAACCTAACGTTCCCCAGTTCTCCAGCGGCCCTCCTCGTCCTCGGCAGTCCTTTTCCGCGACATGTCGCCGCAACCCGTCCGATTGGCGTACCCCTGATGACAGACCAATCTGCTTTCCCTGCTGTCGCATTGGCCCCGTCGCTCGTCACTGCCGCAACCGATGGCCACTGCCTCCTCGGACATACGCCGCCACCTATTCCCGCACCTTTGGACCTTCTGTTCCCTATGCTACCCGCCATGAACCCACTGCCGCTGATGCCCCTGCTCCGAACCTTCGCTACAGCCGCTCACCCTCACCTCGATGCCGTCAGTCTCGTTCGCCCCAACCCCGCCGCTTCTCTTCGCCGCCTATCGCCTCCCAGGCCCAGCTGGAAAACTAGGCACTGCAGCTTCTGGAGGTGAAGCTGCGTTGTCGACACTGCCCTCAAATCCTCTGCTCACGTTAAACACAAACCAAAACCTTCTTGACGTTGACGTTGATGGCTATCCTGTCACGGCACTCATCGATACAGGGGCACATCTTTCTATTATGAGTGCTGCCTTCCGACGACAACTGAACAAGCTCCTCACCCCTGCGTCGACACGCGTCGTCCGCGTTGCGGATGGCGGTACTGTGCCTATTATCGGCATGTGTACAGCACGAGTCAGCATTGCCGGCCGCCACACCCCTGTCCTCTTACCGTGATTGCTCATTGCCCCCACGACCTAATCCTCGGCCTCGATTTTCTCTCCGCGCATTCTGCTCTTATTGACTGCTCTGCCAGTACCCTTCGCCTTGAGTTGCCGATTCTCACAGAACCCTCTGACGCACCCCAGTGCCTCCTACACCCCACCGACTTAATTCGCCCGCCGCCAAAATCAATAGCCTATATTGAACTCTTGTCTTCTCCACCAGTCCCTGATGGCGAGTACCTCGTCACTCCTCTGACCGACATTCCACTACGGTATGACGTTACCGTGCCTCACAGTATACTTACTACTAATGCGAACCGCACTTTCATGCCTACCTTGAACTTTGGATTGGCAAAGCAAATTCTACCGCAAGGTATTTTTGCCTTGCCAACTTTGACTGTCTCGGCGACCATCACGTGGCAGCGTTATCAACCGATGCTTCTTGCGAGCTTAGCAGGCCCATCGTGCCAGCCTCGGCCGCCGATCCCAAGATACAGAAAATGGTTGCGTCGGACCTGTCTTCTGCGCAGGCTGAAGACCTTTACCATGTATTATCGTCCTACAGAGATATTTTCAACTTCGACGATTGCCCTTTAGGCCAGACGCTCGCGGTCAAGCATCGGATTCTCACTGGCGATGCTACTCCTATTCACCGACGACCGTATCGAGCTTCTGCGTTGGAACGCCGAGTAATTCAAAGCGAAGTCAACAAAATGCTAGACAAAAACATCATTGAGCCTTCTTCGAGTCCCTGGGCGTCACCTGTAGTGTTGGTTAAGAAGAAGGATGGCACGTGGCGCTTCTGTGTGGACTACCGCCGTCTGAACAACATTACCAAGAAGGACGTCTACCCGCTCCCACGTATAGACGATGCCCTTGACTGCCTCCACGGTTCCAGCTATTTCTCTTCTATCGATCTTCGTTCTGGATACTGGCAGATTGCTGTTGACGATATGGACAGAGAAAAAACCGCGTTTATCACACCTTATGGCCTATACCAATTTATAGTAATGCCGTTTGGATTATGCAACGCCCCTGCCACCTTTGAGTGTATGATGGACTCCTTGCTCCGTGGTTTCAAATGGTCCACATGTCTCTGCTACCTCGACGACGTCATCGTCTTCTCGCCCACGTTCGACACTCACCTTGAGCGTCGAACAGGTATACTTGATGTATTTCGAAAGGTGAAGCTGCAACTTAACTCGTCCAAATGTCGTTTCGGCCGCCGCCAAACTACTGTTCTGGGCCACCTTGTTGACGCTTCCGGAGTACAGCCTGATCCGACAAAGCTCGCGCTGTCCGAGACTTTCCCGTTCCGAAGACAGCCGCAGACGTTCGAAGTTTTGTAGGGCTATGCTCGTACTATGCTCGTCGTTTTATTCAAGATTTTGCGGCTATTGCTAGACCTCACACTAATCTTTTGAAGAAAGGCGTTCAATTGTCGTGGGGTACTGCAGAAGCCGTCGCCTTCTCTAGTCTCGTCACTCTTCTCTCCTCACCACCCATTCTCGCCCACTTCGACCCTGTTGCTCCTACAGAATTGCGTACAGATGCCAGCGGTCATGGCAGCGTCAGCGTTAGCCCAGCGTCAGCGTGGCCAGGATCGCGTTATTGCTTATGCAAGCCGCCTCCTCACACCATCGGAGCGCATCTATTCCATTACGGAACGAGAATGCCTTGCTGTAGTCTGGGCGGTTGCGAAGTTCCGTCCTTACCTCTACGGTCGCCCTTTTTCCGTAGTCACGGACCATCATGCTCTCTGCTGGCTCTCATCCCTAAGAGATCCTACAGCCGGCTTGGTCGATGGGCTTTTAGACTACAAGAATTTTCGTATTCGGTGGTCCACAAGTCTGGCCGCCTGCACCAAGACGATGACAGCCTGTCGCGTTACCCTGTTGACGACCCTGACTCCTCCAATATTACCAGTGCTGCTTGTGTATTCTCTGTGTCGCTGCTGCTTCATTTCGGCGACGAGCAACGTCGTGACGCCTACATCAGAGCACTCATCGACCGTTTTGAACACTCTCTGGCCGACGCCACTCTACGCCTCTTCGTCCTCCGCGACGGTACTCTGTACCGTCGTAACCTTCATCCGGACGGCTCTGAGTTCATACTTGTCATACCTAAACACCTCCGCTCAACCGTTCTAGAAGAGCTCCACGACGCACCAACGGCAGGACACCTCGGCGTATCTCGAACCTATGACCGTGTACGTCGCCGTCTTTTCTGGCCGGGCCTTGCCCGTTCCGTACGACGTTACGTCGCCGCTTGTGAACTTTGCGAACGACGCAAGAAGCCTTCCCAGCCCCCCGCTGGTTACCTGCAGCCGCTCGACATCCCTGCCGCGCCCTTCCATCGTGTTGGCTTAGACCTTCTCGGCCCATTTCAGGAATCTACATCAGGAAACAAGTGGGTTGCAGTCGCGGCTGACTACGCGACCCGCTACGCCGTAACCCGCGCTCTTCCGACCAGTTGCGCAACTGACGTTGCGGACTTCCTTCTACATGATATCATTTTGATGCATGGTGCTCCGGGTCAATTGCTAACAGACCGTGGCCAGACGTTCTTACCCAAAGTCATTGACGACATCATGCGTGCCTGCTCCATTCAGCATAAATTTACTACCTCCTACCACCCTCAAACGAACGGCCTCACTGAGCGTTTGAACTGCACCCTTACAGACATGCTATCCTAATACGTTTCAGACGATCACCGTGACTGGGACCTGGCTCTACCCTACATTACCTTTGCATTCAACTCTTCCCGTCTCGAAAATGCCGGCTTTTCCCCGTTTTACCTCTTGTATGGCCGCGAACCGACGCTACTACTAGACACAGTGCTTCCGTCCACCACAGCTTCAACTAGCGCCTATGCCCGTGATGCAATCGCCCGTGCTGACCATGCTCGTCAACTTGCGCGCGTTCGTCTACAAGTCTCTCAAGACAAACAGAAGCGACGCTACGACCTCCGTCCCCGTGATGTCCATTTTGCGCCCGGCACCCTCGTGTTGCTTTGGTCACCATCGCGTAAAGTTGGCCTTTGTGAGAAACTGCTTTCCTGTTATACAGGCCCATATCGCGTGCTCCGCCAAGTGACCGATGTCACCTATGAAATCGTTCTAGCCGCGCCCACTACGTCCTCCGGTGTGACAACCAGTGACATTGTCCACGTCAGCCGACTCAAGCCCTACAACTCTCCACGTGCCTTGGATATTTAAAAGCACCGCGACGGCGCTTTTGCCACCGGTACGATATTATCCGTAGATACCCGAGAGACGAGCCGCCGCGAGAACGACGACGAAGTGGGCCGGTGCCCTTGGCGCGAGAAAATGTCGGCCTGGCGCTATGGCTCCAGTCCAGTGTAAATAGCTTGTAAATAGCCTCTTCCGTCTGTATCTTTCGCCACGTAACAATATCTTAAGAATGTGTCTAAAACATGGGATGAACTTGTACGAGTGTGCACATAGAGATTAGCTTGATCTTCGAGGGTACCTCCTTTGGCAATTTACTAATGGTATATGATTATAATGTCGCCATTTTAATTTGATTATATTGTTACAGGCTTTTCATTCTTCTGTATAAGAATCGACGCTACTGATGCATTTTTGCCAACTTTCCCTATTAGCATGGAGGCGTGTCCTTCTACCATGTGACTTAATCATCTTGAAGTTAATTAGGTACTCTGTGGTTGGGAAGTTACGAAGGAGATTTCAAGCCTTGTTTTGCTTCTTCCGGGCTTAGTTCCACTCCTTATTCCACAATAGAACGCGTCGCTTCGAGGGCAACCCGTTTGTTTCGAGAATAGTTACTGAAGCAGCATCAATTACAAACACGGAACTATGCTACTCATGTGACAGTTGGGGTCGGTCATGACAAAAAGGATAGCATATCCATGCCGTCGTCCGAATCATTCACGCTAAGGACGTTGTTGAAGGGAGTAACATGTTCTTATCGAGAACGGGAAGTACTGGGTTCATTCACAATAACTACATAAAGAATGAATGAATGAATGAATGAATGAATGAATGAATGTGTGTGTGTGGTTTAGTGGCGCAAGGGCCAGATATGGCCAAAGAGCGCCAAACTACATAAAGAGTAGCGAACGTTACGTTTCATCAGTCTAGCATTGAAGCACAACGAGGAGCCGAAAATGCCTGCTTAAGTCCTTTGTGTCCTCCCTAGATCCCTAGGCCAGGGAAATGTGTCGTCCCCGTCACCCCATCGTCCGATGGGAGCATCTAAAGCCGTCCAACGACCCGTGTTGAGGGCGAGGATTCACACAATCACTCCCGCACCTTTGTTCACTGAGAACAAAGAAAGGAAGGGAGCTTCGTAGACAAGGATTGTCGCGCTTGACTCAAACTGGCGCGTCTTGGTTACTGGGATGACCCAGCAGTTATCTGGGGCGTCTGTCAAACGACCGTGGCGGTTACCGGAGTCTGTGAGGAAACGCCGTAGAACACCCTTTTCCACGAATTTCTTGCTCCCACCGTCAGCGACGGCGACAGTGAATCAACAAACAATACTAGATCCGCCAAACGTGTCTCGTCTTGCTGGTGCCACAGGTCCATCCGAGGGGAACGCATTGTTAGCTTGAAGTGAATTATCGCAGTGGTGCAGGAGAGGCTAGAAGGCCACTTTCGCCGCTGGCCGATCATAACACTGCATCATCAATACTAAGTGGACGGACATCATCCCAGGGCGAATATGTTGGTTCACGAAACCGCGTACAGTCGGCTGAATCAACTTTTCATAGACAAATGTGTGCAGGTCATTCAGCTTGTTTTGGAGGGCTTAAAACGATAGGAAAACGGTCACTTCCATAAAGGTTATTAATCACGTCCCACTTAAGACATGGCACAATCGTAGTGGACACTATGCGCAAGTGTGGGGAGGAAAATGTTTGAAATGTAGGGCTGTAGAATGTTGTTTCCTTCTTGTTAAGCAACCAAGCACTTGAGGAGAATATGAAGTTTTATATTGGGTGTTCTCTAGGCATCACAGAGTGAGTCGCCCTACCATGTACTATGCGCATTTAGATCTCCGACGACTATGTAAGGGTGAGGAAGTTCATCAATAAAGCTCTGTAATATCGCTACAGACAGTTGATAAATCGAGGGGATGTATGTAGACGTGATGTTGACTGTTTTATCGAGCAGCACTGCGTGGATAGCAACTGCCTCAAGGGGGGTTCGTAGTTGTAGTTGACGACAGGCAACCCCCTCCGTAGACTATTATGGCTACACCACCCTGATGACGCGTCAGAGTCTTCTCGGTTTCTGAGAAAAATGGCGTATTGCCATGGAAAGTGTGCCTGCGCAGATTTAAAGTGTGTCTCTTGAATACACAGCACCTTTGGATTAAACTTATGTAGAACTTATTCAACGTAATCAATGTTCCGGATAAGACCTCTGATGTCCCGTTGTATAATTTCAATATCCATGTTAAAAAAAAAGTTTGCGCTGCGTGTTCAAGAGAAGGTGGCTAAGGTAGCTTAGCTTACAGGGCCCTTTTCGAACCCCGTAATTTGGGGCTTGCCTTTCTTGCTGCGGTCATCCAGCGTTTCCTGCGCCATCTGGCTAGGCCTAGCATCCATCGTCTCTTGCCAGGCCCTGGACGTCCGATCTTGTGAGCGTTGTGTTCGTCGTGAAGGCCTCACTTCAAGAGAAGGGGCCTTGGAGCCTGCCCACCCAGAGGTCGATGCGCCCTGCTTCAGGGACGGCGAAGCAGCACTGGCTGCTGTCGCCAAGGGGGCTGGTGGCACGGCCGTGGTAAGACTCTTTGCGGCCCGTGTAGATGCCGGAGTCTGCTACGGCGTTACCCCCTTACGCACAGCATCAGCATATATTGTGGTATGAAGATGTGAAACGCGCTGCCCTGTTTCTTGGAAACACATGTTTTCTTTTACGTTTAGTGTGATAATTTATTTTTCAGTTTTCGCCGCAGGGTAGGATCCAGAATATGTTGAATTGTCACCGTCACAGTTTGGACAATGGGGCGCAGCAGCACAATTGTGAGAAGCGTGTTCATGGTCCGCACATTTTGCGCATGGTATTCGGCCTCGGCAGTTTTGCGAGTCATTGCCGAACCTTCGGCATTTGAAACATGTATGTACGTGGGTTTAGTCGGCACGGAACTCGGATATTCGTATATCCTGTCTCGAGGGACTCTGGAAGAATGCCGGAGTGAAATGTAGGAATCGCATGCGTTGGGGGAATTTCATTGTCTTTTTTAACCTTTATTCATCGCACTTGAGTCACGTTGTATTCTTTCCAGCCCTGTAGAAGCTCTTCCTCAGTCAAATTCAAGACAGTTTCACCGAAAAATACTATTCTAGATGTGTCCATCGATTGGTGTCGGATCATCTTGATTTGCAGATCACCGAATATTACGAGCTTTGAGAGCTTTTCATGCTGATGCCGGTCGCGAACCTCAAGCAGGAGATCACCGTTGGCCATCTTCGTCACCTTGCAGCCTGCCCCTAGTGTGTCGACTAGACATTTAGCCACAGGTAATGGTTAGATTGTCCTGACTTTCTTTTCAGGGTTCTGACAGTGAGAGTTCTGACAGTGAATAACATGAAATCGTGAGAAAATTTTTTTTTGTGGGGGGGGGGGCAATAAGCTGCGACATTTCTTCGGTGCGACCTCTTTTGATTATAGGGCGATCAGGCCGACATGGGAAGGAGGATAAAGTCATAAATAGTTATCTGCTTTCGGCAGCTATGCCAGCCGTGCACCATCTATCCTCACAATGGAACGCGACGAGACCCGAAGGAATCGTAGACGCCAGCTATACATACAAACTGCTGTAACCGAACATGATATATCCAAGGTTGTCTACCCCCGCAATGTTAACCTTCGCTCCCTGAAAAATCAGAAGTGAACGGAAAACCGTTGAAGACAGGAAAGATTGAAAGTGAGAGAGAGAGAGAGACAAAAAGTCGACGCTAGCAAGCCGGAGTACCGATTGCGATAGAAAATTAGCAGACAGCTATACGAAGTAAGGATAGGAGTTTAATCGTCCGTACAAACTTGCAAACATTCGCTTACTGACTGAATCAACAAGCATGGTGTAAGCGCGCAAAAGCTAACATGAACACATCAAACGGGATGAGCGCTGAAACTCGCTGTCAAAACGCTGGTGCAAGCAAGCGCGGCCCAACCAGCGAGCCAAGTGACCTTCGTTCGGTCTATCCAACGCAAGAGCGGCGAGAATATAGCGTGCACAAAGGTATGAGCCGTCTACAGAGCCCTTTCAACATACAGCGCGTGATCGTGCGCGGCCGTGCAAACTACGGACTTCTTGGTGGAGTCAAAGCCGCCCCCTCCCTCCCGCGCTGCCTTTACGCTCTCCTCCATATCTGGTGCACGAAATTGAGCCGCGATCGTCAGTTCCCCTACGCCCGGTTGCGAAATGCGCAGTTGCTGCCAGAGCACAAAGCCCCCTCCCCTCCCTTCCTCCCATACGCCGACGGCCTTTCGCGCGACGAAAGACGGTGCGTTTGCTCTCTGCTTTCTTCCTTCGCGCGCGCCAGATTGAGACGCGATCGTCGGCTTCCCTAGCGTGCTTTCACTCGCACATACAGCATACGACGCGTGGCGACAGTGTTTATTGGCCTTGAACTTTATTCGGAACATCACGGCGACGGCAAAAAATGTGCATGGAGTGCCCATATCATCCGCCTTTGGCGATCTATTGTGGCGCCATCGTGCGGTGGCCACGAGAAACAATTTGGCAGACGCCGCTGCACGCCGTGACAGCTGCCCTACGCGACACTCGCGACCAATCAAGCAGCGCGTGAGACAAGACCGAAACAACGTGTACGCGCCGTCATATTTTGTCATCGTCAGCTAGCCATCGAGCCCGCGGGTGAATGCTTTGTACCCGGAGGTTTCTTCAGCGTGACGAACGGCTGGAAGAAGAGCTTCGGCAACGCTTTACAAGCTGCTCCTTGACCTGATCAAAACCGCTGCATCTGTGGCGTAAGGTGAATAAATGACAAAGCAGTATAAGTACGCACAAAAACGCATGACTCGAATAGGGCATGAGGTGTAGTATTTAGAGTGACTATCATGTTTCATTACTTCACGTCTTGGCCTAGGCGTACATACATGCACAGGGAGTGGGGAGGCCAACAGAATGCCAAGTTGCATACGTTATTTACCTACATAAAGTGTGTGTACATCTACAAAAAAGCTAAAGATGGTCAGAATGACGAAAGTCGGTGATACCTCCCTGTTTGTGGGGCGCCTGTCTTCCTCTTAGAACAAGCCGCGGTACGAACATAGGGGTCAACCGTGTCATCTCTTTTTTTGAACTAGTGTGTGTACCCGAACAGCGTCGGCATTGTCACGTAGTAGTGATGCCAAAGAACACAGTAGCAATACTGCGAATGACGAAACTAACTTTTATTGGCCGAACCTGTGCCCACAAGAACAGGCTATACTTAAAGCACCATGATAGCGGCGAACACAGTCGGCGATTGCCGAAAATCTGATCTGCCGGTCGAGCGCGTCGGCTTTTATACACGAGCCATCGAACGTTCAAGAGTAATCGCTGGTGCCCACGTGCCTTCCAGAAACTTCTACACCATTCGCACCGTGCATATATGCAATCAGATTACACAAGGTTCGGCGACGACAGACAGCGGATAGAATGATCGATAGCATTCGAGAAACTCCCGACACATCCGGGCACGTCTCGCGCTGAGTGTAACATTTGTTTGACGGTGAAAAGCGGTCATCCGAAAAAGGTAAACAAGTACACGTGTCACTGTGAAGTCCAGATGTCTGGACGACAGCGAAGGCGCCCCTGAAATGTGTCAGTTACACAGTAAGACGCGCCACTCGACTCCAGAAGATGCTGCGCAGGAAAATGAGCCTTAATATGTACCGTACTACATCCCGATTGGCTAAACGAACATAAAACCCTTCTGCAAGTAAATATTACTTACTGCCGACAAGAATGACCAAACGACAATTAGCAACGATTGCTAACTAGCACTATCAGCTACTTCCACAGTGCACGCTGTTTCCCACGCCAGCCTGGCAGTGCAGGTGAGCTTGGCTCGGACAGATAACTACGCCGACATCCCGAGCATTCGCTGAGCGTTTATAAAGCTGCAAGTGTGCACGGTGTGAAGTTGCGAAATGACGGCGTTCTAGCGACGGACGCACAGAGACCATATTAAAAAAAAGAACACTTCGCTTGTCACTCAACCAGGTCACGCGAGCTCAGAGATCGTTTGCTTCGCTAGCTTAAACATACATTTGCGTCTTCGCCGAGATTATTCGTACGAGTCAGTAATGACAAAAACAGAGGTAAACTGCATATGTCAATACATACCTGTCACAAAGTGCAGCCCTAATCCAGGCTTCACGGCGCTGTCGATCGTGTTTTACCGGCGGAAATCAGAAAATCCGCATTGCCCTGCCGGGATGGTCACGGGAGGTGCAACGGTAAACGAGACACGACATTGGCATCGCGCCAAATTTGGATGGCAATAACGTTTGAAAGGTGTTCCATGCGCGCGGCAGCGAGAATGGCAAGGCTGACAAGTGAGTGAAAGAACTTTATTGGAGTTCCAGCGAGGACGTGAACTTGTCGCGCACCCGGCTAGTCCCACGTCGCGACTGGCAGGTCTAGCCCACCGGCCCGGTCACGGTCACGGCGGACAACCAGGATTTTCTTGTCTAGAGCGGGTCTACGCAAACGCGAGTCCCACTCCTCCTTGCGTAACTTGGGGAATCTCGACCCGCACTGCCGGAGCATGTGTGCTAGAGTGTAGGGCTGTCCGCTGGACGGGCAGGCATCGTCGCGATATACGTGGGGGTAAACCGTGTAGAACGGTAATACACGGATATGTGCCGGTCTGTAAGAATCTAACAGAAACGACTGGCGCCCTATTCCACTGGCAAGTGCAGCGCCTGTCACGGCCGTACACCACTCACTCGGAGGAGAGAGTCGAGTCTGGCCGCGCGCCTACCAAATTGCTTCGGCCCTCAGCCACTAGGGCGTTGCGCATGCGCAGTTTGGCGTCGCAAAAGGCGGACTGATATCGCAATAAAATTGGAGACAAAGACATAAAAAAGCAACTACCGATTTCCTCCGGATGGGTAAGTCCGGGGTGGAGTCTACTTGAAGCGAAAGCCAATGAAATGTGTGGCGTCCGCCGAGGGTCCTTAAAGATCCAAGCACTCAGTATCGGCTCAACCTCGGGGGCCCCTTTTCGCCAGACATGGGGAAAATTCTAATCCTAAGCCGAGGACGGCTTAGGAGGACGGCTACATGCGGTAAGGTCCTACAACTATGTGCGCGGGTCCGTGGTGTCGCAACATACCAAACGGCGGCTGACACAGACGCCCCTGTGGTGCACACACATAATTACATTACAGTCTACATAGCAAGCTAGCCTACCTTTACGAGCCAGCGTTGTTCTGGATAAACGCGAGGTCACAGTTTCTTTGGCGATAAGACACTGTGAGGAGACCCTGCATTTGTACGGCTTTGTCTGTATCGGTGCGCTCGCTTAATGTGTGATCATTGTTATAAACAAAAAAGGTTGTGTACGTTCACGTCTGAGTATTGGAATAGGAAAACGCAGTTGTTCGCGAGCGGGCACCTAGGTCATTTGCTTCAAATGTAAACTGAAACGCTACTTCTAATACGCGCTTGAGTGTAAAACACAAGCTACTCTGAACAGCAGAAACACTTACCTTTATGGCCTTCAGTTTTATGCTTTATAATGTCATTTAGCTGTTGGAGAATATGCTTCGCTCTTGCCTTATGGCTGCCTAAGGCCTAAGGTGTGTTGTAATATACAGCCCAGAGGGCAACGATGTTTGTTGACTACCGTGCACCTTATCGCGATAAAATAGAGATAAGACGCTCATTGTCAACAGCAGTAGACGGACCTTGACATTTTCGCAATCGGATGTACATGTAGCTTTTCGAAACATGTAGCATGCGCGTCTTTTCCTGTCATTTAAGCTGTTTTTTTGTTTACTTACATGGCGCACTAGGAGACCTTAGCACATTTAGGTGGCACCGACTACGTCTCGCTGCTTGGCAAAGAAAATGAAGCCAGAAATCTTGCGGGAAACACTGAATAAGTTGAGACAGCATGACCACAAAATTCTGCACATAACTCCACGGAGCTACAGAAAATAGGCATCTACAGTTACATAAGGAAATACGTGTGCTTCTAATTCTCTGAGAACACACAAAATCACACACTTTTAGCAGCCTCCTTTTAGCAGCTCTCGAGCCACAGGATTTGGCGCTTCTGATAGGTCAACATGCACTGCACGCCTTGATGTAACTCCGGCGAATGCAACGCTAAGAATCTTCCACTACATTGCGCAGTTTCCTCCTACGCCGCTAGGCATCGACACTGACGCAGCCTGCCTAGTTGCTGCCGTCAATATTGCGTACTCTGCATTGTCTTGTTTGCCCAGTAGTGGAGCAAGACTTAACTTTGCCACCGTGCGACGAAGACGGCAAAATATAATTTGAACATCGGGAACTGGAGCACAACCTTAGTCATTTGCAGCGCTAGTGCAAAATTAGTCTTAGCGAGTAAGTCCTAGCGCCAATTCGTAAATTAGTGGCATCGAGTCATTGCGCCAATGTGAATTCCGACGTACAGAAACGTCATAGCTGCGCAGCCGAGCTCAGAAAACGAATGAGTGCCGACTTGAGCCGGTTAGTACATGTTGAAGCTAAACCGAATAACGGCGCATGGGTTAGGCGCAGAGAGAAGGACCGAATGCAGCGCTGACTTTCAACAACAGCTTATGGCACACAACGCAATACATATAGGTGCGTGAAGGAGAGAAGCAGATGACCGTGTGATCTACCATGCAAAATAGAAGGAAGACACAAGCGAAAAATAATAAATGATAATTATAAAATGGGCACCATCACCTGTGAGAAGGAAACGCAATTTCTCTAGCGGCATGTGCGAAAAAGTGAGCACAGAGGACAGTGGCCTGCAGAAGTGGCATAAAAAACACAGGCAAAAATATCGCATTTCTGCAAGAAACGTGCAGCAACGAACATGCCGCGCAAGCGTCAACCCATGCAATGGTGGTGGCAAATTCTGTGCTTTAGACCGACGGTGTTGCGAGTAACTTTTCGAAAATTACACGTTGATAGTAATGAGCATGCTCTTCCGGAAAAGACGCGTGCAAAAGCAAACGGGTGGCGGCGCGGGAAACGGGCGCCATATGGCTCATATGCTATGCTGCACTAGCCAAATACGCTCACACAGAATAGCAAACGTCTTGCTAACAATGTTCTTAACGCAAGAAACATCAACATCATTTCTGCAGACAAAAGGAAGGACCTTACCGCAAAAGCGAGGTGACCCGTAGAGAAGTGCGGTGGGGTGGGCGTAACCTGCGGCACATGAACGGGGCAACATCAACGTCGCTATGGAAACGGTGCGCGTGGACGCAATCCGCTGGATGTATGATAAGCTCTCTTCCACCTAGGTGAAGTGTAAGCGTAGTGTTCCTGTGTGTAAGTGAACATCGCTATGCCGGCTGGCGGTTGGTCGGACCCCTACTAGCTCGGCCGCGAAACGGCTCGAGCAAATTCTCTGTTTCCGTATATGGAGTCACGCATACCGCGCCTCACTTTGTCGAGGATGACGCAGTGTGCTGCAAGTATTGCAATGGCATATTGCAATTACCTAATTGGTGAACCTAATTAGTCGGCAATAATTTTATTGGGCGACATTGCTGTAATCCTAAATAATCTGAATTAAGTATTGTAATATGAATTAACGTCCATCGCCCTTATTATTATTGATTGGGCTTACGTAATGCAATCGCAATTAACACTGATCAGTGTTAAATCAGCTTAATCACCCCTAATTAATTATAATTAGCCTCAGACAATTTCACGTTACTCAGTCTAAATCCGGTTCAAATATGCTTAACTACTCTTCCTAATTCTTACTTAGGCTTGACGAATTTACCCCAATTACCCTTGATTATACTTACTTTAATTTAAACTAATCGTATTAGATTAACTATTCTTAATGACCCTCAAATAATGGTCAGTACGCTTAAGTAATTTCATCGTAATTAATCTCTATTAGCTTTCATACCTTTCGTTAGTCTTAAGGAATCTTATTTAGGCTTAGCGAGTTCATCATAATTAATGTTATCAGTATTTTTTAAACCTTAGTCACTTTATTACTTCAGTATACTCACCACACATAATGTCATAATCTTGTTAATTGTTCTTCTATGCTTACTGTAAAACATAATGACGCGAGAAATTACTTGTGCATAAGAAAGCATCAGTCCGGATCCTAAAAACAAAAGAAAGCACAACAACATCGCTTCCACTTGCACAGTTATACAGTGACAAATAACATTAATGAAATCACGCCCGTTGAACTAAGAGCCTTCACTCAACGAAACCATGGTAACATTTTATGAAAAAAGTGTTGCAAACGCAAGATAAGTTCCATCTCAAATTCAAAGTACAGCATCTAGAAGCGACATATTTATAGAACATTCAACCCACCTTAGTACTCTCTAAAAACACTACAGAATAACCATGATCGCAGCGCGCGGAGTAAATTCCCCCAGAACTCGACAACATAATTAAAATAGCGATTATGCATCTCACTACTGTAACTCAGGGAACAAAATGCGCGTGCAATAGCTATGCCACCCCACACTCCAGCAGCAATTCGATATGTATATCAAATTTCACTGATATTTAAAGAGTACACGAATGTCACTAAAACAATGCAAATAATCATTGACGTAGGGCGAAATGATATATTCATGGCCTTCATCATAATTCACAATCCGAGATGGCATGGGAAAATGCAGAGACCACGAAGCTTTATTGCTAAAAAAATAATACGCAAGTAACAGTTGATGTAGTAGACTGTGTAGAATCAATATTGAAACAAAATTTATGGGCCACATAATTAGAATGTCAGTGTGCTAGATTTCGGCAGTTTTATTAAAGAGTCCGCTTGAAGTGCAGAATAGGAAGCTAGCATTACACCACAAATTTCAAGCTCCGCCATCCATGATTTCCGCTGGTGAAGCGAGTGACAACTTTTTCACAGTCAACAGGGATGTCTTTGAGTATGTTCTCAGGCCATGCCCCTCAGGCGGGTTCACTCATCTGTGATCAAAGACATCTCTTTAAGCGATGGAGTGCGTAGAAGGATATTTCGGGGCTGGCACCGCTGACAGGGTGAGTGACCAGCATTTGCAGAAGTGTCTGCATTGAAGGAAAGATGTCACAGTAGCACATATAGAGCGCTTCAGCAGCAGTCCCAGGGATGTTTTCTCCTTCTTCGCTTTCGCGCTTCCACTTTTTCTGCCATAGCCGCAGTTCGGCTTGAATAACGCAGCTATCGGAGCAATCCTTTCAATCAGTGAGATTTAAAGCACTGGGCAATATTACTACTTTTGCCTGGTCTTCTGTTGTGATTGTAAACAGCTGAGAGGGCATAAAGAGGAAGAACCCACAGACTCTATAAGTCTCTTCGTTAGACCTTGATTTGAGGTCTGCCAACACATTATCTAGTAGTGGGATGTATACCGACAGCCTGTAGAAGCTCTCTAGATAAAGCGATGGAGTGTTTTACCCGTGGGTCTGTCTCGTCCTGATGCGAGGGAGCTACAGCTCTGTTCTAAGCTCATCTGTCGGCGCGGCGGCTTGCTCGAAGAGAGGCCTGACTACATCTTCGCAGTTTTTAGAGCGTAGCTCTTAGGCGCCCGTTCCTGCGTTGAGCGTCAGCGTGCCTCGGCATCTCTCGTAACCGAGTGAACGAGCACAGCGAAGGACGAAGCACTGCGATAGCGAACAGAGCGCGAGTAGAAAAGCGCGTAGGCGGGTATGGCGAAAGCATGAGAAGAAAAGCGCAGTGCCACGCAAGACGTGCTCTGTGGCGACGATGGCTACGAGATGGCGCCCGAGTAGCGCGCGTCAGTCTAATATGGGAAATAAAGCGCTGCATGAGCGGAGATCTTTCTACTGCGGCTGCCGTGAACCACGCCCACGCGTCACCTTCGCCCTGCCTTTCGCTATCTCCCGTTTAGCGAGGCAGTCGTGCTACACTTCCCTCCATTTACAACGTGCCGCACGAGACAGATTGTCCGTGACAGCAATTATATCGTGAAATGAAAACACGTATAGAGCTGCGCTGAAATTCCGCATTAGGCAGTATCGCAATTGTCAGTGTTTTTTTTTCCTAAGCACATAGAACAGCTACGGTGTCTGTCAACGTGTTCCTTGGTTTGTGCACATCGACGCACTACTTCTGGTAGAGTGGGCTCAATGGAAGCGTCTGCACCAGTAGGTCCGAGAGGAAAACTCTCTCCATTATAAACTCGTCATCGCCAATAGCGACGCGGAGCGTCCTCGCTTATGCAGCGCTTTGCCGCTTTCTCCAGCTGGCGACGACGTCGAGAGCTTCAGTCACGGAACCAAGCGAGCCTCGAAGATAGATGATACTGCCGTATTGTTCGACTCGGCTCGCCTCGCAAAAGCCTTTCAGTTCCTGGGCAAGTGTGTTTTTCAGTACAAGATTTCGTTTTCGTGACGCAGTGAAGAAGGAATTAATTTTACAATCCCCACTGTGTTCCTCGCCGCTTGAACGTACGATCACTTGGATTATGATTGGAATCCGATGGTTTCGGTTGTCGCTCACTTTATGCACACATTGAATGCAGATTTGACCAGCCACATCCTTTTCAGGCTCGCGGACACATGCGAGGAAGCCTTTCATGGCTTGCATTGCTTCTTTGTAGTAAGGTGATCTACAGGAAGATCACCTTATTTTCCCAGCAGTATTGCAAAGAACGTGAGTGGCTTTGTCAGCAATATTTTAAGGGAGACACTTTGGGGTAGCCTTTCATTGCACCTGTCATGAACGAAGCACAGTACTTGCAGTACAGGCCCGCTCGAGAATCGGCGAGGACAAGCTTCTTGAACTTGTTTAAGCTCAACTTAAACTTGTTTAAGACTGACTTACGTGTCGCGTGTGAGCTTTGCCGTTTGATAGCGAATCTGTTGGCGTCTCCTTGCTGGTTATTTTTCGTGGGCTTGTGCTCCTCTAAAAAAAGTACCGCCACCTAGCGGATGCGGCCACTCAGACAGACCTCAAACGGTAACTGAAAAGGGGCTTTGCCTTGAAGTTTCCGCGTAGCAGAATTATGTTTTCTCGTATATTCGAATTACAGTCCGAAGCAATCATGTCTGCAGCTGGTGTGTAAGTCGTATATTACGGATTTTCTGGCACAGTTTACATTGAAGAAGGAACATTCAATTAGTTCAATAAGAGACTTTCGCTTGGCGGAGGACCAAGGAGAATGACGGTGTATGTAGCACTTCCGCACACGTGCGTGCGTGCGTGACGCACACTGCTCACGGGATGAAACGCGTCAATTTAGGGTGTACTAATGCGTATAATCTTGTTTCCGCCGTGAGCAGTTCGCGTGAAATCGACGTAATTTTGGCGCGTGCACTCGGATCAGAGTCCGCGTGACTGTTGGCAACCAGATTCTTAGCAACATGACGTGGTACTGTCGAGTACTTGTATGTATTGCAGGGTTCTACTAAATGCTTCCTGTCACCTTTTATTCCGTGAGCACTGCACGTGAGCTCACAATGTATGTGTCCATGATGCGTGTGCGCTCTGTCCGTTGCGTCTGTCGCACAACGCGGGTTGCGACGGTAATCGACATTATCGCAACCACTGGATGGATGGATGTTATGAGCGTCCCTTTGGAACGGGGCGGTGGGTTGCACCACCAAGCTCTTGCTATTATACTGCCTAATGTCCTGCCTAGGTTAAAAAAGAAAAAAAAAAACACTATGAATTCCCACAACCAAATTTTCTAATCCCCTATTGCAAACTTTGCTTGTGTACGTCACCGTTTTTTGTCGTTTCCCTACTTTTCTTCCACCAATTTTCCAATAGCCTCTTAATAATCTCTTTTGCGGACATGTTTTCTTTTCCGCTTCTCTCGCTGAGCCCAAGGGCTTCAAGGAAGCCAGTGGTGCCTAAAATCGACCACTGGGCAGACGCCTTCATATTCTAATAAAATATGCTCCATCGTTTCCCTAGCTTTAACGCAGTCCAAAAACAGTGCCGTGGCGGTACCGTGGTACCATAACAGTACCGGGGTGGCAGTACTGTCCAAAAACACTACCGCCACCTAGCGGCCGCGGCCACTCAGACGGACCTCAAGCAGCAGCTGGAAAAGGGCTTTGTCTTTGAGCTTTCGCCTTAGACAATTATGTTTTCTCGTATATTCTAATTACAATCAGAAGCTATTATGTCTCTATAGCTATAGTGTAGGTCATCCTTTACAACTTTTCTGACGCAATTTACTTTAGTTCAATAGTTTCGGACGCAATTTAGTTAGTTCAATAAGGCACTTGCGCTTGACGGAGGGCCTAGAAGAATGAGGATGTGTGCTGCACTTCCACACACGTGTGTGCACGCTTGAGGCACGTCGCTTGTTGTGGTAGTGCTTGTCTAACGTCTTCTAACGTCAGTTGAGGTGGTGGTACTTGTCTAATAGGTTCGCCGTACACCCACATTCACAGCGTGGAATGAACGCGAAATTTTTGTGTGTGAACTGAGTATGGCAAACTAGCAAATGTCGCTTAGTGCAGTCTTAGACATGTCCACCAACAAACGTTCCGATGTCGCATTGAGCTGGCACTAAGAAAGTGACGGACGTCCTCCAGCAGGCGCTGGATAATATCACCTCCAATCCTTCTATTTGGTATTTGGTATTTTGGTTTCATGCAGAAGCAGGGTGCGAACATTCGCCTTGAAGAGGTAGCGATATGCTGCATGATGCCGACCCAGGGGGAACACACATGTGCATGCTTTTCTAGTCCCATCGCCACATTGGGAAGATTGCTGATGAGGTGGCTTGTTCGGTGCCTTCAACAGTAGCTTGTTGTGTTTTCTTGGAAACAGAAGGTAAAAAGCCTATTGGTCTTTTGCAAACTTGCTCGCCCCATTCCTCAGAGGAAACTTTAGGGTTGTAAATAAACACATATATGGTTGTCACATACTTTCGGTAAATAATCCCGAGCCAGTATTGCGAGCTTCGTGTTTTAAAATGCATGTCACTCGACAGTACGAGCATTCGTGATGGGCAAGCATAAAAAATACTTGACCAAGGTGTGCATCGTGCCATAAAACACATTGTATTTGTATGTTATGCACAATAAACAAACATGTTGCAAAGGTACCCGCCGTGGTTGCTCAGTGGCTATGGTGTTGGGCTGCTGAGCACGAAGTCGCGGGATCGAATCCCGGCCACGGCGGCCGCATTTCGATGGGGCGAACTGCGAAAACACCCTTGTACTTAGATTTAGGTGCACGTTAAAGAACCCCAGGTGGTCAAAATTTCCGGAGTCCTCCACTACGGCGTGCCTCATAATCAGAAAGTGAGTTTGGCACGTAAAACCCCATAATTTAATTTAATTTTTAATATGTTACAAAGGTGACACAGATATACACAGTGCCAATGTAATGGGAGTTTCATTAGGTTTGTGCAATTGCAAGCTTAGGAGCGGACTCTGTTTAAGCCGTCGATATAGCGTTCGTGGGTATTTTGGGCCGTTTACAATCACTGTTTTGCAACCAATCTGGCTGGGGCTTGTGCTCAATCACCGAGTACGGTTGCGGGAAAAGTGACTGGAATCCATAAAGCGGGGCGCGTTGCGAACAAACTACGAAACTCACCCAATAGCTTTGGCTCTGTGAGTCAAAAGAGTAGCTGTCGACGCGCAAACCGAACGCTGACGGGCGTGGTTAGTCGCTGCCGCATGAAATTCACGCTGTGAACAATGTCCAGAGCTCAGCACATCTCCTGTAAAATTGTCATCACCGGCAATCTGGATATTCTGTGTATGAGATAGCACTTATCTTTGATGCGTTAGCATTTCTCTGTCTACACAACGAGAAAGCCTGTCCTTCCATCACGCGAGACGATCGCGTCCAATATAGAACCCGCAGAAGCGAGCGAATTGACCTTCGTGCTGTATCTTGCTTGAACGCGGACTATGCGGCGAGGACACAGCCCACACAAAGCTATCAGCGCTCGGCGAACTCAGTCCCCATCGTAGATCGCTTTCAAGATAGGGCCCGCGCGCTCACGCTATACGCAGCCCCTGCCGGAATATGGTTGATCACGGTTGATAATGGTTAGACGCGGATGGATAAGGCGCTAAAGAACGATAACGGCTTATCATTATCGGAACATCATCAGTGCTCCCGGAGCCACCACCTGCAGTAGTTTGCTTGCGACCTCAATTCGCCTTGCGCAGCCGTCCGGAGCATCTCGTGTCCCTTCGGCGCTTTCGTTTATACTCGTCGGATCAAGTTGCATAACATTGATAATTAGCAATGTTAGTATGCGTGAGCAAGCGGTACAGTGCTCATGCATACTTAGACAACGCCCAGAGCAGTTACTGCGTGGAAATTTTTAATAATTAACTCATTCCCCTGGCTTGAAGGGAAGTGCAGAGCAATAGTCTACTTCGGAGATGGGGAGGTCAGGCGGTTACCCTGTGTTACGACTGCCCGAGGTAGGGGGGCGTTCTATCTGGCTAGCCGAGTTGTATCGGTGCCATTGGCGAAGATTGCTGCCTTCGATAAACGACCAGTAGCCGGATGCAAGCTTAACCGTTTTAATTCTGATGAGAAGAAACGATGAAATGATACAGCAAGGGTTGCTGACAACAAAAGAGCTCTTACAGAAAGCAACGTCCGTGGCTTACAGCGAGCTCGATGACGGGCTTGATGACGATGCAACGAGCGCAGGCTATGGTAATTGGAGCATGGCTCACAGGGAGAGGAGTCACAGGCGAGGAGGAATGACGTAACACTCCGCCGCTTGGAATCTTCAGTAAACATGCTGTGTCGGATCTGGCTTACCTATGTCTGTAACGGCTTCGGTTCTATCAATCCCGTCCCTGCTTTTTTGACCGATACTGAAAACATCCCTATCTTATCATTGTACTATACTGACCAGTTAACGCTTCCATCAGCTTAGAATCCCAGCGCTGCGGGACGGAGGATGTTTCCTACGAGTCCTGCTGAGTGAATACCTTGACAGTCTATTGCGATATTCTGAGGCGTTTCTAGATTTCTTTCGTTTTTCGTTTTTTTTTTTTGATGCAGCGGACACATGTTGCAATTTTTTTCTCGGGTGCGTTTTTGTGCTCAGGCAGTCACCCTGGGTCTCAAATGTCAAGGCACTGTGCTTTGTGTTATTGCAAAAATTTCCCCTCCTCATCTCTATGTAACCTTATATGTAAATCTCCGTGGCATTATTTTTTTTTGTTTGTTTCCAACCTTACTGTCACTTACTTTTATAGAAAAAAAAGTTCCTTTGACCAGTGTCAAAAGGCGTTATGCGACCTTTATGCTGTTACGGTTAGCTGAGCGTTGTCCCAGAGACGATGGAAGTAGGCGACGACCAGGCACGTACCCAAGGGTGGGCCCGGGGGGGCCCGGGCACCCCCCCCCCCCCCCGAAATTAAGACGCATACCCCCCCCCCCCCCCCTCCCCGCCCACGCCACCACTTTTCACACACATTCCTAAAGCGCCGCGAAAGCAATGTTGAAACTTGACAGCAATTCGGCGGTCAACATTTTGCTGCCTTTTTCACTCCTTTTGGATGGCGGTAGTTATCGGCATTTTTTTGGGGGTGTGAAGGCAAGTTTCCTCATCGATTCGGTGCCCGCGCGATCAACTCGAGATGCGTTCAGTTTTCACCATCTTTTCGACGGTCACACGCTTCGCTGTTGCTTCGTTAGTGCAACCTTCTTCGTTTAGACTGATCCAGGGACCAATAAAGGGATTCGGTTCGTGGCCAGCTGGTCTGTATGCACGTGGAACGAGATGCGGCCAGCGAAAACGCCAATTGTGTTTATCTTTTCATTTTTCTTCATTATTTCCTCGAGTAACGGCTCGCCGCGACGCCGACAGATTCTCGGAACCATATACCCGCGGTATGAGTTAGATAAGGTGAAAAATAAAATAATTCGAAACAGCGTCCATCATCAAACCCTGCAATAACCGTTAAATCCATAAGCAACATGAATGCAATCCGTTAACTCGTCTGGTTTTTGTCTAATTGTAGAGCACTTCTCATGCAAAATTTCCAACCGGAAACAAGAGCCGCAAGGCGTTGCGAAATTTAGCGTTCTACTAAGCAATCCATTGTCGGCAACCGAGGCAACAGCCAAACAGGAAGAAAAAGGGCCTCCTGCAGCCTCCTGAATAGCGCTCTACAACCCATGTTTTTGACGTTGCAACAATATAGGTTAGATAAGGTGGAAAATAAAATAATGCGAAACAGCGTACATCATCAGACCCTGCAATAACTGTTAAACCCATAGGCAATATGATTGTCACCTGCTACCTTGTCTGGCTTTTCCCCAATTGTACAGCACTTTCTGTGCAAAATTGGCAACTGGAAGCAAAAGCCGCAAGGAGTTGAGAAATTAAGCAATCTACAAAGAGAGAGCCAAGGCAACAGCCAAACAGAAAGGACAAGTGAAAATTATCAAATTTAAAAGTTGCTTGTGAAAATATTTAGAGATCAGCATCTTTTTATTTAAAGAGGAAGTAGAAAAAACGCCGCCGGTAGTGGAGAACAATTCCTTGTGTTTTGAATGACACTTCTACAGTTATCAGTCGAGCCGCCTGACGTAGCCACTTCTCTGCTGTGCTTATGTAAGTGTCTTTCTAAGGTTCCGCGGTGGGCGTAGTACGTGTAGAATCGCAGCGTCCTGCGCCCTACGAGGTTGTACTGGACTTGCAGCCACGCATCGTTACGTAACTTCCCAAATAACAATGCGAGTCATTTGCAGCCCTTGGTAGAGCATAAACGAGGGATCCAAAAGAACTGTGACGGTTCCGCAAATATATATTCCTCTATAGTTCTTCCAGAGCTAACTCAAAAACCGCTGCTATAGTCGGATACAAATGTAGTCTGCAGTGAAGCCCCGCCACGCCCTCATAACCGCCAGCCACCGTTCCTCCGGGAGGCTGCAAATAATTCTTACTTCAAACTTCTTCTGTTATCCAAATAAGGCGGTAACCACAAAAATAAAATTATTAGCGCATAATTTTATACCTTTTGCCTCGCCTATTATAGTGGAATGGCCAAACCCTAATTCTTTATTGAACAGAAATAACATGCTTGCTTTGCTGCAACTATTTATTGTCAAGTTTCACTTTAGTTGGCAGTGAAGTTTCATAAGTGAAATGGGTTCAGCAGTGAAAATGAACGGCACCGCAGCCTTTTGAAGTGTGAAATGCTCAGACTCCATACACTTTGTCCATGTCTGTTGCACACCTCATTGCTTCCGCCGATGAAAAGACTCTTCAAGAACAGCAGACGCCCCGGAGGTATCAAGTACGATGCCATTTTGAAAAGGCCGCATGACGACGATTTTATTTGCTTCTGTGATTGGCTGGCGAAGTAAAACAACTCCGCGTGGTTTGTGTGCCTTGATTGCCAACTACTATTTTTTTTAAGTTGCATTCTACTAAAGTAATCTTTATTTTACACTTTGGCTCCTTTACTTGACCTTGGCAGTGTTCTTCCTGCGCCTCTTTCTTGCGCAAGTCCATTTGACGTAGTTACTTGTTTGCCAAGTAAAGGAGAGGTGTATTGCACTGGGCGTACCTGTAAAATTTTTTTCATTTCTCTTTTGCGGGTTTACGCGTTTTTATGACGAATGGTGGACGTATTCACATTTTTACTAGTAAAATACCCCCCCTCATTTGCATAAATGTTAACTTGGGTTGCCCTCCCCCCCCCGAAAAAAAATCCTGCGTACGTGTCTGGCGACGACAGAAGCAGAACAAACGCGGCTGTAATGCTACGTATTCGCCCACAAAACAGAAACACACGCAGTGGCGTTACTTCTTTATATAGGCAGCGCCGGCGAAGATGAAACCGTATTGGACAAGATAACTGGAGCACGCACGGTGTGATTGTATCACCGCTATCGGTTCAGCGTTGGCGTCACTTCAGCTTCGCGCTCTGTGACATCACACGCCGAGTGCGTGTGCCAGACGGGAACGCTGCTTCTCAGTGTTCTGAGATAAATTCACGTCATACCAGGCGTAAGTTTGGTGAAAATAGGCGTCGTGTTAAGTGCGATGCATGGCCAAAGTTCAATGAGTGGCTTAACTTGGAGCTTTGCAAATAATTATTGAACCCTTCTTCAACAAGGTAATGGTTTGGGTGAGTTCGTACTGCAGCTTGACTGTATGTCAGTGCGAAAGAGAAAGGCACAAAACGATCGCGTTTTGCTTAATTCCATGAGTTATATATACGAGGTTTGCAATATGTTCCCTCGGCGTCCTCGGTAGCCTAAATAGGGCACCTCATTTAGATTTGACTAATTAACGCATGAGGCGGGGTATGTGTGATGTGTTGGCAAAGTTCAGCGTTTATGGTTTATTCACGGTCATAAACTAGCACATAAAAAAATAAAAATAAAAGACCAGTCATTCCATACGTTAGAACAATCGCCCAAAACATGAAAACAAATTACGAGCGTGCTGATGTTAATGTCGTTTGCTCGGTTCCTCGCAAATTGGTTGCTTTGTGTCGCGGAAATATCTCAGCAAAAAGTAGGCATCACACGCAACCCTCAAGTCTTATGTGCAGAGGAGGTAGTACACGGTATTCTGCTATCTTGAGGCATGCAAGCATTCCATCGGCCGCACTGGAAGGTTTGTCGATATGTTGTTCGAAACTTAATGATTTCGATGTGGAACTAGAACGACTTCGAGCAATCCGACGACGTGCTGAACGAAGATACCGACGTACGAAAACAATGGACGATCTACGGACCGCCAGGCGCACGCAAAAGAAGATACAGCGCCGGTTAGGCAAGATCGAATCGCAACGTTGGGCTGCCTTCTGTGAGTCGCTAGATCCACGCAAGCCTTTATCTCAACTATGGAGAACGGTGCGCGGACTGCGGACACTTCCCGTACAGCGATTCCCATTCAAGGCGCTCGCCCTCTCTCAAAAGAGATCGGAGATTGACGTGGCAGAGGATTTCTGCGCCAGATTATCCGGCCAACTCACAACTACCAACATTCCATCGCCTTCGAGCAGCTGTCCGCCACCACGTGATCACCGGTTGGATCTACCATTCTCGATCCACGAACTTAAGGCAGCATTAGCTTTGTGTAACCGCACATCAGCGCCAGGACCTGACGGAATTTCCTACCGAGCTCTGTGTCACCTGGGGGAGCGAGCGAGAGGAGTTCTCCTTGAGGTGTATAATGAATCTTGGAGAAATGGCACGCTACCAACAACCTGGAAGACAAGTCGCCTTGTTCCACTGCTGAAGCCTGGCAAGTCGCCGTTGGAGCTCTCATCATATCGCCCGATCGCTTTGGCGAGCTGTGTGGGCAAAGTGATGGAGAGTATGGTCCTAGGACGCCTGGAGTGGTACTTGGAGTACCACAACACCTACCCAGATGCCATGGCGGGCTTCCGACGCGGTCGATCATCGATCGATAACGTCGTCGACCTGGTGACCTACATTCAACATGAGAAATGCCGTAAGCGTCTCTGCGCATCCTTATTCCTCGACGTTAAAGGGGCATATGACAACGTTACGCATGAAGCCATCCTCTCTGCTCTCGCAGAGGTAGGAGTGGGTGGTTGGATGTTTCAATGGATACGGAGCTATCTATCCATGCGATCCTTCTTTGTAAGCACCGAGGAAGGCCATACTTCTTTACATTATAGCTACCGCGGCGTCCCCCAGGGTGGTGTACTTAGCCCCGTGTTATTTAATCTAACACTAATTGCTCTCCTTGAGCACGTGCCAACCACAGTCAGGCTATCAATGTACGCGGACGACATCTGCATATGGACATCTGCAGTAACACGCCTACAGTTGCGAGCGAGAATTCAGAGAGCCTCCACACAAACTGCTATCTACCTCCGTAATCGAGGCCTGGAAGTTTCCTCCGAGAAATGCGCACTAGTGCCATTTACGCGCAAACCCATGGCAAACTACAGTGTAACGATAAATGGCCAAATAATACGACGGGTCAGATCGTACAAGTTTCTAGGTGTCATAATCGACAGGGACTTGTCATGGAGCCCACACATATCATACGTGAAAAAACGGTTGACAGGCATCTGCCACCTGTTCAAGTTTTTCGCTGGCAAGACCTGGGGAATGTCGCCTAGTGCCATGTTACAACTGTACAGGGTGCTTTTTCTAGGATTTCTGCGATACAGCTTGCCAGCAATAAACAACACAGGCAAAACGAATCTACGCACAATACAAAGTCTTCAGGGTCAAGCGCTCCGGATCTGTCTAGGCCTGCCTCAGAGTGCTTCAACAGTGGCTACGATAGCAATCGCTAGAGACCAGTCAAAACCCACATTGAAATTGAAGTACTCAGGACCCATATAAGGCATCTAGCCAGGACTCCTCGTCACCATTTAGCCTCTCTACCAGCGAACAGGCCACAGACATCTTTCAGCCAAGCGATAACTGCATATGATGAATCATTGCCAGCTTGTTTCACTCCGGCTGCGAGACCTTCGATCCCTCCATGGTGCCTCGCTCAGCCAAAAATCAACCTCGCAATACCTGGTATCTCGAAAAAAGCTGATCTGTCATCACCAGCCCTTAGACAGCTCACGCTACTATATTTGTACGAGAACTACCGCGACTCTACGCATATTTACACTGATGGATCAGTCCTTCCAAGCAGCTCCGCGGCGGCAGTCGTCATACCAGCGAAAGCTACAACAATTAAATTTAAGACGACCCACGCGACAACATCGACGGCAGCAGAGCTCGCAGCGCTCTTTACTGCCCTTCTTCACATTGGTGATGAACCGCCACACAAATGGACAATATTCTGCGATTCGAAGGCGGCACTGCAGTCTCTACTGTCACCTTTACGACGCGGACCGCACGAACAGCTAATATTCCATATTACCAAGACGTTACACCATATAAGTGATGCAGGCCATGAAATAACCTTCCAGTGGCTTCCAAGTCACTGCGGGATTATCGGCAATGAACGGGCGGATCACGCTGCCCGCTCAGCCCATACTGAGGAGCGTCACGTCCCAATTCCTGTTTCTAGTACTGACGCGGCACGGAAGCTCCGCCTACTTGCTCGGCAGTGCACCGCGTCGCAATGGAATGAGCCACAATTAAGAAATACGCGACTGTACTCACTCGATCCAACATTAAGTCTTCGAGCGCCATCACAGCTTCGCCGCAGAGACGCCACACTGTTATATCGACTTTGGTTGGGCGTTGCCTTTACTAAAGCCTATGCCTTCCGCATAGGGATGACCGACACACCAACCTGTGACCACTGCGGCCATGAAGAATCAATTGGCCATATTTTGTGCGCCTGCCCGCAGTACAGTCCACAGAGGGCATGCCTTAGCCACGAACTTGACCAACTGGACGACCAACCGCTATCCGAAAAAAGAATTCTACAACATCGAAAGGACCTACCTTCACAAAAGAAGGCCGTGCAAGCGCTTTTGCGGTTCTTGCGATCTACCGGCCTGTGTGAACGACTTTAACTGGAACGCCTTTTGTGTGTGTGTCTCCATGTGTGCGCGTTCCCTTTTTTTTTTATTTCCTTTTTTTTAATTTTTTTTTCTCTCTATCATCTTTCCAACCCCTATCCCCCATCCCCAGTGTAGGGTAGCAAACCGGAGACTCAAATCTGGTTAACCTCCCTGCCTTTCCTCTTCATTCTCTCTCTCTCTCTTGTCGATAGGCTCAGTCAGTACGAAGACAACCTGAGGAGAAAAGAACATAGCGTTTCATACAATTACTAGAACGAACTGTGGCGCTAATGTCTTTGGGAGCTGCACGCAGGGCACTTCAGTCAGCACGGGAATGATGGGCAGTACGTAGATTTGCCTAAACTTCGTCCTTCTTACTTTAAAATATGGCTTTCCGACAAAGTGACCATATTTAGAAAAAAAATACTGCGTTATGAATAATTGCAGAAACACTATGAAAATTGTCCGACGACAGGATTCGAACAGAGCTCAAGCACAGAAGCCTGATATTAAAACCATTGCGCCACGGACGCATGAATAAGCTGAATCACTGCAATTAGCAGTGATTGTGCGTGTGATTACCTTCAGCATTACAAAAAAGTAAAAAAAGCACAATGTGCTTTGAAATTCCGGCCACTTTAGGTCCAGATAAAGCGTACCAAAGAAAGCCACAGAACGTCTGAAGCCCCAAGGACGAAGATCAGGCAAATCCATGTACTACACATCGTTCCTACGGCGGCTGAACGATCGGAGCACCAGTTTTCCCGCTAGCAATTATTACCAGCGGGAACTCTGTGGAAAAAGAAGGTACTCGATCGACAGGTCATTGCTAGGTGTATGGCTTTGGCGTGAATTTTAAGGCGCGAGAATCATTTATCGGCATCGCAATCAGTTTAGTAGATAAATCTTCGAGGCTAGTGAGATTAGTCACTTGGGAGCGTCGTGCGTTATCATGACCTCATTGGCACTGTACATAAAAATAACGGTATCTATACGTCAGTGGCAGAAGTGACAAGACGATATTGTATGTCTGGTTAAAATGTACAGCGGCTTCGGAACACAAATGAGGAGGATGTTGTTGGCCGCAGGTGGATCTAGCCTCGCTGTTTTGGAGTAGATGAAGTTGTCAGAAGCCTGCACTGCGTGTGTCCTATTTTGTCCCTGTGCCACGTTGCCTTAATTGTTCCAAACTCTGGACCACCAACCAATAGCCACAGACTCTGACGTGATCACGATATGCTTGTAGGCTAGTTGGTTTCACGTAACCGCGCATGCTATACACAGTGCGTGCGAACAACCAATGATGCTCCAGCAGGACATTACGCTAAGTGTTACGTCACGTACCGCAAAAACACTGGTGTGCTGAGGCTCGTATACACGGAGCGAAGCCCAAAAAAGAAAAAAAAAAAACGGCAGGCCCTACAGCCAGATACCTTACACAGCTCCGCGCGTCCATTATCTGGTCAAGCACCCAGGCCTACCAGCTCGCTAGGAGTGAGCGCTTTCCCTCTTCGCATTTGGGCGTTGCTTCTCACACTCGCTCTTTCCTTGAGGCCGTATACGCTCTTACTGCGGCAGCGGCGCGGATTTCTTTTCCGGGAGGCCCGCTCACAACACGCTTACCGACATACCCCCCCCCCCCCCCCTCCAGGCCATCTTCGCTAAGGGCACGGCAAGGCGCACTACAGCGCGTGGTGATTAACCTGCTTTCGCGTCCTATGGCCGGCGTTCATTCGCCGTTTCGCTGCTCTGCTCGGCTCTTTCTCGAGAGCTTCCTGCCGGCTACTAAATCCTGCCCTCAATGTGTGCGGCGTCGGGGCCCGCAACCTCTTCTTGTTCGCGTGGAAAGGAATGCCGACGCTGTTGTTGTTTAGGTCTACGCGCAGCGCACTGCCCCGTCCGTTTTGTATTCTACCGGGCAGTTTTCCTGCTCTACCGTCGTGCACTGCAGTGCTTGCTTGTAGTTGAAATAGAGCCCGGCAGGTCTACTCTATTTCTTTCCGTGCGACTTCCACACCTGCTCCCCGCTATTTGCATGTTAATACCGGCGTGCGCAGTTTATTTTATGCGCTACTTCGACCTAGGAGTCGCAGGGGAAACCCAGCGCGCGCGTGGTTAAGGCAGCATATTATTATCGCCCCTCTTAAGTGCCGGCCGGTGCGCGGCAGTGTCAAGAGAAATCAACAAGGAAGCTTGAGATGCGGCGTCTTTATTCTTAGCCCTTTCTTTTACTACGTCCAAAGCTCCGCACTGTCAAATCGAACATGCGCGATTTGCGCGTAGCATAAATAACTGAACAATCCTACAAAATAACGCCAAGAATGGGGGCTCGCGGTTCTCTCGTTTGCGTTATATCGCACCAACTACCTTCGCCATATATAGGCGCGAAACAGGAAAACGGCTACTCGCGTGTGTGGGTTATTATGCCGACACCCTGGTTGCAGGCTGCACGCAAACAAGCGGTAATGGTTTCTTCGGCCTGACACTGTATACAAGTCACACCAAAGCAGCCTGACCTTTACGGGACACCCGGAATTTTTGCATGCATTCAAATGCACTCGTATCTTATGTATAAGCATGTATTATTAGTTAACTTTTCTTTTCCAATCTCTAGCACACATGAACTGTATAGTCGCGTAGGCTCTAACTCGCTTTACTGCGTCATCAATTAAGTAAATGTAATCCCAAATAGAATCAGAACACCTTAGGCTTCTGTCAACCAAAGGACCAGGCAGGATTTCGTAAAGGCTACTCAACAACAGACCATATTCGCACTATCAATCAGGTGATAGAGATATGCGCGGAATATAACGATCCTTTATATATAGCTTTCATTGATTACCAGAAAGCGTTTGATTCAGTCTAAATCTCCGCAGTCATGCAGGCATTACGGAATCAGGGTGTAGACTAGCCGTATGTAAAAATACTGAATAATATCTATAGCGGCTCCACAGCCACCGCAGTCCTCCATAAAGAAAGCAACAAAATCCCAATAAAAAAAGGCGTCAGGCAGGGAGATACGATCTCCCCAATGCTATTCATAGCGTGTTTACAGGACTTATTCGGAGACCTGGATTGGGAAGAATTGGGGATAAGAGTTAAGGGAGAATTCCTTAGTAACTTGCGATTCGCTGATGATATTGGGGACCTCAGGGGACCAATTGCAATACATGCTCACTGACCTGGATAGGCAAAGCAGAAGGGTGGGTCTAAAAATTAATCTGCAGAAAACTAAAGTAATGTTTAATAGTCTCGGAAGAGAACAGCAGTTTACGATAGGTAGCGTTGCACTGGAAGCGGTAAGGGAATACATCTACTTAGGGCAGGCAGTGACCGCGAATCCGGATGACGAGACTGAAATAATCAGAAGAATAAGAATGGGCTGGCGTGCGTTTGGCAGGCATTCTCAGATCATGAACAGCAGGTTGCCATTATCCCTCAAGAGAAAAGTGTATAACAGCTGTGGGTTACCAATACTCACGTACGGGGCAGAAACCTGGAGGATTAAGAAAAGGGCACTGCTTAAATTGAGGACGACGCAACGAGCTATGGAAAGAAGAATGATGGGTGTAACGTTAAGGGGGAGGGGGGATAAGAAGAGAGCAGATTGGGTGAGGGAACAAACGCGAGTTACTGACATTTTAGTCGAAATAAAAAAAAAGCGAAATGGACATGGGCAGGGCATGTAATGAGGGAAGATAACCGGTGGTTATTAAAGGTTACGGACTGGATTCCAAGAGAAGGGAAGCGTAGCAGGGGGCGGCCGAAAGTTAGGTGGACGGATGAGATTAAGAAGTTTGCAGGGCCAACATGGCCATAATCAGAACAAGACCGGGGTAGTTGGAGAAGTATGGGAGAAGCCTTTGCCCTGCAGTGGCGTAGCCTGGCTGATGATGATGGTGATGATGATGATGATGATGATGATGATGATGATGATGATGATGCGTCCCTACTTTCATACCGTTCCTCAGACGACCCTGGTCATCCCCGTCAAGTTGTCGTTAGGCCATCTCCGCATCCTCGTGTTCACGCTTTCCTGAGTATACACCGCCAGTGGGATTCGAACTTACGTCCATGCGCCAGCCAATGCGACAATATAGAACGTACAGTCGGAAACGCTGGAAGCGGCGCTGTCGCGCAATTTCTTCTCGATTGTTTTTGCTACAATTAAATAAAAAGTGTAGTACAGGAGCTACGTACAGTATTGCGTGCACCAGATGCACAAGCGACAGTAAAGCGAGAAGTACACGCATAGAAAGCTACCGCTATGCGAACTCTGCTTGCCACGCGGACAAGCGGAATAGTGGCGTCTGTGAACTCACATACATCGGTGCACCGAACAGCTGATACCGTAGCGGACGATGCTGGCGTTAATTTTTGTGCGTCGCATTGAAGTTGCTCGTGGGAACACGGCGGTTATCCCTGCCTCCTGTTATCGCAGCATAAAATGTTTGGAGCGGGACGAATCGCCAGTCTGTAGATCTTTATTTATTCTTTCAAGGTACCCACCTCACAAGCAGAAATAAATTATGAACCTGTAATCATCTTATAAGTGTAATGGCGGGTCCCACGAAAAACACTTTTTTTCCAATGGCATTCATTACAACAGTTATTGTTATCGATTGCTGCACCAGCCACCTGATAAGGCACACGTAAGCTTTGCAATGTCACAGCTCAGCAACTCGCGCATTTTTTTTCTTTCTTTTTTTTAAGGAGTAGTACAGGGAACAAGGTTGAAACGTAAAGGGTCAGCCTGCAGGTCAGGCAGCGTGAAATAGACGTCGCGGACTCCTCGTTATGAAATCCCTTTCGTTAGCGCCGTCCCCGTCTTTGACCTTAACTGATCTGGCATGAAGCAACTTGATATTTTCTCACATTTAAGTTCATGTTGCAAAAAATATTAATTCGGAGGCCTTACGGGCTAATTAACACCGCGGTCTGATTACGAGGCACGCTGTAGTGGGGGGCTCCGGATTAATTTTTACCGCCTGGCATACATTAAAGTGCACATAAATGTAAATGCGCAGCCATTTTTCCACTTCTCATCCATCGACATGCGTCCGCCGCGGCCGACAATCGAATCCACGTCATCGTACGGCTTAGCAGCGAACCGCCATAGCCACTGGGTTATACCGCGGTGGGTAGCGCATGTTTTGTTAAGCTGGCCTTGAAGTTATGTCGCTGTGTCTGTCATTATCTCTGTAAAGCTTTCATAATACGAAATGCCATAAGTTTGAGTGAGCCGGCATACAGCCAGTCACTTGCATACAAATCACCGCCGGCTGTATTCCTTCTATGCGGTTGGTCTAAAGAGCTCACCGGGATTATCTTTCTTCGCCACTGCTTCATCTTGCGCTTTCTTAGCGCACCATTCACGGTTCTTTGCTTTATTTTAATGTCAGGCCTCCCACGTCGTCTCCGGTGACTTCCCCCTTCGGAGAGCTTATCGCGCGTCGTCGCAGGCAACCTCACGTTCGAATCGTCGTTGTCGTTCGAGGCGCCCTAAAGAAAGACTGCAGCTTCACCGTTCGCCCGCTTTCACAAGTTTCATTTTAAGTAGGCTGCAGCGTTCGATTTGGTTGCATACCCTCCTGAACGGAGGTGGGTGGGACCACGCAGCGTATACATACATACATACATACAAGGCTGGAAAGATATCGGCGTGTTGTGTCGTGGGTGCCCACTCGACGCGGTGCCCTATATATAGACGCCGCGCCTGGCGCGGTCCGCACTCGCAGCGACGACGACCGTCTCCTTGCGCGTGCGAGGCGCCAGAGCAGCTGGTTACGGGAAAACCAGAACACGCTCGAAACACGAACGAACGCGAAGTTTCGCCGATCGCGGCCGCCGCTGCGACTGCGTATATGGTCGACGCCGGCGGACACGGAACCGGCGGCGCGGGGAAAAAGGCGCCGGACGCAGCGGGATGCGAGTCGCCCCGACCTTCGCGAAAGTGGTTCGACGTGCGACGTTGCTCGCGGCCGCTGGCTGGCGCGAGTGAGTGGACACACAGGCGCGTCGACGCAGGCACAAGCGCGAGGCGCTGGGTTCGCGATCCTGGGCTTTCGGGTCGTTAATGCACCGGGGTCTACAGTGCCCCTAGACGTTGCAGATTTAAAAGGCGGACGAGCTTCTTTGATTCTACGCTATCGGTGTGCGCCGAAATGGATTTGTCGAAATTCTAACGCCCGCTCAGACGAGAGGAGTCTGGACGAAGGGTCTAATAGAGGGTCCCGTGTGCTGGACGTGCCATCAGTGAACGTGGACGGCCGACGGCAAGGTGCGCTCGAGAAAGAAAAAGCGGTGTGAATCGTGGTCCCTATTTATTCATTCATTTATTTATTTATTTATTTATGTGTTTGTTTGTTTGTTTGTTTGTTTGTTTGTTTGTTTGTTTGTTTGTTTGTTTGTTTGTTTGTGAAGGCCAGAGCACTGACACTGAGAACTTGCTCGACGAGTCAGCTGCGGGGAAAGATGATGTTGTAACAGACGAACACCTTGCGCACAAAATTCTTGTTACTTCCAGTTCCTAAATGCTACTTCCGGTTCCTAAATGAATCGCAGGGCTTTATTGTCACTATATGGCGGAGCGTTAATATGCAGAAAGCAAACACTCACCGCGTGGCTTTTCCTGTTTGAACATGCAAAATCGCGAAACTGCCCCCCCCCCCCTCCAATTCACAGAAAAAAGTTCTTACGCAAGTTTTGTTGGTCAGAGCAAATTCCAACCAATGGTGACGTTGGACATATTATTAGCGAAGACCAACGACCAGTGACAAAGACGAACGGAAATATTTGCGAATCCAGTCCCTGATGTGCGGCACGACATTGCGCGTTCTAGTTTAGTTCCCGCCACATTCCATCGCGCAAAGTTCCGTCGCCTGATACAGTTTGTCTTCCCTAAAAAGTGACTGCTTATATGTGATTGGCTGCTGTAAAAAGTAACTGAACTACAGTGACCGTTACCGAATAAAAGAAGACAATCATTCCATTCCAATATTACTTAAAGATGTAATTGATTGCAGCCAATTAATTACATTTAGTTCGTGGCACATAAAGTCTGTTCTAGTTGTAGTACCAAAGAAATTGTCATAATCAGAATGCTGTTTCCGTATTTTTTTTTTATTTCGTGTTATGGCAAATGGAATGCGTGCCTGACGCGGCCACAGTTCTTACATTGAGTGTACTGTGCCCGAAAACGCGGTAGTTCGTCGTGCTTGATTGACGCTCATCTCAATAGACTGGGGCTTCGGGGGTCGCGCAGCGTCCTATTGCGTACCTTCTCGTCTCGTGGGCGTCTAGAGGAATTTGTTAGCCAAATAAGAACTCTGCACTGGCTGCGGTAGCGTACGAAGCTCAGCAGCGATGTTTGGTTAACTGCCATGTATTACATAAAAGAACGTCGTCGAAGACGTATGAAAATCCTCATGTCGGAGTGTATATTTTTTCTCTTTGCTTAAAAAATACAAGACCGCTTAGCGTTTCAGTCAGCCAAGAATGAAAGGTGGAAGGTCTTCATTTATCTTATCTACAGCGCCCTTCATCGTCTATAGAGCTATTCGAATAACTCGCCGAAGAAACAAAAAGGGTGCACTGTATAAGAATGGTTAATGTTCCCCTGACGTGTAGGTTAGGCTATTCGCAGGAATTGTGCAGGAACACTACGGAGTTTAAACAAAGTTAGCTTGAAAGCGCATGACACAGATATATACTTAATACTGTTTAGGCGCAGATTTTACAAACAAAATTGTACATGCTGCGCTTAAACAGCCTTAAGTATGGATTATCAACTGTAGCCAGAACCGACGCTTTGCTCAGTTGCAGCTATATAGCCAGTTTCACTCGTCTCACAAATCTTCTATACGTGACTGCTGGTGTTACTGAACAGCCACGAACCAATCACTTGAGGTCGCTCACGATTTGCTGCGAGACGCCTGCCTTGAGCTGTGGCAGCTTGTGGGCCAGTGCGGAAGCACCGTCGACGCACTGCGCTCTAAGAAAATTATGCAGAGCCATGAGGCACGCGTTGGAATCTATGCGAAGCGAAGTTTTCGTGACGCGGCTAGTCAAGTGCTGTAAGTTTGCCCATTTCATTCCCGCGTCTTTGGCATCAAGCTCGCGTCCATGTGCTCACAGGCGCCCGTACTACGCAGTCTGACGCATGCGACGATCGTCGCAAAAGAGCCGGGGCCGAATTCACAAAGCCTTTCGTTCGTAAGGGCTGTTTTTCATTGGCTGGTCGCCTTCACTAATAATGTGTCTCGTATCCCTATTGGCTGGCGCGGACGCTTTTAGCGTAAGAACATTTTGTGAATGCGGGCCCTCGTTCGCGTTGCCGCGACAGAAGTGCACGTGTGATTGGGCTCTGCAGTAAAGAAGCAAAAAATTTTAACTGTTGCCTAACGGTTAGAGCCTCGCGCTGCTGTGCTGTGGAACCCGGGGTCCGATATCAGCATCGGGCACCTAATTCATTTTTTTTTGTCGTTTTCAGTATATTGCGTAGGGACGTGCGAATAGCGATTTTCTGAGACATAATCGAATACGAATCGAATAATAGCGCCAGAAGCAAATTGAATCGAATATCGAATAGTTTTTCGAATAATCAACAGCCGTTGTCACAATTAATGTAAAACGATGTTCACATCCTAGTATTCTTAATGTTGGCACGTTTCTGTCATTACATAGCAGGTCGTGAAGCGCTGTTCATTAAAAGTACATATGTAGCATTAGGTGCAAACAAGTGGGCTCTTCACATGCACAGGACTCTTCAGAGAGTGCCAACGATTGCTGTATAGCGAGTGAAGTATGGCTGCCTAAGTGGCATAGCCTAATAGCAATACATATATAACAGTAATATATAATGGTAATAATAGCTTATGATAGTAATAGCATAGCCATTACGCAAGCTCTATTGTTTTATGTATATGCTATGCTAGCAAGGGTGAAAATTGAACGCACTTGTGCTCCGATTTTATGTTTCATTGGATGCAGTTGATGTTTTGAAATATTGGAAAAGTATTCGAAAGATATTCGCATTTATGAATAGCGACTATTCGATTCCAAGACGGAGTCGAATAGAACACTATTCAATTCTTTATTCGAAAGTTTCAAATATTCGCACACCCTTAATATTTAGTTTATGTGTGCTCGTCGGCGCACGCGCCGTTTGTCTGTTTGTGCGATCGTTGTGTATTTATAGCTCGCGCAATACGTGGACTAGCACGTCAAGTCACTAATCAGTCTAGCATCTCCTTCTTCACCTGAAACTCATAATCTAGCTTTCTCTCCTGTCCCCTCACTCATGCTGGTTGGGGATGTGTTGTTTTTATTGTCGTCTGTAAGCTTAAATTATATCGCAGGTCTAGCTGACACATCCTGCTAACATCCTGCTACCCCACCACCATTGGTGAAAACAGAGAATGCGGCTTCATTTTCTATTAAAATCTACTTTGGTCCGAACTCCCAGCTCAAATCTGCGGCCGCGTTAACTCTCCAGCTACCATTCCAGTCATCATCTCTTCTTCAGTGCCACCTGGAGCTTCAAATACGGATTTCAATATCGTAGGATAATTGCGTTGGTCTGATTAAATGCACATACCAACAAATTCCAAACGCTGTTCTTTCTACTTGCGTTCGTGTGTGCACGCCTGTATTTCAGTGCTGTGAGTCCCTACCAACTTCCTCAACTTTCATTTGTACAAACCGTAATCCGTTTCTCGAAGTCTTTTACTAAAAAACTGCCTCGGCTATGCAGCTATGCTCTACCTCAATCTTTCCACCGCAACTTATGTATAACAGAACATAACCTAATCCTCACAATCCCTCCGTTCACATATGCACAAATATACTTACTACTACAAAAGCCATCTTCTCACTCTTTTTTTCACCGTAGAATGCTTGCTCCAGCACTGTAGCCTTGCACTGTCAGGATCCCATTCCACCTTATCATTTCACTTATTGGCGAGCAAAAGGGCACAGCAAAGCTAACGCCTGCCTTCCTTCATTAACTACGTGGCCGGACATTTAGCTTCCGAACCGGTAATGAGGTTCTCGCATGCCTGCGCTTATCCGGTCTGCGAATCTTGCGGCAGCGTCTGGAGCAAGCTGCTCACCGGAAGCGGAACTGTCGACCATCCCGGCGAAAAGTAACCCCAGGTATACCTGCAGGCCGATGAGAAGTGGGTCGCCCTCTCGATGCCACCTTTCCGCGTTCGGACATTTGGGTTGTCTTAATCGCTTCCGGTACAAACAACGTCCACTACACGAAATAACAACGGCAACCGCAAGGCTTTAGCTTAGGAAAGGCAGCCCAGTTTCCTCGCTACGGAGCGAAAATTGCGGCTCCAAACTGTTGGAAAACGATTAATCAACTCGCACACGGGACAATTTTCGCAAGTAAATTGAGCCGCCAAGGACGAAGCCGATTAGAGGGAATATTAATGATTCTTACACCGTAATTTTTTCCGAACGGTGGTGGGAGCTCGACTACCTCGATTTAAAAGTAGGAACGAGGAGATAAAGTTTTAAACAAGTGTCGTTATAACTACCAGCTACAGCCCACGAACAGCAGTCACGTTTATGCTCAGGCGTGCACACAAAAAAAGCCATCCACGAAGCAAGATGGTGTAAAAATAAGAAATTTCGGGGCGATTGGCCCTCGCACATGAACAGTGCCCAGAAAATTATAAGCGTGGTAACATGTGCGTAAATGCACAAAAATATTAATTTTTTCAGGCGGTCCTGGGATACAGAAACGGCAGTCGCCCGAGAGCCCATCATGAATGGCAAGTATGCGTTTCCAGCTCTTTAAGTGATTTTTGTGTTCTGTATGTTGTACACATTCTGAAGGCAATGGCATCATCGGAACTTTAATGTGCGTGGTGCGGACTGTGCACATCGTGTGCTCGGTGCTCTCATGTCTAAACGGGTCGACAGCGAAAAGGGAAAATCACCTTATTCAACAAAACTATACGTCCATAATCCATAGTTACAATATCTATACTTGTTGGTGGATCGGTGAGTCCCCTACGTCGTCACTGAGTTAGATAAAACCGCCACCTCGGCTGCCCTCTAGTCCGCCAGTCAGTCCTCCAGGCTTATAGAACGTGTAAGGTCGAATGATCCGAAACGTCGTGTCAGCGATGTCAGGTGATACGACTACACATTCTGTTTGAGCATGAAATCTTTGGTAAGAAGCTATATCAAGTGTATCATCAAGGAAACGCCAAAGATTCATCATGTCAGGGCAGTAGTCCAGCTGACACCACGTTTCTTGAGGGCCTCCAACGCGCGGCATTGACGTTGACCTTCAGCCGCGAGCCTGATGTTCGAGAGTCTCCTGCGCTCGACTTCGGCATTTTGACGTTGCCGTTCAGCAGCGACAGCTTTACCTCTTATGAACCATTCTAGAGTCACTGCCATTACAAGCATGGCACAATGCTTACTCGAGGAGAGCAAGCTAATGGTGTCAAAGGTACACTGATCAGAACTTGAATTGAGAAAGGCTCTAAAGAAGTGCTAAGAGTTGCAAAATCTTCAAAGAGAAGGGCTCTAAAGATGGGTTTTAAAGTATATTTTGAAGTATGCTTGCCTACTATGATAGTTGGAAGTCTGTGCCCGTTTTGTTGTACGTGTCCCTCTTTTTTCATCTTTTGCGTGCCTATACTTACAAGCATTTTCAGCTGATACGAGGGAAGACGCAAAGACAACTCACAAGCTGGAACAGCTACGTTTACCTTTCCAAATATATTATGGCAAAAAGTTACTTTAGGCTTGACGTACTTATTTGACGATGAAGACAAAACCACCCCCTTGATAAATTTTATTCTGAGAAAGGCAATGTTTTCATATGTGGAAACAGTCATAGTAACGTTTTCTGTCGGTTCTTGTTCTTGCTTCTCCGTTTTTCGTTGGAACGTGAAGTCTCTTTTGTGATGATCAGCAGCGATTATCAAACGCAGACAGGAAGCGATGTAGACCAGATGAACAACGAATGTTTGTAGCAAAACGTTTACCTGTAAATACACGACAGGTAAAGCAAATGAATTACAACTTCAACAATAGAGCACGCTTCGACTGTCTCAATGACTGTTAGAGCCCAGACAACTTTACAGTGATTTGCTGATCGATCAGCAAATCTTATTGCAGCCTAGACTTCTTTTAAGGTAAATTGGTACGAACTCTCACTGAACTATCAGCCATGTTGATTTCAGCCCAGTTTGATGGACAGGAAATCGTCCGAATTATCATAGCCCAAATTGACAAGGAAAAAGAGCAGTAGGACCCTTGGCCCGTCCCACATATGTACTTGGCAACGAGAGTCAAATGTTTAGTAGGCCACAACCCACAGGGACGGCCTTCATTCTTAGGAGTAAAGGTATTGTAAAACAAAACAAAAACATTATTTTTTCTTTCTATGCTTCCCTTTCCCATTTCTCCACAGTCACTCACGGCTCAAGCGAGAAACACTAGGTACCCACTATTTATTGCCAGGCCATTTCAAACCTCGGGGGCGTTCCTGGCCAGAACAGAGTTCGTGAGATGGTGCCGCAAAACCGCGTCTTACTTGAGGTTTGCTCGTAGGCACAATTATGACCATCGGTGAAATCCGAACTCGGTGTTTACAAAAGCACGTTCTGCGAATGCGCACACTTCGCATCCGTGCCGTGCCTTTAGGGCACCTTTAGGCCTGCACTGTCACTCGTCAATCGACCCCACGCGGGCTTTTCTTAGCACTCAGTAGGATAAGAAAATCCAAAACCGTAGCCGCCGGGACGCGCAGGGGAGTGGACCCCCTCCCGTACACATCATAGAGTTTCTACGAAAATGTTTGTAGGAAACTCTATGGTACACATAACACGTGGGCAACTCGCGACGCTATGAAAGTACCCGAAACAAGCATGCGGCCTTGCAGTCATAATAACATAGAGAGTGGCAATGAAATATCTATTGTTCTTTTTTATTTCTTTCCCGGGCAAGCCTTTTCTGATGTTCGTCCATTGTGCCTTGTCGCAAGTGAAAGCAAGCGTCGAGCCGTTACAAGCACTGTCGCGTCCAGAACCAGCGGGCCATGACGAATACAAATCCTCCCTTGCGGAAGCTGACGATTACACGCTGGTTAGGCTGTGCTTTCGAGCGAAGCGATGGTTTTCTTTGCCCTCTTTGTGTCACGAAGATGAGAGAATTTCTTCAAGAGCACGTGCAGCCGCGTGTATAATAGCACCCCCCCCCCCCCCCCCCGCACCCCTTTCTTCGTTGAACTCGTAACATTTTTCAAACCTGGATTGCACGTCACTTGTTGCAACAGTTATAGCTAATCTTCTTGGTTACGGGCAGCGCGACCGACAAGGACAAGTTACCGTTCTTGTAAGTTAATCCGTGTTTAAGGCTTATCGGCAATATGCTGCTTTTTGAAGCAGCCTATATCCCAGTAGAAACCACGCCGACTTCCTTGCCAACTGATGAATAAATGAAGGTCAGAACCGGTGGGGGCTACTTTTGTTCACATGATGGAGGACAATATCTCAAAAGCGACGCCTAGATTTACGTATCAAGCAACGATTATTCGTGGCGCAACTACCCGAGCATCTCGTGTCAGTGAACGTCAAAAATCGCATGTTTCTTGTTGAAAATTTTGTCGTGGAACGCGTCTATCTTTGACGCAAATGTACAGGTGCTTCGAGCTATGGAGGCGAAGTGCGAATGTTCCTATATTTCATTTTGACCGATACCAACTGTCACCGGAACTTCTCTTTACGGGTTTTCATGAACTCCAGGTGTTAGGAGTGAGGTAGGCAGCAGTGGTCGCGGTGGCAGCTACATTCGGGGACAGAGGCGCGAAAAAAGGTTTGATCCCTGTGTCAGCATGGCTTAATTTTTTTTAAATTTACTAATAGAGGCACCGTACTTCAACGCGCCGCGGTAGCCCAGAGGCCATGGCATTGCGCTGCTGAGCTCGAGGTCGCGGGATCGAATCCCGGCCGCCGCGACCGCAACACCTGTATATGCAAAAGGCGCTCATGTCTTTGAATTTAGGTGCACGTTAAACGACCCCGAGGAGTCAAAATTCATGTGAAGTCCACCGCTACGGCGTGCTTCATAATCAGATCGTGGTTTCGGCATCTCGGAATACCAAAATTTAAATAATTAATCTTACATCCGGCGAGCCCTCATGGGGCTATTACAATCTACGTAAATGCGCGATGTTGTTCTGGCACTGTCTGCACACTCACTATCGGTTATAAGCAATATCACTTCCATCATTAGCCTCTTGTCGGTAGCACGCCCTCCTCCCGCGCATGCCTCGTCCGTGTCGGGGGTAACTCAGGCTGGTTAGTTTAATAGGATCTTCGGTAGCTAGGCGGGCGTAACATATGCTTGCCTCGGAAGGAAAGCCGGTCGTAAGGGCGAGTTGCGATAGAACAAAGTAGCAGTGGGCAACGTTGCGGTCGGAACCGGTTGCGGTCGTGCTCTTCGGATCAGTCCGAGCGCGCACCCCGGCATACCGAAACCGGAAAGGGGTAGGCAGTCCAGGGACTCGAGGCGCGACGGAACAGTTGCTGGTTGTGCTGCACACACATATCTCTACACCACGCACCCCTCCTTCCCGGGCCGCGTCTGTTTATTTTTTCATCTGATTGCGGGTGGTGAACGTGATATTAGAGAGAGAGGGAGAGAGAGAGAATGCACGCTCGTTCCTTGTTGCATCGTCTTCGTCTGGCGGCGTGCGCTGTTCGCAGCAGCGGCACGGCACTTGCGATGACAGAACGTCAGCGCCCGGCTGCATACGTTTGCTGCTGATTGACGAGGAAGCAGCGAGAGCGATGCAGCTCACACAGCAGTGTAGATGCCGCCGGCTGGCGGTACTGGGATGCGAGCCGTTCAGTTGCGCTTAGCGCTTATGAGAACAGCACGCGAAACAAACAGGACACGAAGGGAGGGTTGCGACAGACGAGCGACGATTGCTGGTGGGAAACATCACTTGTCGGTGGGCTCGTTTCGATTCGCTCCTTTCGTGTTCGGTTTCCTTGTCATTACCGAGCTGCGTACAGAAAAATGTATGCGCCAGCCCAGCCATGTTTCCGCCTTGACGAGAGCAATTGGTGTCCCGGTGCTGTGATCAATGCTCATCCCAGTGACGTAGTACGTTTCGTGAAGGAACCTGTGGGAAGCACCCGCATTGTTTGCATTGTGCTTCTGACGGTGTTCTGTTCCATTGTAAAGAGGCACCTTGCGCCACTAGCATGTTCACTGGGACGTCTGCGATAAAGGCATTGCAAGTATGGGATATCCGGGTATTTTACTTGCCGAAAATGCGCCACCATACGGGCATATAATTGCAGCCAAGCACTTGGCGTAATTCAAGGGGGTGAAGTGAAGACTGCATATAGAATGGTTTTGTTTGTGGTACGGGTGTCATTCGCAATTTCCTTTATGGTCAGCATGACTCAAAACAGAATCCACAGCAAGCAGAATGCACACTTTAGGTAAGTGCACGAATCTTCATGCCGACGTGATCACGGCGTATTTTGCAAATAACAGAGAGGCTATCACCTGACCAATGTCCTCGTTTCCAGCTGTAACTCTTGTACGTGAATCTTAAGTCGTCGGAGACCGAGCAAGAAGGGAGCACCGGAAGGCGTACCTGAAACACTAAGTGGTTGGTAAGCCTGAGTGGTTGCTATGGGTCGGCGCAGTCTTCTTGTTGTCTTCTGTCGTTAGACTACCCAAGGTACATTCTATCAAGGTACCCAGCTACGGTAACTCATCTACACGTGTAGTCCGTTCTGGAACTCGAGTATATGCTCCGTAAGTGCATGAAGTTGCCCCTGTATACGCTATGTTGCAACAAGGAACTCAGTGGTCGTCTCAAAGTTTGAAGGTTAACTGGCCGAGGATTGAGTGTTGTTGATCGTTCCGGATAGCCTTCCGTGCAGTGCGTGATATTAGGTTATCAATGCCCAGTGTATCTGACACTGTAATAACTCAGCGAATATGTTTTGTACTGATCTTGGTACTATAGTAGAGTAGCGTCATTGCTCTGTATTAGCAGCTGTGTCCAACTTACGGCGGCAGGCCGGCACACAGGCTGGAATATGGCCGAACCGATATCGTCGTAGAAGAGACGTCGTTATCACTTGGGCTAGGAACGCCAAACGACAAGGTTGTTCATAGAGCACTCGGCTTGCTACGACGTCATTCCGCCATATACCCGACATAAACCACCCATAAAAAAGATATATGCCTTACATGAACACCGCCCTCGGCTTCTTCGCGTTCTGTATTCACGCGCCCTTCATTTGATGACAAATAGTGACGCCATGGCGACAAGGGTCGCTTTTTGTTGTTTCCGCCGGAAGAGTTCGAAGCCTAACGCTTTTTCGAGTCGGGATAGAACTGTGGACGTTGACAGAGGAAACCATGCCCATGGTATTTCATTGCGCTGCGCGAGTCCGCTATCTAGTAGAATATTATTTATTTATGGCACCCTCGGAGGAAACAGAGAGGGAAAGCGTCGGCCCGCGCGCGCGAAGTTCGAAAGCGACTTCGCCGCGATGCGGCCCGTAAGCCTAAAGCGTGATGCTAAATATAGCGCCGCAACGAAATGGACAAACGCAGTCCCCACAACATCACCGCTCATTATCTTCACTCAAAGCAAACAGCACAGAAGGCTTCGCTTACGTCGATTTCCACATACACGGGATTCATATTAGCTTTTCTTTTCTTTTTCAGATCTTCGAAATATAGAAGTTATGGCCACCGAAAGCATTTATTTTTATCAAGAATTTATTTTAAGGATCTTTTCTGTTCACGAGGGTCTTTAGTACATTGGAAACAGTACAGGACACCTGCAGACAACGCTAACTTGCAACAATCCCCTGTGCGTCGATTGTTGATAAAACCAGCATCGATATGTATAGCATCAGTAGCGGCATGCATTGATGAAGAAGCACCTGCAGTCGTTGGGACTACTCCTTCACTTCAATATGCTTCCATGTGGAGAGATTTTTGGAATGTAACTTTGCGTTTGCTATAGAATGTAACGCATTTATCGATCGACGTGCTAATTATCCTTAATATAACTTGTTGCTATATGCAATTATTTCAGAGTTGCAGGTGCCTTTAAAAAAGTGCTAACGAAAAATTTGAAAGCCTACGTGTCTTTATGGATTCTTCTTGGCTTAGTGACGTGTGCCTGAAACGCTGGTGCTAACGCTGCAGCCGTAATGCGTAGCTATTTCTTCCCTGTTGTGGGACGCTGTGAGATAGCTCAGCGCGCAATTGATGCCCGTCGAATTTCATCCCAGTGCTCAAATTGATCCAATCTGCCCGCGTCACTGTGCAACAGGGAACAGTTTGTACAACACTATTGGCATCGCGCGCGTAATGTATTTCCTCCTCATCGTCCCCATATATTTAGGTCCTCTCCCAGCTATCTCCAATTACCTCCGTCTTGTAAGGGCTGACCTCCCCCCCCCCCCCCCCCCATATTATGCCCAACGAATTTCCTAATCTCATCACACCACCTATATTTCCCTTCCGTTCTCGACGGCCGTTCGCTTCTCTTGGCACCCTTGTTTAGGTGCGCCTATCTCTCGGGTTCATTGGCGACGGCGTTCAACAAGTTTGGGATGCAGCTAAGCGTGCTAAACCGATGGCAGGGATAATTCTTTCCATCAGTGGCAATATGTAAGATCGATTACTGAGCTGCAAAATACTGAGAGGATGCGCGATAACAGGTAATTGCGTAGATACGTTATATATAGCCAGGTATAGCTATAGATAGCATGAATTGCTGGGCCAGTTGGTTCATGTTTAAAGTGAAAAAATCAGCGAAAATCAAGACGCAGGACAAGAAGGAGGCACACACACACACACACACACACAGCCGCGGGACTTACAACTGATTTATTGAAACATACACGTCCATTTAAACACCGCTTTTTCTGCGCAAGCGCACATGCAAAAGAAAAAGAGTCCGATTAGACACATAGAAGATGTCAAGCAAGCCCCTGTAAAAAGTGCCACTTCTTTCTCTCTGATAAGCACAGATGGGTCGCCTATGCAAACCCGCTCGTTCTTTCTTGATATGAAGCGCTTCAAGCAGTTCTCGCTCGTGCTTTGACTTCCCCCGGTCGATGATGCTAGTGCGGTGAAACTAAGGCCTGCAGCAGCTACAATCTCTCACATGCAAAGCCAGGTTGCTCCCTGCGCTCGAACGCAGCGTGCAGTCGTGTTCTGTGAGGCGTTAACTTAAACACTGTCCCGTCTGGGCGATATATACTTTTCCACAACACCTTCGAATTGAATAAACCACTCCAGCAGCGCACTTAGCGAACTTTTTTCGGTGCTTGGTGTTGCAGGCTGAATATCGTTCACGGCCGGAAATGGGGGCGCAGAGGCCAGAAAGCTTGCGGGAATCTGAAAACACAGAGTTAATACCAAATTTTAGGGACACTCTTTTCAGCCCGCAATACACTCTTTTCAGCCCGAACTCCTGCAATATCATTTTTAAAACACAAAAAGAAATTTTAAGTTAAAACTTATTGCGTGTTGTTGCCATCTTTAGCACATTGCTTAACATGACCGTTAAGCGTAGGCTGGGCTGCCTTGAATCGCCGCGCGTTTCGTCGCGGCGACGAGCGCGCGGCAACTCTGCATCGTTTGGGTGCGCGCCCTTTTCCTCCGCCGGGCGCGACGCGACGTCAAGTGAGCACGGCGTTTGCGGACGCGTTCCAACGCGTACGACTGGTCGGGGCTTAACGCGGCGGCACACAACGTAGCCCGAGGACTCACTTTCCGAGCTGCGGCGAGCCTAGACCCCTCGTCAGGGCCCTCCGAAGTATGGCAATGGGAAGACAGAATGACCAGGTTCGACGACATCACCAGCCATTAGAAGATGCAAAGATGCCCTTATCCACCACCACATTAGCAACTCACTAGATCGCAAGCTGTCCAGTGGCGACAACTACAAGCCAAATCATACAAGAGTCCGATGCTCATGCACGTTATCTATGCAGACATATACACAAGAGATAGATTCAAAGTGTGGGGCACCACAGCCACGCTAGAACACATAGCACGGGAATGCCAGGAACTAATACAGGACAATGCTAGCCAAGCCTCCACCGACAGCCTCCGCGCGCGATGGCAGGCCGTGCTGCTCCGCTCGAACCTGGAAGACCAACTCTGGGCAGTCCAGCTGGCCAAGGAAGCCGCCGGGATGCAAGAACTCTAGGCCGTAACCTTGGCGGGTGCCCCAGCCCACTAACTCGCCGGACGCGAATCGTTCTGATTCGAAATAAAGTTTTCTCAGTCATCCCCCACTGGGCCTATCGTCATGCGACGTCATGAAAACGGCTACAGCTCCCAATCTGACATGACGTGTGCACACTGATTATGCATAATTCGACCGAACAAAAAAAATTTTTCTGATGCAACGCCTTTTCGCTATTAGCCCTCTGGTATTGGTCAAAAGGTGTCAGGCTGCACCTAATTCACCTGTCTCTCACTCGACGTCACAAAACCGCGAAAACTCATTGTGTCAAAATGACGTGTTGAAGATGCATTAATATTCCGAACAAAACTGGATTTTTTTCTGAATAGCCGGAGACTGCCTCGTTCCGAAAGGAGTAGGAGATAGCTGACCACCTATCGCTCAGGCACTGGCTACTCGCATCTGCCGGGGAGCATCGGTTTATTTCCCTGTAACAAAACTTTTTGCGTGGCCGTATGACGTTATCGAGCCCTTTCGGCCCGTATACGGCATCGCTCTGCCAACTATTCTTTGCTGGTGATCCGTTTTTGCGGCATTTTTAATTGTCGGTTGCATGCCGCCGCGATTTAAACAATTTCTTTTAGCTTGCGTGAGCTGTTACTCAAATTTGACGTCCGGATATTGGTATAAAAGATAGAATAGTTTTACGTTATAGCGCCCTTGCAAAGGTAAACAGTTTTACTTCCTTGTTGTTCAAGAGGAAAGCTCATATAACGTTTTGCTTAGAGATGTTTCCAGTGCCTAAAGCTTTCCCTCAGAGCAATATGCGGTATGCTATTGACATTCAAGCAGCTTTTCAACAGCAACAGAAGGAACCAGTATTTCGTGCTTTGGGCATTGGGTTAATGCAGGCAATTCACGCAAGCATAACATTTTGTCAATAATAAAAGTTTGGGAATATCACATTAGATTGTACTTTTATGCTTTCCTTACAGTTTCTTATTTTGGTCGATTAACCTAGTTTGAATCTGCTTCTATTAGCATGCTCTAACGCTGGTTTGACACAGATTAAGCAAATCACTCGCTTAACAGATTGGGGTGCGGCGCTTTACTGGCTTTAATTTCCAGTAAAGGAACCATAACATCTGCTCTTGTTGAATAGGTTTGTGGTAGTCTGGGGATTTTAGCCATACTTTAAGATAATGTGCTGCCGCAGGTACAAGCCCATGCCTGGCAACAAGATTAGCTGATAGTTCGCATAGCTTGTTACTTTACCACCACCACCACCGCCACCACCACCACCACCACCACCACCACCACCACCACCACGATTGCCACTACGAATGCAAAATTCTAGTGCTGTATTATGTTATTAAACGAGCAAATGTACTGCTAACAACGTATTTAACGTTTGCTGGGGCTAAGCGGCCGCACTGAATACTGTAGCATATTGATTTAGGGTTGTTATTAATTCACAGTATACTAACAGCACGAGATGCAGGGCGAGAAAGTAGACGATGCCCATGTCTGTTAGAATGCTATGATGCTGCGTACAGAAGTGAATACAGCTCCTGAAAACCAGTGGTGTCGGCTTTGGGCTTTTAGAATTATTCAGAGTGCTTTCATGCATAGTTACTGCACACGCGCAGCGATGGACGAACCAGGCTATCGCTAATATTGAAGTTCAGAACGCTAATTCCATACCACCATTCAGTAATCACACACAGATCACTTGCGGCTTCCTTCAGCGGCATACGTGAACTTTCGGATTGGAGCTTGGTGCAAGAATATCGCTAGGAGCAGGACCGCTTATACGGAATTACGAGCAGTATACATGCATCATTTCTACGGAAGGTGACGCTAAGCACGGGTAGCGCGAGGGTCTATCTATGATGACACGACGACTTCGCTGCAGTCGAATTCTGAGCATTGCATATGCGATGAGGAGAGCTATATGGTCTTGCTGATAGGTCTTCTTGTAACTTGACGTAGCGTAGGCAGAATGTCACTGACATAGATGGCACATGAGACAACGCACAGCTCTGAGTGACCAGCTGCGACCAGCGGTTTACGTCTGAACTGAAGGAACAGCTGTTGCCCACTCCAAGACAAATTTCAACTTCAAGGCGTTTTTAGGTTACAAAACATGCGCATAATTTTCGCCTATTAAAGACAGGTCAATAATATCGTCACATGCACGTTTTTTTCATTACGTTTGAAAAATCATGCGGCGTATGCCACGAAATCTGGCAGCAGGCAACCCTTGACATTGCACCAGCCACTGTAATAAAGTCAAAACCATGTGAAATGAGCCCTCGAATAATCGCACTGCGACGCGCGCAATTGCGTTGATTTTTTTTTTTTTTCGCTGAATTCGTAATATGTAAAGCAATCTTACTGAAGTGGGTTGCATTCTCGTAGCGCACGCGTTAATTTTTTTAATACTTTGCTCAATGTAGCTTGAACGCCCTGTGTAATAGACCTCTCCCTTTAACCCATTTAGAATACTGTACGTGCCCTGGTGCTCTTACTTGCGACTTCTTTACCCTAGTGTCGAGTGCAAAGCTTTGTGTGTGCTATCGGCATAAATTCAAACGCGAACGATTCTCAAAGTACTCCGATGCTTTGCTCCGTTTCCAGGCTCACCTGCATTTGTAATAGTAGCATAATTCTCACTTCAACACGCCCATTTGGGACTACCACCTCCTTCGGCACTGGCCTCAAAGCAACTAACGTGGCACATTTGTGTAAATGCGCGTAACATGCGCCTATTTTTCATCGTCTATCAGTTTCTGCTGATGATACGCTGGCGCACTGAGATTCTCCTCAGTAATTTCTACTACTTTCTCGTCATTCGTCCCTGTCCGTTCTCTGACATGGATTACAAAGTACCAGTTCAAATCGCAAGTCGCTGTTAAATTAAGATAATTTAATCGGCATTTCAACTGAATGTGCAGAACTGGCATCGCACATCACGAACATGTGTGATTGCACCATATATAGTAAGAGTAGCGACCAGGGCGTGTTGGTACTGCTTCATTTTTTAAAAGGACGCTTAAACGAGCAACAATGAAAAAACAAGAAAAACATCAAGATGAGTCATAGGTCAAGATAAGTTCAAGAGCGCTACAAGGTACGTGACATTTTATACCGAGTCCAGCTGTGTTCATAAAAACGCTCAGCGCTATTGTTTTTCTTTTTTGACATGACAAAAAGGCGATGTCGGCTATGAATATGGCACCGGCCACACATGCGTCGAAAACACATACATAGACTTATGCAGCTTATCACACAGTATTTATAGAGGAGCCGCGGTTGTAGCAGTAAATGGACAAAGAAATGAGTACTATATAACGCAACAATTAATACAATAATGTAACAAGACGATAGTACAAATACAAAATCCAAGGACACCTAAACACTTCTTACGACTTGTGAATGTGAAAGCATTAATGTCAAATTAAATGCAGCTGAGCGCTCCCTCGAGTTATGAACTCTTCGCCGGCAGTGAGCGCGTTGAGATGCTTGACAAACGACTTGGCGTGTTTTGGTTTGACCTTACCGAGGCGCAGGTAGAACGCAGGCGAGAGCTTGCGCGGACAACAAACGCACGGCTTGAGAGAGCGAGAGAGTGAGGGTGACGTGGCGTCGCAGGCAATGGGAATTTAGGCGCCGTTTTTCGCTTGTACAGACAACGGACGCCGCCTGTTTCGCTCAATGGTCCATTTCAGGCTGTCGCATCAAAACGCGAACATGTAGAACAAAACGTGTATTTATAAATTTGTAGATACCGTACGACATAGTTAAATCAACTGATACATCCGGCGTCGTGGCGTATACAGGCTTCGGCGCTGCGCTCTTATGCCCGAGATTGCGGGATGGCATCCCGGCCGCAGCATCTATACACAGCGTGTTTGCAGAAGGTATTCAGAGACCTGGATTGGGAAGAATTGGGGATAAGAAGTAATGGAGAATGCCTTAGGAACCTGCGATTTGCTGATGATATTGCCTTGCTTAGTAACTCTGGGGACCAATTGCAATGCATGCTCACTGACCTGGAGAGGCAAAGCAGAAGGGTGGGTCTGAAAATTAATCTGCAGAAAACTAAAGTAATGTTTAACAGTCTCGGAAGAGAACAGGAACTTACGACAGGTAGTGAGGCACTGGAAGTGGTAAGGGAATACATCTACTTAGGGCAGAGAGTGACTGCGGATCCGGGATTACGAGACTGAAATAATCAGAGGAATAAGAGTGGGCTGGGTTGCGTTTGGCAGGCATTCTCAGATCATGAACAGCAGGTCACCATTATCCCTCAAGATAAAAGTGTATAACTGCTGTGTCTTACCAGTACTCACCTACGGGGCAGAAACCTGGAGGCTTACGAAAAGGGTGCGACTTAAATTGAGGACGACGCAACGAGCTATGGAAAGAAGAATGATGGGCGTAACGTTAAGGGATAAGAAAAGAGCAGATTGGGCGAGGGAACAAACGCGAGTTAATGACATCTTAGTTGAAATTAAGAAAAAGAAATGGGCGTGGGCAGCACATGTAATGAGGAGGAAAGATAACCGATGGTGATTAACGGTTACGGACTGTATTCCAAGAGACCTGAAGCGTAGCAGGGGGCGGCAGAAAGTTAGGTGGACTGATGAGATTAAGAAGTTTGCAGGGACAACATCGCCACAATTAGCACATGACCGGGATAGTTGGAGAAGTATGGGAGAGGGCTTTGTCCTGCAGTGGGCTTAGCCAGGATGATGATGATGATGATGATGATAATAATGATGATGATTTCGATGGCGGCGAAGTGCAGAAACGATCGTGTACCGCGCGATGAGTGCACGCTAAGGAATCCCCCAGGTGTTCAAAATTATTCCTGAGTACCCCCGCTCCGCCTTCATGGCGTGCCTCATAATCATATCGTGGTTTTGGCACGTAAATATTTAGAATATTATTTTATGTAATTATAAATGAAATGATATCGCCCAACCGAGGCGCTACTCTGAAGAATTTTTCAAGAATATTAGAACATGCTTTCGCATCGTGCTTATTTTGCGTGGGCCCAGTAATGTTTTCAAACTAAAAGACCTGGGATCGGATGTCATGGTCACGCTCTCAGTCGATATCTTGATATATCATGGCGACGTTATTCTAGGAGTAAATCATACGGCGTCTTCCTCATCATGTGCGCAATCACACTCTGGAATTAACGGGCCAAGTATTCTACAATATATTTTCTACAAAAGATGACGGTGAGCAACGGAATGCCTAGACCGCATAGAAGCTTCACGGGGGGATGGTCCATACGGTATGTGCTAAGTGAGAAGGGACGTACTGGGGCTTACCGTGAGCCAGCTACAGGAATGTGCGTGCAAATCGCTAAGGGGATAGAGAGAGAGAGAGAGGAAAGAAGCTACAATGATGCCACAGCTACTGAGTGAGCGTTGTGCAGACTTCAGTTACTCTCGTGAAGTTGCATGCAAATAGCGAAAATGCCGCTATTTCTTTTTGTCTTTCATTCCACGTGGTTTTTAATCTCTTCTCAAAACCAATACACAATGCTCTTTCTGCTTGTCATTCGCATGAAGTTGTGGCAGTGCTTTGAAGGACTTGACCACAACATATTGATGAGAACGCGCATGAATATTTTAACACGGCCGTTATATCTGATGCAGTGCATCGAAATATTTTTGCCACTATCGTAATGTTGCCACCGTCACCAGGAGTCGATCGAGCTGCCTCGTCCTTAACAGCAGAAGGTTGTAACCGTGGAGCCATGGCGCCAAGCAACTAAGTAGCTCAACTCTAGCTACAGTGCGAAAATGCAGCAACCATGACCGTCGATTCCCACGGACCTTGGCACAAACATTATTTCTAAATGTACATCCTGTTACCGCTCGTGTTTTGTCACTTTCTTTCTATAGCTCGTTTCAAAGGCGTTTCAAAGGTTTGTTGGCTAATTAAGTGACGAGAAACTGATAGTGCAAGTTAATTTGCGCTATTATTTAGTATAGTTAGTAGCGAGTACGCGACGCAGCCTTACCTCCCTGAAACAGAGTCTGTCTGCTGCAAGTTTAAGGTAGGCAGTTTATCTGTAGGAATTGGTGCTGTATACCGACCGCCAAATGACAATGGCAACTGGATATTCACTATCAGTGATTATATTCTAATGCACAGACTTCACGACAGTAAACTGATCATATGCGGAGATTTTAACGCGCCTTACATGAACTGGAGCTCCTTCATTACAACTGGCCGGGACCAGGTTTTCTGTGCTGCACTAATTGACTTCGCCGTCTCACTTTATTTAACTCAAGTTGTTCACAGCGCCACTAAAGATTGTTCGATTCTGGATCTTTTATTCGCTACAGGTGATTTCATGAATGAAGATGATGAGTGAGAAATTGTAGAGGGTCTTTCAAATCACAATGCAGTCTTTGTTAAGTTTTCTATTGCCTGTGAACCTATGAAGCCAGAATGCAAAGTTGTTTCCTGATTTTGCACGTGCCAACGGTGATGGTGCTCTTTCTATGTTAGCGGTTTCCTATGATGATTTTCTGCTTTCCAGCATCACCTACGGCATGGACGCGTTAGTGGAACATTTTCATGGGAATCTTTGAATGTATATCAAAATTCGTGCCCACCAATTGTGTCAAACGCAATCCCAAACACCCATGGTACAACAGAGAGATAATTCAGCTTATTCGCCGCATAAAGCGACTACGTCGTTGATGCCGGTGCAAACTAAACCAGGATTTGCTTTTGTGCACGCTAAAGAAAACGCTCAAAAGTAGAATACATGTAGCTAGATACTTTTATTACAACAGTACTCTGTCGACGTTCATGAGAGAAAATCCGACTAAATTTTGGAAGACAGTTAATCCACCATCTGCCAACCCTTCTTCATTCATTATTGAAAATGAAACCTGCTCTGACGCTCAGACGATCTCAGAAGCCTTCAACAATTATTTCAAATCTGTTTTTTGAGTTGATAGCAGCACTCTTCCTTCCTTTTCCCCTCCTTTTGTACCTGCAGCTTTCCCAGATATCGATATAACTTGTTCTAGAATTCATAACCACTTACTAAACGTAGACATTACTAAAAGTGACTGTCTGGAAAGTATTCCTAACATACCTTTGAAAAGGTACCCTTACTGATGTGCACGTTATCTAATAATTATAGTTCAGAAATCACTTGACTCCAGATGAGTACCGCGAATTTGGAAGGTCGCTAATGTTGTTCCTATATTCAATTCGAGTAAGAAGGTAACCATTTTTATTATAGACTAATTTCATTATTATTTACTTTCTGTAAACTTCTGGAGCATGTGATTCACAAGCGCATCCCTTAATAGTTCAATATTAATGATATCCTTTCACAGCATCAGCCTGTTTTGCGTAGTGGTTTTTCCGCTGTCAAACAGTTGATTAAATTCACACGCGATATTGCCTCATCGCTTAACAACCATGAACAGGTCGACGATATCTTTATTGATTACTCCAAAGCTTTCGATCAGGCATGCCACAGGAAACTCCTCCTTAAACTTGCACCTATCTTGCTAGCTACTAGGCTGATGAATTACTCGGCTGGATTACATATTATTTGCGCCTTAGGACTCCGTTTCTTAGCTACAATCACTAGCAGTCGTCCCCGATTCACATTCCCTCAGGTGTCCCACAGGGTTCTGTTTTGGGACCCCTCTTATTTATATTTTATATCGATTATGTCGTCCAAGTCGTTACTAACACTACAGCTAAGCTTCGTCTATACGCTGATTGCGTTTTGTATTTTAATGTATGTAGTGTCACAGATCAGGCTTTACTAAATTATGTGTTTTCTTCTTTTTACGACTGGAGCAGAACTTGGCAAATGGAGGTTAACTTTAAGAAAACGGTGATAATGACATTCACTGATCAGCAACAACCCTTGCAATTTAAGTATGTCAATACGAAACACACACCAGAAGAAGTCCAGGAACTTTAGTACCTTAGTGCTGTATTCTCTTCTTAATTAAAGTGGCGCCAACATATTGACCTTACTTGCGCAAAATCGTTTAAGAAAATAGGTTACTTAGGGATAACTTTAAAAGGTGCGACTAAAGAATGCAAGTTAACAGCCTATAAGTCGCTGGTCAGACCTCTTCTTGAATATGCGTCAGCTGTGCAGTCACCTCATTTTGTACATGACAAAGGTAAACTCGAGTCTGTCCAGCGGAAAGCCATCAGATTCATTTTTAACCGTTACGACCGCAACTTTTCCCCTTCAGAGCATTACCACGTCTTATCATTGAATTTCTTAGAACATCTATGAACGTGTGATCGGCTTATCATGTTACATGATATTGTGCATAAATCCGTTTGTATTGCTTCCCTTATTTCTTTCACTGGACATTCTACACCTGTGACCCGTCTGTCCGATCCTTTGAACATTGTGCCATTCCGGTCTTTTCTTGATTGTCATAAATATTCTTTTTATCCGTGCACAGTTGACACTAGGAATAAACTTGTTAGTTTTTTCCGACACCTTCCACATGCACAGTTTGTAAAGCAAGTGTCGAATTCTGTGTTTTGGTGCTTCCTTCTTTTTTTATGTAACCACTCCTGCACTGTCTCAAACATGGGAGAGCAGTATCTGTAAATAAATGAATAAAATTCAATAGTGTGTTTAACATCCGTATAAGAGCCTTCGTCTCCTTACAAATCACACGATGCAAGCTACAGCCAAGCGTCGACGCAAGCTCGCAACGACTGTGCTCCTGGGCGACCGCATCAAGAATCCTTCCGACAGAGTGCGCGCACTCCAAACACTTCGAGAGGCCGCGAAGGGGGCCGGTATCCGCCGACGTGTTGACACGATATGCCTCACTTCGCTGGGTGACGAGCAAAGCACGCATATATGTATGCACCGCACGTCCGACGTCTCGCCTCGCAGCCACGTCACGAAGGCGGCATCACGTCGCTATATAACGTCGCGCGCGGAGTGCTCCGCGCGACCTCGTGACCTTGTTGGCGAACCGCCAGACGCCCCCTTCTCTGGAAGTGACCCGTTCACTCGGTCCCGCCACCGGGAGCCAGTTTCCGAGCGAATCGGCGGAAAAAGCGAACTCGCCGGAGAAAGCTAAAGCTTGTATCACTTGCGTCTCCGCCGCCAAGCGTGAAGGCAGTTGACCTGATTAGAGCCGCCCCTCTCGTGGTGTCAGCGGATGAGACAAGCTGCGGCTCACTGTGTCAACGGGCACGATAATTCCAACTGCGCGGGAAGGTCCGCCCAACGCTCGGCAGAAAGAAAGCGTGATAAAACTTCACCAATTTGGAGACAGCCCGTGTGGATGTGAAAAAAAAGTGCTGTCCGCGGAATTATTGAAACAATAAAACTAGTATATCACGCATATATCATAATCATGCTCTTGGCATGATTCTTTACCACAGATTTTCCATTCTGCCGCGAGAGACGCCATCAGGTTGCTCGGAGAACGTGTTCCAATGCATGCGGGAAAAGGGTATGCATGTATTCTGTGATCCCGCAATAAATACTCGTTGTTGAGCGTTAGCGCCAAACGTGTGCGTCGTCTGTGTTCTTCTTTTGCCCTGTTTCTGATGCGCTACGCCTTTGGCCTCCATCATGATAGTGATTCAGTGATACAACGACCTTGCATGCCTGCCTTTCTGCCGTGAACAGTGTAGGCAGAAAGATAAAGCAAAGCAGGCGGCGTAGCCAACGGGGGAGGGGGCACGTGCGAGATGCGAAGTGCAGCTATGCAGCCGTTGTCGTGTTATCGTCTTGACGCGGTCGTCGCCGCGTTCGCGTCATGCCGCCGTCACGGTCACGCTGTCGTGGTTCCGTTCTCGTCATGCCGTCGCGTTTGTGCTGCCGTCGTTGTCATACGTTCGTCATCTCCATCGTCTTCACACCATCGTGCCTCTGCCGTCGTCACTGTCACGCTATCGTGCCGTCTACCAAAACAGGTCGACAGATTTTGTGTCTCCATCATCCATCTCCGTTATTAACGCCAGCATGTTTACTTCGGAAGTATTGCTAGCGCGCCCATTTGGAGCCCTATAAAGTAAAACTATTCTAATATGTTTTTATTCCAATCTTCGCACGTCAATTTTACGTAACCTCCCACGCGAGCATCGGGCGGTAACTCTAAGTGTTGATGGAAAAGCCCAATCAAATGCGCTTCTCGCTTGTAGGATATCACTTGCTTTTGCTTTCAAAGCGAACAGCACAGCTGCCTACATTGAACAGTTTTTCTTAACTAATTGGCTGAGAAGAGGCGAGGAGCACACTCAATTGGAGAGAGTTTCGATGGGGCCGAGCCAGCGCAGTGAAAGTATAGCCGGATGCGCAGCTGGTGCCGGAGTCTGCGATTTGTACTCTTCTCGTTTTAACTTGCGGTGGCTGGTCCAAAATCGCGGCGGCGTGCAACGAAAGGTCTGAAGTGCTGTTGAAACGGATTCTCAGCAGAGTAGAGTTGACACAGCGATGTCGTATACCTGCCGCAAGGTCTCGATAACGTTATACTATCACGCACAATCTTATGCGCAAATAAATCCATTTCCTCGGCAGCTCTGCAGCCAAGGCCAGAGTGATCGGCGGGCAGCCATCTTCTATTTCTTTTGGAACAAGGCAGTCGCCGGTTATTCAGAAAAACTTCCAGTTTTGATTGGCATATAATGCGTCTTTAACGCGTGCACGTCCCTTTGACGTGTTGAGCTTTCGGGGTTTTGTGACGTCGCGTGACAGACAGGTAAAGTGAGCGTAGCCCGAGAACGTTTGACCAACACCAATTGGTCAGAGACGCCTTTTTCGCTAACGGAGAAAAAGGCTTCCAGTCAGAAATTATTTTTCTTTCGTTTGGTTTAATCATGCGTAATCAATGTGTGCATATCATATAAGCTGAGGTGTTCTCGTGGTTTGGGTGGCGTCGCGTGACACACAGGCGCAGTGAGTGGCGACTGGAAAATTTTTTGACCAATCCTGGAGGGCTGATTGCACAAATGGAATAGAAAAGTTAGGAATAGCTTAACGTTATCGCACTCTTGATTTCTGTAGTTCCACGTAAGCTATTCGTTTCATTTAACAATCTTGTTCGATGGTTTCTGCAACACTTTCTTATATCTTGCTTTGTGCACTTTGCGCTCCGATGCACAGTTTTGAAAACAGCCCCCGTGATACGACGTGATCGAACTTTGAATTGGCATCTCCATCACCACCTTACCTCCCAAAGATGAAGCACACTCAACTACATCCCTCTACGCCACAGGTAGAATAATCCTCAAGCCACGCTTCGCAGTAACGCATGGGTAATGAGTTCAATTGAACGAACAATTTGAGGGCAGCTATATCAAAGTGTACTGCCATTTTCGAATTGGGACACACTGAACTACGTTTTTTTTATAATAATTCCCACAAACTAAACCTATTGACCCTTTTAGAGGAGCAGTTTGTTCTAGAGAAACGAGATGGCGCTTTCGGCGGCGCGCCGCACGTGGCCTCAGCGACAGCGCACGAATACGAAACCATTGCCACTTGCATCTTGCTTCTGTGCGATCAGCTGTCGGAAATGCAACTGAGTTTTCGCTAAAGCACGGTGCTGCGTATTCTGGAGCGGTTGATTGAAGACGTGTGCAGTTGTTGGCTGTGAAAACAGTGACTGTCATATTAAGGAATGGAAGAAATCTCTGTTACCAAGCTCACGGACCGCTGCTTTAAGGACAGCTTGTGTTGCGCCGGCCGTTCCCGATATGGGACTTTCCCGAGAATAAAAGAATCCTGTTATCCGACAGCATTCTCATCCTCCAATGAAAAACTTAAATTCCGGAACGCCGGTAAGAGTGAGTACCGCTCGTTAAACAATCGCAAAGAGAATAGCGCCACATCCTGTCCTACGTTTCGCGCACGTTACCTATGAAGGACGATCCGAAAATAAGTCTCCGCATTTATTTTCACATGGAAAGCTTATTCCCCCAAAAGATACAGCATGGCTCATGAACTATACACCTTGCACTATTTTTACCCATAGTCACCACCGGCATTAAGACATTTGTCGTGGCCGTGCAATCAGTTTGAATAGACCACTCTGGTAAAAGTCGGTGCCCTGCGATGAAAGGGGTTGTCGCACAGCCTGCTCCACCTCAGCGTTGTTTTGGAAGTGACGTCCCGACAGTGCGGCCTTCAATGCAGGGAACGGGTGTCGATTCGTACCGGATAACAGCACGCACTTCCATTGGCGACCACGTGGTCTGCCCACGTTTGTCTGCCATCGTTATTTCTACGCGAATACCCTCGGGCAAGCCGGTCTGCTGCTACTCTTTCTTCTTCGGTGCTCTGTGCATGCGTCATTCCTCCTCTGCTGACGCTCCTTTCGTAGTTGAAGCAGCAACGGGCGCGGATTCTTATGGCCATTGTTTGTTTCACCTGGTGTGACATCTTCTCTTTCAATAAAATGCCGAAATTTACTTCCGGAACGTCCCTCCTAGGCACATCTACCCTATATCAGGCACGCATCCTTGCGCACGCCCACTCTGTCGCCAACGCATCAAGAATAAGTGAAAAAAGTGAATGGGCGGGCACTTGAATACATGCGCAATTTATACGCACAATAAATGACGGACTACATCGACAGCACACCAATGGTCGAAGCTGAAGGTTTCGTGATGGTCCACAAGAGTAAGTGAGTTAATAGCGATAATGCATCTTTGCTACAAGGTATTACAATGCACAAAAGAGCTACATTTGAAGCCTTGTGCGCAGTAAGCGCAAATCTATGTTAACCTAGCCTACCCGCGAGTGATTAAGCAGAAAATAATCAGATAGTGGACGCACCAACGAACTTTGCTGAGTCAATAACGTGACAAGCCGCCGCTTCAAAGTGTTTGCGAAATAAAGAACGAAGAGCCAAAGACTCTGATCCTCATTCAGTTCACAAGCAGAAAGTTTGGATAGCTTGGAAAATATTGACACGTGGACTTGTTTATCTTTTTCGGGTGAGCGCTTTTCACCGTGTAACAAATGTTATTCCTCAGCGCGGGACGCGCCTGCATGTATCGGAAGTTTCTGGAATGTTATCGATGGTTCTATCCGCTCTCTGTTGTCACCGAACCTTGCGTTATCTGATTGCATGTATGAGCAAGGCGAATGGTGTAGAACTTTCTGGAAGACACGCGGACGCCAGTGATTACTCTGGAACGTTCGATGGCTCGTGTATAAAAGCCGTTCTTTAGGTGCAGCCTGTTTTTGTGGGCACAGATTCGCTCAATAAAAGTTAGTTTCGTCATTCACATTATTGCTACAGTGTTGTTTACCGTCACTACTACGCGACAATATATGCGTTGCATATTGCAATCACTCAGTTCAGCCCTTGGGTGCGGCCGGGCAGCCACCATTGACCTTTAGCGCAACCACGTGACGTGACATCACGACAGCCGGAGGAAAAGCTGGGCCCCAACTCCCGCGGTCGCGCGCGGCCGCAGCCACCACCTGACTCCCGCTCCTCCCGTTAGGGGCGCTGCGCCGGCGCGTGACGTCACGGAGGGAAAGCTGGGCCCCAACTCGCGTGGTCGCGCGCGGCCGCAGCCACCACCCGACTCCCGCTCCTCCCACGCCTCCCGAAAATCGAGTGCCGCCAAGCAATACCTCGCCCTCAAAAAAAAAAAAAAAAAAAAAAAAACGACCGCGCAATATGCAACGCATTCTTGGCTTAACCAAGCTAAGCCTGGCCATTTTTTAGTCCTGCTTTGAGAACAAGCACCATATACGCTGCTAGCGCTGTTTTGACATATCTTAATGCGCTCTGAAAGCGCTTTTAGATGTTCTCCGAAGCTGTGGTCAAGGCTTCGTGTCGTGCCCCCAGACACCGTCTGCTATATCTCCTCAAACTTATGTTTGCTAAGCCACACAGCTCTCATGCACATGCATTGTAAAGACGGATGCAGCTGAGGCATGCGATGGACGTGTAACCACGTGATCAAACATGGCAGCGCCCATGGGATCCTTGCAAAAAGGGTCAATACGCATGCACCATACAGTTTCTAACTAGGAAGTGATGCAATGAGCTCAATTCCTGAATGGGTTACTTTCGGTATTGCGGCGAATAATGTCCACGTACGCCAATTAAGTATCTCTCACAGATACAGTCACATAATTAGACAAAAATATTTGTAAGCCTTTTATCAGCACATTCTTCGTGTACTGTGAGGCCATAGAAGTTGTAAGCTTTATTTTAAAGAAAGAAGAATGTTCGAATTAAAAAAGGAAAAGAAAAGCAACATATCTCGGCATTCAGAATTATTTGCCAATGTTCATTTGGATACTTGTTCACTAATTTATTGATACGACAGAAAAACATAACATTTTGAAATAAATACTGTTTTCACTATTTCCGGTTCTTTTATTCTCGCAAAAGGAAAGAAATTATTCATGCACCTGAACGAAGCACAAAGTTTAAAGCACAATACTTTCAATGAGGTCCCGAAAAAAAACTTCCCAAATCAACAAAAAATTATTCTAGACCCGCAGACTCCAGACACAATCGTTCTACAAACTGCTAACGTAACACATTGTAAGGCAGATGGAAGGACGAGAATTAACCGGAAAAATAATGTACACGAGCAGTGAATCAGCAAATAATTCTGACCTGCCGTGGTTGCTCAGTGGCTATGGTGTTGGGCTGCTGAGCACGAGGTCGCGGGATCAAATCCCGGCCGCGGCGGCCGCATTTAGATGGGGGCGAAATGCGAAAACACCCGTGTACTTAGATTTAGGTGCACGTTAAACAACCCCAGGTGGTCAAAATTTCCGGAATCCTCCACTACGGCGTGCCTCATAATCAGAAAGTGGTTTTGGCACGTAAAACCCCATAATTTAATTTTTAAAAATAATTCTGGCTTTCATTATAATAACTCAGCTTGCATAAAGTGCTCGCACAGTGCGATGGTGAACCTTTGGTCGAATTGCACAATAAAAAAATGAGAACATCACTCATGGCAAAATTTGACTGATTGATTAATTCCAGACACAAATTTAACTTTCCTACAGATACAGTAACCTGGACACGTTCCTGTCATGTCAGGTGCAGTCGTTCCTGCTTGGTTGCCGCCAACATTCAAGAAAGTCGGCAGTGAAAATGACAAAACCATAAATCAAGGCTTGAACTCTAATTTTAATAAGAGCAGCACACAAAGTTTGTCAGCAGTCTGTGTTATTTTATATTCTTGCTCTCTACAGGTGCGTTGTTTAAATATTTTTGTTTTGTCGAAATGGTTGTTGTCATTGTTTATAGCTTTGAATATGTGTACCTTTGCTCAAATTATCCCTTTTTCTGTGCTGTACCATCTACTCGCTTTTCTTATTCCTGTACCACCCCTCCCTCGTGCTATGTTTCAAACTCTGGAATTAATGCGGTAAGTGTATAAATAAATTACATTGCAAAATTATTAATTTGAAAGGGTGCTAATAAAGACGCAAATGATTGTGGTCATTTTCCTGTGCATGTGGCTGGAGGATTTACCAGTGTATGTGTTATCATAGCGTGTGTGCAAACTGTTCGTGCTTGGAATTCAGAACTTCAAAACTCAAAATTTTTTATTTCTTTCTCTTGTATAAGTTTTTCTCCTTATGACTTTATTGCACGTAACTTTTCGTGCGTGCATCAAACACTTGCACAGCGTATCTCCTAGCTCATCATTGTTGCTGGCAGTAAAGAAAGCTGCCTGTCCAGGCGTGATGCACCCATCTATACGTCCGGATGCAAATGCACCGACGAGCAATCGCGACGCAGTGATGCATTGTAAGCCACGAGCAGGGGCATGTTAGCCCTTCTTGATGCTCTACAATCTCAAAAACATGGCGCCCAATTGACGCGCTCTTGTCCTTGTAAGAAGCTACTTTCATCAGACCAAACCATGCGAATCATCTCGGAGACTTTGCTTGTTTCCCAAGAAATAGTTTAGTATCCTTTCGTACACCTTCTTTTTTTTCCTGATTGTTGGAAATTAACGAGACTCGGGGAACCATATACGCGAGCGTTTCATGCACGCTACGCGATCATTACCTTCGACCGAGGAGCGTACAGCTGGAAAGGAATTAACGTTCCAGGGATGCAGCGTTTCAGCGTTCGCGACACGAGACCATGTCGTGTCTTGAGCACTTTACATAGACCAGATGAAAGGATCCTCTGGAGACAATTGCCATTGTCCTAGTAGATTTAAAGAACGTGCTACGTCCAACTAGGGACGCCAGCGTCATGAAGACTATTTGCAGACGACGCTTGTTTTGCAGGAGATCATAAGTACCTGGTCATTCATTACAAAACAGAAAAAATAAACTTCATAGACTGCAGCGCCAGCATTCTATTCAGGCATCATTCGATGACCAAAGGCTGCCGTTACGACTTTCCCCGTCACGTGATCTCGCTCTTGGTAACTCATTAAAGACAGTCTTCCTTAGCGACTTACCGTAACTTTTGCGTATTGCGTATGTATCAAACCTCCTGTGTAGGCCAACCCCGAAGATAGTGCAGCTTAAAAATGGTGAAGCACTGACTGCGAGAGCAAGGTTTAGCGTTGCTCTTGAACTTTTTTTCTACAAGACTATATCAAATCGCGGTCTAATTAGCCTTTAGTCACTTATTTTCGACGTACAGAGCTCAGAAGTGCTAACAAAAAACGCGCCGTTGGCCGCTATTGTGATAAACCTAACAATCGCAACAAGCGCTGCTGTAATCTAACAATATGAAACAATCATTGCCCGTTATCTCTTGCCGGTTCGCACTGCGGATGCGTGTTCCGTCGTCGATAACACAGGTAGTAATAATAGTTATAATAATAATAATAATAATAATAATAATAATAATGTTTATTGCCAGGAACATGCATTGTAATAGACAGCCCGCCTAAGCATTATTGTTGTTTCAACAGCGTTGTTGCATCAGTGCAGAAGCATCCACAAATTAAGCATGATATAGAAGCAGATATCGTTCAGATCACAAGGAAACATAGGTTATGAATTAGAACACTTACTTGTTGCGAAACAGCAAAGCAAGAAACGAAGCATTACACAAAGACGGCAGAAATGCGGGATTATGTTTTTTCCGCATTATACATAAAAAAGCAATAGAAGATACTTTTTACGCACAAAGAACTTTTTATAGACTGGACAGTATAGGAGACCATGTGGATTCATTCAGTTTCCTGCACAAATGACTGCATGAATTGCTTAATTTGACAACAGAGCTGAGTGTGGTATTCATTTCAAATTTGTTAAAGTTTGCAGGTACATAAAATTACGGGTTCTCTTTCCGTAATGAATGTCATGCGAGGAATAATAAACGTTTCTGTGTTGGGTAAATTCCGTGTTTCTATATTTTTCAATTTGGAAGAACCAGACAAATAATGTTTATGCAAAATTTCAAAACGTAACTGCTTCTCTATGAATAATATGCCGAAACAATTCGTGCCAAGTGATACATTTTCCCTATGAAATTGTGTTCCGTATGACCGGCTAGAGGCAATTTTTGTTAGCATACCATTTAACACATTTAATTTGTAAACAGATGTGGAGCCGCATAAGGTAAGCCCATATCTTATTACCGACTCGCCATTACAGGTGCTTATCAAGAAGCGGTGGTGTATAGGTATCGACAGCCACGTGCCCACGCGTTCCTGTTAACATATCAGGGGCCCTATAAAGTAAAACCATTTCATTTCGGTTTGATTCAGTGGTATTGTGGTCAAATGTGCGTAAGCGCCAACGCAACCATCGGGCGATGACCCGGAACTTTGTTCGAACAGCTCAATGAAAGGCTGTACTCGTTTGAAGGATGTCATTTTTGTTTGATTCTTTCGAGGAGGATAACAATTACCTGCCTTCACATATTGTTCTTATGTAATTGCCTGACCACTGGAAGGGATCGGGGCCGTAAAAGAGAGAGTATCGGTGGAACCGAGCTAGCGCAGTGAGAATAAATAACTGGACCAAGGGAGTGGCGCTAGCGTCGGCGATTGGTCCGGTTCCCCTTGGTTATTTCGTAGTGGCTGGGCGAAAATCGCGTCGTCGTGCAGCAGGGTGTCAGAAACGCCCCTAAAATTGATCCTCAACGAACAAGCGTTAGCAAAGTGATATTGCATACGTGCCGAAAGGGTAATCTCGATCACGTAATACTGCCACGCGAAGAGCTTTATTATGCGCAAAGGCAGTCATTCTTGCCGGCAGCTTCAAGTAGCCAGTGTTAAAGCCATCGGTGGGCAGCCGTCGTCTGTTCACTTCAGAACGACACAGAATGAGGCTATACAAAACATGAAAAAAAAAATATTTAGTTTTGTTCGATATACTAGTGCATATTTGGTGTGTGCACGTAACTTTGTCGTGGTGAGTTATCGCGCCATAATGAATTGACATGACGGACAGGTAAAGTGGGCGCATCCAGGATGATTTTCACTAATAGTGCAGGGCTATAGGTAAAAAAATGCGTATAATTGGAAAGAATGCTCACCGGCCTAATCATGTATAATCGGTGTGTGGAAGTCATTTTAAATAGGGACTTATCGCAGTTCACGCGACGTAGCTTCATGGACAGATTATAAGCGGGCGGAGCCCGAAAATTTGTCACCAATCATGGAGGGTTAATGTCATAAATGAAATAGAAACATACTAAAATATCTTTATGCTTTAGCTCCCCTGAACTCTGCCCTTTTATGGCGCTCATGTTGATTCTTGTGGACATCATCAGCTGTATCCTTTCTAAAGCTAAGCCGCAAGCAATAATCGAATAAAAAATCAGCTTGAACTTGATGTGAAATGAATTCGACGCCGCATTTGGATGGTTTAATCTTGTTGGCACTGGTGTTCAGGAGAATGAATACTGCTGTGTGTGAGAGCCCTAAGAAAGAAGACACGCTTATTAAGTACAATTGATAATATAATGTGCTTGTGCTGTGGTATAGAGAGAATTATCAACACAAGGATTCACGATGCTGCGAGCTCTCGTTCTTAGATAACCCAATAAGCATTTTTCCGGGACAAACTTGAGAAACTGCCCATCTCTCCACGTTCATGGATCGATACGGTGCTGTACACATGTATGTCTGCGCCATTTGGTCAAACATCAGGCAATTGGTTTTCAAGTCTTTATGAGACCGCTTATGAATTCGAACTAAGATCGAATTTCGGAATAATATCCACGATAAAATGTGGAATACTTGTGCATGCAAAGAAACTTTGTTAGGAGCTAGCATCTCATCCGGCTTTACTAATTCGAGCTTGAAAGAAGCAGTCTTGCTCTGTTGCTCTGCACATTGTCTGAGGAGGCAGAAAACCGCGCGAGAAAGCAGTCTACAAAGTATATACGTAATATGCGGCACTAGACGGCGTACCTCCCAATTATGACATTGTGCAAGAGCGAGACAGCTGCCACTTCCGCCAGCGGCGACAGCATTCCAACGAGGAACGGTCTATTTTGCAGCGAAACTGTTCAGGGTACACCTGCAACCTTTTTGGTGCGGCCGGTAGGCGCGCTTGGTATCAACTACCGATGAAGGAAGCGCTAGGAGCGCAACTGGCGTCGTAGCCCCGAATTTTCGCATAGAAATGTATTTATCAGGGATATTAAAATAAAAGTGATACCTCGCGTACACCTCAATCAAATAGACAGCAACTTTTTGGGGGCGGCTTAGTCTAGCTATTAACACGTCGCGCGTTGCCGGCTCCATGCCTAAGGTCAGCTAGAAAATTATTCACCTGCGGCGGAGTAAGCTTACGGCGTTGTTGAGCAACGCCACCTGCATGGTAAGTGCTGAAGCGGCCGCAGGTAAAGCCTCCGAAAAATAAACCTTAGCCGCATGGCCAGGACGCCGACGAGAATGCGCAGGCGGCGTCGGGTGTGAATCATCTCTACGAACAGCTCGAAAGCTGGCCCTTATGGTAAATTCCACTGGTTGCTTTCTAGCACTGTAGAGCGCTCTGACTACGCGGTTTAGATTCGATCCGCTGGTCGAAATCAAAGCGCTCGAGACACATTCGCCTGGTTCACTCAGAGTGCACCGCGCTCAAGCTCAGAGTTTTTGGAGGCACTCTCACCTTCGAGCTGGGAGCACGACCGAGATCCGTCAGAAACTCGATCACGTGGCTACTCCGATTGCTCTGAGAGCACCTAGAACGTTCGGCTGGAGTAGGCTTTCTCTGGCTCCAATTTCGAGACGCCTCCGCAACACTGCAAACACAAGTTGGAGCGCTGGTGGTAATCGGTCGAATGCATCATTAGTACTTCCTACGAAGAGTGTGAGAAGTCGTTTACACAGCTTCCCTGTGTTTGATAAACCAGATTCTGGGATTGGCATGCATCTCCGTCTATTTCAAAACAAATAGTTGTTTTTCACCCTTCCGCTCTCTTTCGTTTGGTTCTTAGGAGTCTCACTAGAGCGTCTCTCGCTGCCGAAGAGGAGCTTTTGAGCCTAAAACTTACCAATGAATAGAAAACCAATATTGTTCACAATGGGTTACAGCACGGTCAGTATGAAGTTAGCTGCCACGCAAAGATCGTGTTTTTTTTCCTTCAAAGGGTAAATCTCGCTTTTGTGCGCTATCGAATGCTTTCGGTGTGCACCTTACAAAAGGATGGTTAAATCAAGGGCTCGGAACACACTCACATGGTTCATTTGAATCACCACTCTCAGGTGAGGGCATTCGGCTGAACCCTCACTTAGGCGGCGCGTACCAAACCATGCTTCCAAATTCACAGACTGCACCACCAGTGTTGTTTATCGCACACCGCTGTCAAACAGAAACAGAAAGGACGCTGCGTCAATGTTCGCTTTAAAGAACATGAAACGTCTGTGACGTCAGGTGAAGGGGCAAACTCGCCCGCTCACTGCCGAAGATGCTCTTGCCTTCCTGTTTATGAAGACATTATTGGTAGCGAAGGCACGAAATACGAGAGGGAAGTCATTGAAGCTTACCATATCCAAAAAACTCAGTGCCCTTCCACTCTGTGAAGGATGATCAGCAAAGCTGTGTATGCGGGCCTCTAAGGGCCAAACAATGAAATGTTCCTTACCTCAGTAAGGAAGCCTTCATTGCGGTGAGGCTACCTTACGTCACTCTGAAAGCTTCCTTACTGAGGGGCCCTCGGTGAAGGCTTCCTTGGTGCTTCCTCAGCATAAGGTAGCTCCAAAGCTACCTTATGCTTGCTTCCTCCATCGGTCCTTCGCTGTAAGGAGGCCTCACGTAAGGTTAGGAAGCGCTCGAAGGAAAGGAACGTTTCATTGTTTGGGCCTAATGGTGAACTGCACCTCCGCCGCGGCTCGGCCCGCCATTGCACTATCTTCGGGATCGGCCCACGTATGGAGAGTTTTTAACGCCTGCTTCACCTCCGCCGCGGGTACGGCCGGTGGTATTTTACTATCTTCGGGATCGGCCCATGTACGAGGAGTGCTTAAAGCCTGCTTCACCTCCGCCGCGAGTCCGCCCGACATTGCACTAACTTCGGGACCGGTCCACGTATGGGGAGTGCTTAACGCCTGCTTCACTTCCGTCGCGGGTACGGCTGGTGGTATTTCACTATCTTCGTGATCGGCCCATGTACAGGGAGTGCTTAATGCCTGCTTCACCAATACCACAATATCGTCGGGATCAGCCCACGTATGGGGAATGCTTAACGCCTGCTTCACCTCCCCCGCGGGTATGCCCGGCATAGCACTAACTTCGGGATCGGCTCACGTATGGGGAGCGCTTAACGCCTGCTTCACCTCTGCCGCGGGTCGGGCCGGTATTGCATTATCTACGGGATCGGCCCACGTATGGGGAGGTTTTTGCTTACCACGACAACGATGCCAAAATTTCCTTGGACAGTAGAGGCATACAGTTTCGCTGTAAAACACGGTCACAATCAGTGTGGAAGCGCACCTTCCGTATCGCTTTTTTTGCAAGGAACTTGCTGTTTTCGAAAAATGGCGCGTTTAGAATTTTTCATTCAGCGATATTTTTTTTTAAGGTTTTTGTGTTTTTTTAACGACTGCCTTGGTTTGTGTGGCGCATGCGCGTGTTGATTTTCTTTTCTTTTCGAACCAAGTGTTTCATTAAACTCTGTTGCTAGTCCCAGCGTGTGTGCTGTTTTTGTCTCTCTTCTTGTGTACGCGTCTTCGAAGGCTGCGTTTTCGTTGTTCGTTTGTCAATACCAAACTTTACTCTCACTACCGTTTTGGAAGCGTGACAGACGTGCAACAATGTTCCGGTCACGTAGGTGCTGCAACTGCCATTGTTGAAAGGATGTCTACTAAGACAGTAGAGACCCTAGCTGGGGCAGTTTTCGGTGTGCTCATATGGCGCTCCTCGCACGACTGCCACGTCTGCTGAGAGGTGTTGCGGTGACGTATTTCTGCTTCCAGCATTGGGTCACACTTTCGCTCAGCCATACTTTCGGCTCAGGTAGGCTTTATCTGGCTCCGATCTCGAGCTGGGTCCACATCGTTGCAATCCGATCCGAGGGCAGTAGGAACCATTCGAGTCTACTATGTACTCAATAATAAATCGAATGTTCAGTACGAGTCAGTGCCCGTAATTCATGAAAGCGGTGCTAGCAAAGCCCCTGACTTCTTATTAGGTGCAGCGGAAACGTCTATATTGCGATTTCTAAATACCACAAGCTGGAGTGGCACATGGAAAGGCTTTTCACATCGAGTTGTCAGCACGGATTCGGGTCTTCTGTTTAGTGCGGCCACATTTATGCGGCACCGGAACGCTAAAAGCCCTGCTGGTCCGAGAATTGGAGGCATGTCGAATCGTACAGCTGGTCAACATTCATCTCAAGCACGTGCGCATTTGGCGATTTGAATGGTCAATGATAAATATTCATACTCACTATCCACAGTCTATTTATAAACTATTCAATATTCTTGTTCACTAACTATTCAATTCTCACCATTATATCTGTCCTATTCTCCGCTCACCCAATGGCCGTCGGTCCCCAGTACCTGCGGAGCACCTGACCAAGGTGGCGGTCAGACCTGTAACGCAGCAGAGGGTGCTAAGAATCTCTGGGTCCGGACAGGCCGCCAATGTCAACTGACCCTTGCAACATTTAACACCCGAACCCTCTCGAGTGAGGCTATCCCTAGCAGGACTCTTTGAGGAACTATCAGACATTGCTTGGGATATCATCGGCCTTAGTGAGATTAGAAAATCTGGTGAGAGTTATACATTGCTGAATAACGGACAGGTCCTCTGCTATAGAGGTCCTCTAGATAAGAAGCAATACGGGGCAGGATTCCTAATCCTACCCCGTACATAGCAGGCAACATTGACGAATTCTACAGCATTAATGAGAGGGTAGATGCAGTCGCAAGTAAACTTAATAAGAGGTATAGATTAAAGGTAGTGCAAGCCTACGCTCCAACATCCAGTTACGATGATGAGGAAGTAGATCAGTTTTATGACGATGTTGAGTTAGCAATGAGAAAAGTGCAGACTCGGTATACTGTAGTAATGGGAGGCTACAATGCAAAAGGGGGGGGGGGGGGGGAGGCAGGCTGGTGAACAAGCACTTGGCAACTACGGCGTCGATTCTAGGAACGCTAGAGGAGAGATGCTGGTAGAATTCGCAGAAAGGACTAAGCTTCGAATAACCAACACCTTTATTCACGAAGCATAGCAACATAAAGTGGACCTGGAAAAGCACGAATGGTGAAACAAGAAATGAAATTGACTCCATACTTTTTGCTGATCCCAGCATAGTGCAGGATGTAGAAGTGATACGCAGGGTAAAGTGCAGTAATCATAGGTTAGTATAGGCTAGGATTAGACCTCAATTTGAAGAGAGAAAGAGCAAAATCGGTCAAGAATAAACAGGCCAACCTAGAGGCAGTAAGGGTAAAAGCAGACAAATTCAGGCTACTATACTTGCTAAACAAATATGCAGCCTTAGAACACAGAGATGATGATGACATAGAGCAAATGAATGAAACCGTAAATAGGCTGGCTTCAGAGGCAGCAATTGAAGTGGGAGGCAAGGCACCAAGGCAACCAGTAGGCAAGCTCTCCCAAGTAACAAAGGACCTAATAAAGAAACGACAAAGAATGAAAGTGTGCAACTCAAGATATGAGATAGAATTCGCGGTACTGTCAAAACTGATGAGTAAGGCGAAAATAAGTGATATTCTAAACTGCAACGTGAAAAAGACTCAAGAAGCCATAAAAAATGGACGCAGCCTGAAATAAATGAGAAAGAAACTTCGCATAAGACACACCAAGATATATGCACTGAAAGATAAGCAGGATGATATCATCAGCAAGCTCCAAGATATAGTAAAATAAGCGGAAGAATTCTATACTGACCTGTACAATATCCAGAGGAGTCAGGATGATTCCATTAAAAACAGTAACGGACAAGATACAGAAATTCCTCCTATAACTAGCGATGGGGTAAGAAGGGTCTTGCAACACATGAAACAAGGAAGAGTGGCAGGAGAAGATGGAATAACAGTCAATTTAATCTTGGAACACTGTCGACCCTTTATGCGAAGTGTTTATCGACTGCAATGGGCCCAGAAAACTAGAATAATGCAAATGTTATACTAATCCACAAAAAGGAGACGGTAAAGAATTGAAAAATTATAGGCTCATTAGTTTACTCCCAGTATTGTACAATATATTTACCAAAATAACCTCCAATAGAATAAGGGCAACACTGGACTTTAGTCAACCAAGGGAACAGGTGGGCTTCAGGAAGGAATACTCTACAATGTATCACATCCATGTCATTAATTGGGTTATCAAGAAATCCGCAGAGTACTATACGCCTCTCTATATGGCTTTCATAGATTACGAAAATGCATTTGATTCAGTAGAGATACCAGAAGTCATAGAGGCATTACGTCATCAAGAAGCACAGAGCGCTCACGTAAATACCTTGAAAAATATCTACAGAGATTCTACAGCTACCTTAATTGTACAAAAGAAAAGCAGGAAGATACCTATAAAGAAAGGGGTCAGAAAGGGAGACACAATCTCTCCAATGCTATTCACTGCGTGCTTGGAAGAAGTCTTCAAGCTATTAAACTGGGAAGGCTTAGGAGTAAGGATCCACGGCGAATATCTCAGTAACTTTCACTTCGCCAATCACATTGTTCTATTGAGCAACAATGCAGACGAGTTACAACAAATGGTTGAGGACTTTAACAGAGAGAGTGTAAGAGTGGGAATGAAGGTTAATATGCGGTAGACAAAGATAATGATGAATAGCCGGGCAAAGGATCAAGAGTTCAGGATCGCCAGTTAGTTTCTAGAGTGTGCGAAGGAGTACGTTTACCTATGTAAATTAATCACAGGGAACCCTGGTCATGAGAAGGAAATTCAGAGAAGAATAAAAATGGGTTGGATCGCATACGGCAGATATTGTCAGCTCCTTCCTGGAAGCTTACCGTTACCATTGAAAAGGAAGGTGTACAAACAGTGCATTTTACTAGTGCCAACATATGGGGCAGAGACTTGGAGACTGACAAAGAAGCTTGAGAACAAGTTAAGGACCGCGCAAAAAGCGATAGAACGAAGATTGCTAGGCATAACCTTGAGAAACAGAAAGAGAGCGGTTTGGATCAGAGAGGAAACGGGTATAGTACGATATTCTAATTGACACCAAGAGGAAGAAATGGAACTGGGCAGGTCATGTAATGCGCCGGCTAGATAACGGGTGGGCCATTATGGTTACAGAATCGCTGCGAAGAGAAGGGAAACGCAGTCGAGGACGGCAGAAGACTAGGTAGAATTAGGAAATTAGGAAATTCGCGGGCGCTAGTTGGAATCGGTTGGCGCAGTACAGGGGTGCTTGGAGATCGCAGGGAGAGGCCTTCGTCCTGCAGTGGGCATAAAATATGATGATGATGATTATGATGATGATGATGATCATGATGATGATGATTCGATTCGGTGTCCGAATAAAAAAGGGCAGTATACCACTTGTTATTTCAAAGTTCCAAATATTTGCGCGCGCCTGAATCTCAACCGAATTAAACATAATGACCGAAGTGGCTGTTTCCTCGTCTTTGCGTGCACCGCTGTAAGACAGAAACACAGGATGATAAGGTGTCGCGACGACGGCGTAACGTCAAGGACTGATGGTCGAACGGGCAGACGGACGCAGCACACTAATACTCGGGCGTCGGTAATGCACGCAAATGCGGAGCCATGGGGAAAGCTAATCAAACGATTTGCACGAGCCGTATAATGGCGACAACTTGTTTGACACGCCGAGACGACGATCGTCCACACCATGCCACGGTTGTACAACTCAACATGAGGGAATTGATGGTCCTCCAGAGGACCCACCTATGCCCCCCCCCCCCCCGTTTCGTTCAAGGGTTCCTCGCTACACTCCCGTACTTTTGTCACGGCTAGAGGAGCCCCGAAACTTCTGTGCTTAGAGGTACGGATGAAACAACGCGTGGAAACGTTCAAATTTTTGTTGGTGACAGAGCTGGCAAGCCGCTTACTGAAGTGACACCGGCAATAGTTCCAGTGAGAATAACCGTGCAACGGAAGTCGTAAAGTGGAAAGCGGTCATGAACGTTCCTTCTTCCTCTTGCCGCGTGTACAACCCATTAAAAAGCTAGGCTCGTCGAGTGAGTCGCGGAATGAACGAGTGTCTTCTTTCCTTCCGGCTCGCGTAAGAGCGCGCGAAAATATTTCCGGGCACGAAGTGCGCGTGACAGAACAATACGCACGGCCTTGGCGTAGTGCTGCATGTGCATCTCGTGCAGCGCCCATAAAAATGTGCGCGGCAAGTATTTCTTGTCGTAGCAACGCAAGAAAAGCTACGTAAAAATCCCTGTCAACTTTGAAAGTTCCGTGATGTTCGATTTGAAAGACTCGCTTATTAGATGGACGTGCGTTCAAGCAATAATACAGACCTTTAGCACAACGTTATCGTGTTGCGATTGGCGTTATTGTGTACCATTCACTTGACATTTCTATGCCTAGCGAGATACCATAGAGGCGGAAAGGTACGCGTGTCGAATTCCTCCTGGCAGATGGCCCCACAGCATTTAGCGTTGATCAACGCAACCGTTAATCCTGCCCTCCGTTAACCCCGCCCTACCTACCAGTTTTTCACTCAGCCAGAGCACATTGGCGTCGCAATATTCAAAGTGGAGAACATTTACGTGAAATCAGCGTCACATTGCCTTTTCTGGTAGCAAACACTGATAATTCTCTGATGGCTGATAACACATTGCACTTGTTTTCTGCACATCACGCTGACCGGGCTTTCCGTACTCGATTTGAAACATACAAGACAAGAAGATGAGACACAAGACACTAATAGGCTAGCTTGTGCCAAGCAGAAATCATCAACATGAAGCGCGCGTATGAAAGATTTGAAAGGAAAGTCGATGACCTAGAAAATTGAAGTAGGTGATCAAATTTGGTTCTTTATGGCCTGCCAGAAATCTATCGAGAGACGAGTGAAATTCTTGAACCAAGCGTGAATAAACCTGTTGTTCAGGATGCTCTCGGCTTAACTCAGGTTACTTTTGAACGCACGCACTGTCTCGGAAGACCAGAACGGAACAAGAATCAGCCAGTAGTTTTCAAGCTACTAGATTTCGAGCAGATATCAGTACGGAAAATCAAAAACTTGTCAATCGAAGATTTTTTCATCCTGAATCAGAGGCATTACGAGAAACCTGTGGAATAGCTCAAAAAAAGAAAAACACGAGAAAAACGAGGAGATATTGCTAGCACTTTATAAATTATTAATTATCAATCAAGCCTTCACTTGGTATGAAGAAAAGAACGACAACGACCCCCTCAAAAATGAAGGAAAAACGTCGAAGCACCACTCAGGTCGCAAGCTCGCCAAACACGTCAGCATGCAAAATCGAAGCCCTAAGAATATTAAATGTTAACGTGAGAAGCATTCTAAATAATCTGGAGGCTCTGGAATGTCTACTCTATAATGATCCTGATATAGTGCGGGTTACGGAAATATAACTTTCGCTCGAAATATTTGATGATGATGATGTTTCACCTAATCATGTCATTGTTCGGAAAGACCGGCCTACCCGGGTGGGTGGACCGTCACCTTACTCATTAAAGAACGTCTTTCATGTGTGTGCCATCCCGTTGTAACAGACGCAGATAAACTTTTCTACTATCTTCTTTGCGGTGAGACCTCCATTGTTAGATGCATTTACCGAACGCCGTCATGCGATCACGAGTGCATCGCCACAAACCAAGACTTCATGCAACATCACATCCGCTGCTCTCGTGTCCTTCTTATGAGAGATTCTCAACTTCAAGACATTGATTGGACTGCACTGAACATCGGTGGCGCCGAAGTACTTATATACCCAAAGTTGAGCATTAACCTTCAGCAGATCGTATCATCTAAAACGCGCACACAGCACAAAACTGAAAACATACATGACTATACTTATTAGTCGACACTTTCCAATAGACAAGGCTCGAACCGACCTAGCTGAGAGCATACCCAACTATATATATGTATATAGCATTCCTATCTGCTTGATGCCACTCAGCTATAGCTCTGCGAGTCAGCAGTGCAGATCAGCTGTAATTGATTTCAAAATAGCAGGACGATAGTAATGTGCTAACCCATCTCGCACATGAGTTTGAATTTTTTTTGCATCGCGTTTCCGGCAAATCCAGTGGTCCTTATTTTCACTGCCTTAGGTTCAAATCTACTGTTGTCCACTCTGTCACCAACTTCATTTTAAGGAACCCTAAGAAATTGACAGTGAAGAATCCTTGGATAACACGTAAAGTGGTTTAGGCGATGCGAAAAATAAAAAAACGAAGCCTGTGTAGGATTGTGAAAAATATCAACTGTGAACCTTCCATACGACTTAAACTACACGGCACAAAAGCAGAGTTCGGACAAAAAATAAATAAAAAAGCCAAACGATACTACTTCAGCGTACTGGTTACTGACAGTTATCATAACAAAGCGCTAAAGACGAAGACAAAGTCGAAGGAACACATATGACAGGACTGGCGCTACTTCCAACTGGCGTTCATTCCAAACGGTCATCTATTTATACTCTGCGCATCAGGTACGTCATGCACTTATTATCACACACACAAAGATTGAAATGAATCACATCCTACACACGATTGTATGGTCAATCAGTTCAAGTGCCTAGGTATCTCGAAAGAAACGTCACTTATTTTTCTTGCAAAACCAAAGATGTACAGCTGACGCGCTTGTCGCCTGCTTTCCTTATAAAATATGCCTCAACTATTTCTCTATGTTTTTGTCTTTCCTTTCTCAGGAAGATTGTGTCACCAAACAGGGATGTGCATGCGCACTTTTTTGCAGTGCTCAGCCAAATGACTGCCGTATCCTTTTCTAATATCGTTGTTGTGCTGTCTAGCACCGTCATTGAAGCACTGGCCGGTTTGTCCGATATAAACGCGTCCACAATCTAAGGGTATTTGATACACAACATCTGAAGTGCATTTGGTGTAATTGGCACGGTGATTAGTATGACATTGCATGCGTTTCTGGTGCTTCTTGTTTTGAAGGTTAGGCACTGCTGACAATTTATTGCTGCCTAAAGAAAATAACTAGGAAGTTGCCGTCAATATTATAATGCCACATGATTATATAAAGCTCGGTTCTTGCATAGATAGAAGGCAAATTGCTTTCTAAAGTGTTCCCGATCGTTCGGCGTCAAAGATAATAATGATTTTACATATTCAGAGCAAGTAAACGTGTACAGCATTACGTAGTAATAGCGATGTCACAGAATGCTAAGTAACAGCATTCTCCCACTTCAGCAACATTCCATCATTGTTACTCAATATTTTTTTACTGGGTCCACCATTTCCAGGTTGAAATTTACCTGCTCAAATATCCACTGTGTCGTGGTGCATAGAGCACTGAATCTACTCCTTCCTGATACTTGCCAAGGTTGAAGACTGGGCGCGTTGGTATAGCATATTAGAGGCTCGATTGCGCAACATTTGGACGGCACACACAGAAGAGAAACACACCCCACAGAGCGCTGATATTACCCTTCTTTATATAGCTCTTCGTTTTCTTTCAGAAACACCTCGCGCATTTCGAAAACCGGACATTCCTTTATTTATTTATTTTTATTAGAATTCAGCCGAATGGCCAATCTCTTTTTTTTGTGTGTGTCCCTCGGGCTCCGTCCGGCAAAAGCAAACATCTTTCGTGCCCTGCAATGACGCCAAAGGTCACGTGACAATAAATGGAACCTAACTACGGCTGTCACATCCTTCGCTACTATTCCATTCAACGCAAGGCATGCTTACCCTTGACCTACACGAAAGAAGCGTTAAACAGATCCCATAAAAGGCTGAAAGCGTTGACTTCCTGTTAGGGCGAGCGCGAGGACCAAGTAACTTACGTGACTAATGGCCGGGTTCTTCGCGGTTGGGGAAGATCGCTCTCCTTCGCCGCGCAGCAGCCCTTTCAGCGTTTTCCCTTTCTTTTTCTCGCTGGTCGTCAGCGCCCAGTTTCCCGAGTAGTGTGCGTGCGGTTGCTTCGCGTTGCGGTTGCATCCTCGCTACGCGTGGCTGCCCGTCGTTGTGCATGGCTTAAGCAGCACAGTTCCATTCACAATCCGCCTCGGTCGCACGAAGTCCATGCGATGCTGAACTGCAGAGGGCAGGCGACACCAGCTTAAATGCGTATACAGATGAGTATGCAAAAAAAAAAAAAAAAAAAGAGAACTCGAGGTATGGTCGAGCCGTCGGAGATGTAACTGTACAAAAAAAAAAAAAAACGCTGGTGTGCTTAGATTTGGAAGCACGTTAAACAACGACAGGGTGTCAAAATAAAACCGAAGTTGCCGCCAATACGGTTTGCCTCATAATTCGATTGTGGTTTTGGCACGTACAGCCTGAGAATTCAATTAAAATTTAACACTTCGGCCACGATGCCTTATGCCACGTGAGACAATCGTAATGGTCAACCATTTCGAGATTTTGAACAACGGCGCACAACAACGCCTCAAGCAAACATGTCTCCGAGTGTTCTGTGTACCATGCCGACAAACCGTAGTGGTACACGCAAGGCAATGCTTAGCATCAACTCATTATTCTCGTGTTGTACTAAACATTGAAGAAATAAAACATTCACCGTCCACATCACCACTCATCCTCCCTAGTCGAAGCAAACAGCACAGAAAGCTTCGCTTACATCGATTCCCATAGTGCATGTTCTTTTTCTTTTTTTCTAAATAAAGGGCGGCGCAGGGGGGGGGGGGGGGGGTGAGATGGGGCCGAGTGGCGGGAGTTGCTCCTTGTGTCTAGCCTAAAGCTTAAGCGTCAGGGTTCGTACTGACAAAATTTCTGTAAAACAAATGCTGTCCAACATTGGCCGTCGGCGAGGCGGTAATATTGCCGTCGTGACGACCCCTGTCACGCACGTGCCTGAACGCGAGACAACTGCGAAACGCTCGCGTATGTAAAAGAATTTTCGTTAATACAAGACCAGTCGTCGTCCTCAGTTGTTTGTGTGTGCATGTTCGCTGTCTTGCCTACAATAAAGAGACAGAAAGAGAGAGAGAGCGGCTGAAGAAATCATTCTAGTGAACTGGGGAGGGCCAAGCTTTTCTTTTATCAATGGTAAACGCAAAAGCACGTAAGCTCAAAAGCTATTGGCCTCATACGTGTGGACATGAGACTTCGTAGCAATTCGAGTGTGTCACACGTAAAGCGTTAGCGTAAGTCCCCTTGAAGATATTTGGTAGGAAGTCTAAATAGGTGATTTCACAGCTTTCCGTTTAAGGGTCATTCAACACACCAAATAAATTATTCTGCAATATCATCCGGTCATACATCCAGTTAACGGAATACAGGAAAGTGGCCTGTTGACAGTGATGATGCCGATAGCATATACGGTATGGCTATAGTTCGGACTAGGCTTCCGTGCATTTTTCTTTTCTTTTCTTTTCTTTATTGATTTATTCAAGACATTCCTTACAGAAATGCCTTGGGGGACGCGACAAAAGGCACTGAACGTGCCTGACTGGGCCTCGCCACCCTTGGCAGCAGCAGTCACACAAGAACAATAATAACAAAAGTATTGACTACAATAGGCTCAATTTGGAACACGGTAGAACTTAAACATCAATAAGTGTTCCTTATCAATAACATAATAACATAAATACACATACACATCAATAACATAAATACACATATAATTAGATACATTGTACAGGTATGTCGCGAACTATCGTCCTAGTACAGAAAATATATCGGACTTTCACAATGAAAAGCCAAGACACTGTAAGAGGAAACCAACTGGGATCAGTCCAGCACGATTTTTAGTCTGTGTTAAGGAAAAAATTTTTGAGCATTTTTCTGAAAATGTGCGCTGAGGTAGCTGTAACGAGCGCTTCAGCAATTTCCGGATATTCGTTGAGAAGGTCTGGTATCATAAAGCTTAGTTTTTGATCGCCATATTTTGCACGAGAGCGTGGCCTGGGTATTAAATTCTTTCGTAGGCAGTAGGGACCAGGTTTCACTTGATATTTGGTTTGAATAGGTGTTGCTTGGTGCTGATGCAATATTCGATGCAATTTTCGTTCTGCGTAAACGAAAACCATCAACATCAGCAATGGCTCATACCCCGCTAAGCAAGCACAAAATGCAATGGCTTATGCCTGTCGTAATGCACAGGCACTATATATATATATATATATATATATATATATATATATATATATATATATATATATATATATATATATATATATATATATATATATATATTGTCACGAAAAGACAATGGACGATGTACCCGACGTCGGCGAGGGAGGCAGTTGTACACGATGGCGTGCAATAATCCAAGCCGGCGTCCTCAGCTTCTACCTCTTCTACTTCAGCGCCTGTGTGACACCTGGCGGCATTATTCCCCCGCCAAAAGAAAGGCATCCACCCGATGCTTACTAAACTAGAAAGAGGAAGTGTGGAAGTCGTATGATATCGGATTGGCGTCACCTTAACGCGCGAAATACGGCTTGAGGCGAATAACATGCACTATCTCTGAGTAGTGCTATCGACGCCGAGGCGACGCGGCACCGTCGGGAATGACCTCATAGTTCACTTCACTAACGCGGCGTATCACTTTGTAGGGTCCAAAGTATCTACTAAGGAGCTTCTCAGACAACCCCTGGCGACGGACTGGAGTCCACACCCAGACTTGGTCACCTGGCTGGTACTCGAATTGCCGATGTCGAAGGTTGTAGCGTCGTGCGTCTGTACTCTGCTGCTTCGCGATGTGTATGCGCGCGTGTTGGCAAGCTTCCTCTGCTTGTTGAGTAAGTTGCTCGGCGTCGGCAGTAAGTGATGCGTCGGTGTCGTGCGGGAGCATAGCGTCTAGCATGGTCTGGACCTCGCTCCCGTAGACAAGACGGAACGGTGTGAAGCGAGTGGTTTCCTGAATGGCGGTATTGTACGCGAATGTAACGTACGGCAGGACTTGATCCCATGTTTTATGCTGGACGTCCACATACATAGACATCATGTCAGCAATGGTTTTGTTTAGCCGCTCCGTCAGACCGTTGGTCTGCGGCTGATAGGCAGTCGCCTTGCGGTGCTGCGTGCAGCTCAGCTCGAATATGTCCTCTATAAGTTGGGCTGTAAAGGCAGTGCCTCTGTCGGTGATGACATGTGAGGGGGCACCATGTCTGAGGCCTATGTGATCGATAAAGAACTGGGCAACTTCGTAGGCCGTGGCACGTTGTACAGCTTTCGTCTCGGCGTAGCGTGTTAGATAGTCCGTGGCGACTATAATCCACTTGTTTCTGCTGGCTGACAAGGGAAAGGGCCCCAGAAGATCCATGCCGATTTGATCAAACTGCGCGCTAGGTGGTGCGATGGGTTGGAGTAACCCCCCGGGCTTCAAAGACGGCGACTTCCTGCGTTGACACTCACGGCAGCTTTGCCCGTAACGCTTCACCGTGGTAGAAAGTCTGGGCCAGTAGTACGTCTGGCGTACTCTTGCGAGAGTGCGTGAAAATCCCAAGTGTCCAGACGTGGGCTCATTATGGCAGGCTAGGAGAATGTCATCACGAATGGCGGCAGGTACTACCAATAGATACTCTTTGCCGCTGACACTCGAGTTTTTCTTGTAGAGGACACCCTTTCGCAGGAAGAAGGTCGAGAGACTGCGAGAAATGTGTCGTGGGATTGTAGCGTTCTTGCCTTCTAGGTGATCGATGAGAGGGCGTATTTCGGCGTCCTCGCGCTGCCGTGTGATCAGGTCACATGCGGTGAGGGCGCCAAGGAATGCGCCGTCTTCGTCCATGTCCTTATCGCAAGTTTTGACGGGAGCACGCGACAACGTGTCGACATCTTCGTGTTTTCGGCCCGATTTGTACATGATGGTAACATCGAACTCCTGCAGACGGAGACTCCATCGAGCAAGTCGCCCGGACGGGTCTTGTAAGTTGGCTAACTAACACAGGGAATGGTGGTCTGTCACCACCTTGAAAGGGCGACTGTACAGATAAGGCCGAAATTTCATGATGGCCCACACAACCGCTAGACACTCTTTCTCGGAGGTGGAGTAGTTGATTTCGGTGCGTGAAAAGGTGTGACTGGCGTAAGCGATGACTCGCTGGACGCCTTCCTGCTGTTGAACGAGTACAGCGCCAAGACCGATGTTGCTTGCATCGGTATGCACCTCGGTGTCAGCGTCCTCGTCAAAGTGAACGAGGACGGGTGATGCCTGCAGGCGCTGTCGTAACTCGGTGAAAGCTGCGTCCTGCTCATCCATCCAAATGAAGGGTGTATCTTCTCGCGTGAGGCGTATGAGTGGTTCGGCGATTCGGGAGAAGTTAGCGATGAAGCGACGATAGTACGTACACAGACCGAGAAAGCGGCGTACTGCTTTCTTGTTACGAGGAGTCGGAAAAGCAGCAACAGCAGATGTTTTGTCTGGGTCACGCTGGACGCCATCGGCGTTCCCGACATGCCCGAGGAACTTCAGCTCTTCGTAACGGAAGTGACACTTTTCTGGCTTTAGTGTGAAATTAGCGGAGTGGAGCGCCTCAAGTACCGCCTCTAAACGCTTCAGATGTTCTTCGAAGGTCGCCGCAAACACGACGACGTCATCTAAGTATACTAAACAGCTGTGCCACTTCAGACCCGTCAGAACAGTGTCCATCATTCGCTGGAATGTGGCCGGTGCAGAACACAGGCCGAATGGAAGTGCTTTAAATTCGTACAGTCCATCCGGGGTAACAAAGGCAGTTTTTTCGCGATCTCGTTCGTCAACTTCGATTTACCAATATCCGCTCTTTAGATCTATGGATCAAAAATACCTGGTTCGCCGGAGTTGATCTAACAAATCATCGATCCGCGGAAGCGGGTAAACGTCTTTTTTTGTGACGTTATTCAACTTTTTATAGTCAACGCAGAACCTAAGCGTTCCGTCTTTCTTTTTGACGAGGACCACTGGCGATGACCAAGGGCTTTGGGATGGTTGTATGACGTCATCGTCAAGCATTTCTTTCACTTGTGCATTAATCACGTTGCGCTCTTTCGCCGATAGGTGATAAGGCAGTTGTCGTATGGGACGAGCATCGTCATACGTGATTATTCGGTGACTCGTTATGGGCGTCTGGCGTACATTAGAAGAAGATGCGAAGCACTCCTTGAACCGAAGGAGCAACTCGCGCAGCGCTTTCTGCTTTTCCTCCGAAAGGTCTGAATTGATGTCGATATTGCTGAGTGTCTGAGCTGGGCTCTCCTTCGTCGCAGACGCAAAGCATTCAGCAACGTCTGCTATGGGCTCAGCGAAAGCGATAGTAGTACGACAAAATAGGTGCCGATGTTCCTGGCTGAAATTCATCACGAGGAGCGCTGAAAGTCCACCTCGAAGCATAATGAGACTGCGGGCTGCACATACACCATGAGTCAGCATAAGAGAAGAATTGCCCTCTGCAACAGCTTCGCCGTCACGCAGATCGTCGCATACGACCATTACCAGGACACTTGCGCGTGGTGGCACAGTTACACTGTCGGCTTAAACTCGAAGCGCGTTACGTCGGCAGTTGTCGCGTTTGTTCGCTGCTCTTTCTGTCTAAAAAGTCACTGTGAGCTCCCGGAGGTCTATAATGGCACCATACTCTCGCAGAAAGTCGACGCCCAAGATGAGGTCCCGAAAACAATTGCGGAGTATAAGGCAGCTGACTGGAAACGTGGACCCACGAATTTGTACTCTGACCGTGCACATGCCCAACGGTGTTACGATATGCCCGCCAGCAGTACGAATTTGCGTTCCAGACCAAGGCAGGATAAGTTTTCTAAGTTCCGTCGCTAGTTTTCCGCACAAGATTGAGTAGTCGGCCCCCGTGTCCAATAAAGCACTCACGTGGCGGCCGTCGAGCACAACAGGTACGTCAAGCGAGAGTCTGTCGTTGAGTTCGGCTGCTTTCGTCGTTTAATCGTGCTGAATAGACCGTGCTCGCGTCGATGGGGGGTCTTCGGAAGGGCGATTATCAGCGGCCTCGCCTCCGAAGGTCGCTGTTCTTAGTTTTCCCGGCGAGGGCTTGGCGATCGTCCCTGCGCTGCCATTGGAGGGCTTCTAGGAGCGGGGGAAGAACGCCTGGGGGACGGCGAGCGCGACTGCCGCCGCGGGAACAGTGGCATACTCTGCTGGGTCGAGTATTCTTCAATCGCCCTAGGCCTTTCGCCATATCTGGGCCTTGGTGAATCCGCGGCAAAACCTTGCAGCCCGAGGCGGCGGTAGGGGCACTCGCGGTATACGTGACCGGCTTCTCCACAATGATAGCACAGAGGCCTTCTGTCCGGGATACGCCAGACGTCAGATTTCCTTTCGAGCGGGCAACGATCCTCCATACGTTGGATCGGTTGCACAGATGGGAGCGGCGGGACGTATGACGCGGCGTAAGACGTGGCGCGGTCGAAATGGGTCGGAGCGGGGACAGGCACTCGCCTCAAAACTTCCGCATACGACGGCCGCTGCAACTGTGCTGTCACAGGCGGCGAATTGTTGCTTGGAACGGGACCTTGGATCGCTTGCTGCACTTCGTTCCTCACAAGGGCAGAAATGCAACCTAGCGTGGGCTGAGGCGGGTAGGTGAGCCGTTGAAGCTCATCACGCACCACAGAGCGGATAAGACCTCGGAGAACGTCCACGTTTCTAAAGGCAATCGCGTCCGTCAGTGAAGCAGCATTCGCGTGCCTGTCATACGGGGTTGAGCGCTGGCCCGAAAGTGAAGTTGGCTTCAATTGCCTTTCATAGAAAGTTGAGCGCTGGTGTAACATCTTTTCCATCGTGGTGGCTTCGTTTAAGAATTCAGCCACGGTCTTCGGCGGGCTTCGAACAAGGCCAGAAAATAGCTGTTCCTTAACTCCCCGCATTAGATGGCGCAGCTTCTTTTCCTCGGACATAGTAGGGTCCACCCGACGGAAGAGGCGCGTCATATCCTCGACGTACGACGTCACGCTCTCGTTCGACAGATGAATGCGGGATTGGAGCGCCCGTTTGGCTCGTTCGCGGCGATCAGCATTGGTGTAGGTCTCCAGCAAGGCACGACGGAACTCGAGCCATGATTTGATGTGCCTTCTCGGTTCTCATACCAAGTGCGGGCACCGTCCTCCAAGCTGAAGTAGACATTCCTTGCGCTACGTCCGTCCGCTACGTCCGTCCACGTCCTGTCCTTCCTTAATATCGTGTTTGTAAAACTGAGCGCAACATAACCATGAACGTTCACCAACTAGCCCCCTTCATTGCTTTACATTCCTTAACTTCGCCGCGTCGCTCCATTCATTTATCTCGGCAACGCGCTCAAACTAGACTAACCAGTCTTCTACATCCTCGAAGATATCTCCGTAGAACACTTTCGGCACTCGGAGATTCTGCAGCAGATACTGAGTTCCCGTTGTGGCCGTACCTTGCCTAATGGTCGGTAGGGACGTCGACGTTCCTTCCATACCGGTGTGGGGTCGCGTCGATGCTGTTGCGGAGAGATGATCAAGCTCCGCAGGCAATCCTCGGATGCTCCTGCTTGCCCGGTGAACAGGGGTGTCCACTAGGATAGGGCTGGTACTCCTGCTACCAGGAGCGGTTTGTGGCATCGAATGAGCCGTACCCAGCACCTCTACCAGTTTTGTCACGAAAAGACAATGGACGATGCACCCGGCGTCGCCGAGGGAGGCAGTTGTACAAGATGGCGTGCAATAATCGAAGCCGGCGTCCTCAGCTTCTACCACTTCACTTCAGCGTCCGTCTCTTGCAATACCCTCATCCTCTCGACCTTGGCTATGGTTTTCCCATCGGCCGTCTTTAACTGTATCTGCTCTCTATGGGTGAGCTATTCCCTGTAGTTGCCTGGTTTGCGACCTCTGCGAGTCGGTCTGTACAGCAAGAGCTCCGATTTCTCTGCCGAGCATGTTAACCCTGTCCCCTCTAGATATCTCTCGATTGTTTCGACCGCTGTTTGAAGCGTTTGTTCTCTTTGCCCGTCACTTCCGTTTCTCACCCATAGAGTAATATCGTCAGTGTATAAGGTATAACTGAGGCCCTCGATTTCTTGTAGCTTGGCTGGAAGACCGATTAGCGTCAGATTGAATAGCATCGGTGATAAGACCGAGCCCTGTGGCATACCTGCGCTGCCTATTTCGATCTCCTCCGAAATTACGTCCGTTATCGTGATCTTTGCTTTTCTGCGCGTTAAGGAATGGCGTGCGTAATCGTACGTCCGTTTTCCCACTCCCAGTTCTCCTACTCTATGTACTATCGTTGCATGTGTTACATCATCGAAGGCCTTTCTTAGGTCCAACGCGAGAATTGCCTTTGTCGATCTGCCCGAATGTTCTATGATTTGATGTTTTAGTTCTAACAGAGCGTCCTGCGCTGACAGATTTCTCCTGAATCCTATCATCGTGTGTGGGAGCGCGTCCCAGTCCTGAAGGTCGGTGCTTATCCTCGTTAGGACCACGTGCTCCATGAGTTTCCCAACGCAAGAATGAGAAATTGTCAGTCTGCAGTCGCTTGCCCGGTTTAGGTATTAACACAATTTGTGCCGTCTTTCATTGCTACGGAATCTGCCCTGCCTTCCAGCACTCGTTAATATATTCTGTTAACTTAGTTATAGACTCATCGTCCAAGTTCCTTAGTGTTTTATTCGTTACCCCATCTAGTCCGGGTGCAAACTTGGTATTGAGTTTCTGTAGGGCTGTCCTGACCTCTGACTCGCCGATTTTGTTGTCTAATTCGTCATTTACCTGCCCTGTGTAGTCAAGGTGTATGACGGGCATCGCTTGCGAGATGCATCTTTTCTCAATTTCCTTGATGAAGTACTGCTCGGTCCCTAGGAACGCTTGTACTAGCCGGTTTATATTTTGCCTATGTGCCGACTTGGTCCCGTCCGGGTCTAACAAATATATAAGGATGTTCCTAGTTTTTGTCATTCCTATCCGACTGTCCATGTCGTTGCATTTTCCCTCCCACTTTTGTCTGCAGCTGCTGGGCGTACTGTCCTATGTCCCTGTTCAATTTGGCTATCTTTCTACGAAGCGTCTGGATGTGTTTTTGCTTTTTCCATCTCCGTTGCAACCCTGCCTTAGCTTCCAAAATGTGTAGAAGCTTATTGTCTACGTTCTCTAAATGCGCCTCTGGCGGAACCATTTTCTTAGCTGCCGCCACATCTCCCTTCAGTTTTTCGGTCCATTCCTCAATACCTTGTGCCGTGTCGTCGGCCTCCTCCTCCCTTAGTTTCCTGAATTTGTCCCAGTCGACAATGTTAAGCTGTCTACCCTTTGTCTTGCGCGGTCCGGCCCTTACCGTTATTTCTAGTATATTGTGATGGCTCCCAAAGTCGTGTTGCGTATTTGTCCCCTGCGTGTCCCGTATGTTCTTGGTGAATGTTAAATCTGGCGTATAGTATCCGCGCAAACACTACCTATTCTCGTGGGAACCGATGGGTCGGTCACGAGGGTCAGGTCTTCCAGTTGCGCGTCTAGCCAGAGGTTCCTGCCTTTTTGAGTTTCGATTTTGTAGCCCCATGCCGCGTGTTGGACGTTCAAATCGCCTCCGATCACTACCACTCCGTTGTCTGCTATGGCTAGGATTTTTTTAAATAGCGCTCGAAATTTATGGTGTCTGGATTTTGGACTGCTATAAATATTTAATACAAAGGTACTGTCATTCGTTTTCCGCATGCGTATGAGTTCTAGAAGAATGTGATCGATTGACTTAACCTCCGTGTCGTGTTTCATGGCCGACTGATTTCGCTTAACCAACGTCGTTAGCGCCTTCGTCTCCCCTTTGGCAGTAACAAAGGACTTGTATCCCGACAATTTTGCCAGCCCGTGCGTTTCCTGCATCATTATAATATCCAGGTTTTCTTTGTCTTTAAGTTGTTGCAGAATGTATCGTTTTCAATCGTATCCTCTACAATTCCGTTGCCAAATCGTGTGTCTATTTCGTCTGTCCATGGCGGCGTTACAGGTTTTCCAATCTCTCGGCGCGTACCGGGGGCCTAGTGTACGGCTTGATGGCCGTCTTAACCGGTCCCCCCCTACTTGTTTGCGCTCCCCATATTGCTAGTTTTGCTTCAAACAGAACCATCATTTGTTGCACTTGCTGTAGTATCGCCTTTCCTAGCGCCTCTATCTGTACCTCAAGCCTCACTTCCAGTTTTTCTAGATTAATTTCAAATTTGGTTTCGTTCTGTTTGATGCTAGCTTCGATCTTCTTTTCAAATTCCTCATGTCTTTCTTGGAGCGTCGTGGCTGGCTTGGGTTTCTTTACTCCACTTTCAATCGGAGCGTTCTCGGTTTCACGTTTAATGGGGGTGAGTGCTACGTCTTCTTCCATTGCTGTCTTTTTCCTCCCTTATAACTCGCGAGCTTTCCTCGTTGCGTGGCACTTGCCCGCCCTTCAAACGGTCGTTCTCTTCCCTGAGTTTTCTAATTTCATCCATAAACGCAACATTGCTCTGCCTGATATGCCCCAATTCTTTCTCTAGCGTCTTAACTCTATCTTGAAAAGCAGCCTCTGCCTCCGCACGTACCCCGGAAACCGCGTCCGCCCAGCTCACCTGTCAAACCGAGACCACAGGTATGCTTGCGGACGCGCGCAAGCTCCCGTCCACGCGTCTAGTGCCTGCCGCGCCTCGCGAGTAATGGCGATTTGCATCCACAATGACGCGCGACAGCGCGCACTCCCTGGGCTCACTCACTGAGGCCTTGGCAGGCACCACTTCGTACTTTGTTATCGACAGTGTTTCAAAATGCTTCGATATTTATAAACATAATAGTTATATTTGTATATCTGTTGGATCAGCGCAAAAAGGAAAGGAGAACCATTTTCTTGCTTAATATAAATCTGCTTCACTGAGAATTGAACGTGCCGCGCCGTAGCTGCGTAGCCAGGCGCGCCGACGCGAGGGAACCCAAGCGCGCGATAACAGAGAGAAGCTGTTCCCGAGATCACGCCGCGTTTCGACGCGTGCGAGCCATGCCGCACCGTCTGCACACGCGTGGGCGCGTGAACGCGAGCTTGCGCGCGTCCGCAAGCGTACGTGTGGTCTGGTTTTAAGGGTCCCGCGGCGCCATTGACGTTGCTCTTTCCTTTTGGGCTCTGGGATCCTCCACCCCCTGTGCTTTGGGAGATCCGGTATTACTGGTCTTGGGTCTGGATCTCGATCTGGACAGCGATCTTGATCTGGTTCTGTTATTGGACGTCGAGCGGCTCATTTCTCTTGCCTGGAGCTTGGGGAAGCCTTCCAGTCCGTATCCGTTCCTCGTCCGATGTTCCGACCGTTGTCTCCAGCCTTGCGGTCCTGGCCTGTACAGTCTTTCAGCTTCCCTTTCGTAGTACATCCCTTCTCCTTCCTCTCGTCTGGCTCGCTCCAAGTGGCGCCTCTTTACCAAGTACAGTAACTTGTATCTGGCATTACATCGGCAATCCGTCGTAGGGTGGTCTTTGCCGCAGAGCTGGCACTTCGCTTCGCACTCGTGGTCCTGCGGCGGCTTCTCCATCCCGCAGCCTCTGCATATCCTGCTGTTCGGGTTCGGGCAAACATCGGCTCTGTGACCGATGCGTCCGTACCGGTAGCACACGTCTATTTGCTTCCGGTATAGTGAGCACTTGACCAGTGCCCTTCCGTATCACACGCAGTTTGGGATATGATGCCCGTCGAAAAGGATGACGACGTTCGTGGTGTTTCCCACACTTTTGGCCTTGAGGACCGTCGGATTCTTTGGTGTTACTAGCATCTCCACTATTTCTCTAGGAGACACCTAGTGCGTTACTCCTCTTATCGCTCCCTTAGATGTATCCTCCGGACCCGACTCGTATGCGTTTGCTCTGAACTCCTTGTCTCCAATCCTCATTCGAGTGACAGTCCTGTTTTTTTCGGGGCGCTCCTCCAATGGCGTGCTGATCATTAGAACGTTCTGTTTGTAGTTTGCAGACACCATGTCATCTTCCGATTCCTTCCTAGGGATTCCCGCGGCGTTGGCGACGCAGCATTCCAGGCGATTGATCCCATAGTCGGTGACCTTGAAGCCGTCACGTGGTCGCACTATTATCTTGTATTCTGCCTTCGGCAAACTGGGCATCCTGCTTGCCGCCATGATTTGTCTTTCTTTCTGTCCGTTGCTCCACCTATTATATAATGCGTTCTCGCTTGAGAAGAGCGCTGCCTGATCCTTGGTTCCGTGAGATTTTGTCTGCGCAGTGGCACATCCTCCTCTCTTCACAACTCGCCAACCTGCTTCGTCCTCATACTCTTCTCTCGTTATATCCTCCCCTTCCACGCTCAGTGCTGCCATCTTGCAGCTCTAACCAGAAAAGAGGCGACCACGCTGGACTCAAACCACCAGCTTCGCTGGGTCAGGCATAGCGGCCGTGTCGGCGTGGCGTTATATAAGAGTGGTCGATGTGCCGGAGATGAACGGTCACCTACTTGAGAACGATATCAGGGTGGTCCGTGGAAGTTCCACTTCCTTCTCGATAATAAGGCGTGGGCGAATTCTTCGCATGTACGCCGAGAATCATTCAAAATCTGCGGAGCCGACGTGTCACGCATCCGCATTTTGCGGCTTCTACTTCTTCTCCCCTCGGCACAAAGGAAAAATTCTAAGTTGCATCTGTCCAAGCTAATGTCTGGTGAGGATGAGTGTAGCAGGTTTCTTATATATATATATATATATATATATATATATATATATATATATATATATATATATATATATATATATATATATATATATATATATATATATATATATATATATATATATATATATGATCGTCCACACAGATGTGTGTAAATAAAATAAATAAATGTGTGGGCGTACCTTTCGCCATTATGACCACTGTTCCAGACATTAAATGTCCCTATATTTGTTCGAAATTCAGTGTCACCTCTGCGTCGTGTACTGAACAGCTTCGCTGTTCATCATCATCATCATCATCATCATCATCAGCCTGGTTACGCCCACTGCAGGGCAAAGGCCTCTCCCATACTTCTCCAACTGCCCCGGTCATGTACTAATTGTGGCCATGTTGACCCTCCAAACTTCCTAATCTCATCTGCCCACCTAACTTTCTGTCGCCCCCTGCTACGCTTCCCTTCCCTCGGAATCCAGTCCGTAACCCTTAATGACCATCGGTTATCTTCCCTCCTCATTACATGTCCTGCCCATGCCCATTTCTTTTTCTTGATTTCAACTAAGATGTCATTAACGCGCGTTTGTTCCCTCACCCAATCTGCTCTTTTCTTATCCCTTAATGTTACACCTATCATTCTTCTTTCCATAGCTCGTTGCGTCGTCCTCAATTTAAGTAGAACCCTTTTCGTAAGCCTCCAGGTTTCTGCCCCGTACGTGAGTACTGGTAAGACACAGCTGTTATAAACTTTTCTCTTGAGGGATAATGGCAACCTGCTGTTCATGATCTCAGAATGCCTGCCAAACGCACCCCAGCCCATTCTTATTCTTCAGATTATTTCACTCTCATGATCCGGATCAGCAGTCACTACCTGTCCTAAGTAGATGTATTCCCTTACCACTTCCAGTGCCTCGCTACCTATCGTAAACTGCTGTTCCCTTCCGAGACTGTTAAACATTACTTTAGTTTTCTGCAGATTAATTTTTAGTTCCACCCTTCTGCTCTGCCTCTCCAGGTCAGTGAGCATGCATTGCAGTTGGTCCCCTGAGTTACTAAGCAAGGCAATATCATCAGCGAAGCGCTAGTTACTAAGGTATTCTCCATTTACTCGTATCCCCAATTCTTCCCAATCCAGGTCTCTGAATACCTCCTGCAAACATGCTGTGAATAGCATTAGAGAGATCGTATCTCCCTGCCTGACGCCTTTCTTTATAGGGATTTTGTTGCTTTCTTTATGGAGGACTACAGTGGCTGTGGAACCGCTATAGATATCTTTCAGTATTTTTACGTACGGCTCGCCTACACCCTGATTCCGCGATGCCTCCATGACTGCTGAGGTTTCGACTGAATCAAACGCTTTCTCATAATTAATGAAAGCTATATATAATGGTTGGTTATATTCCGCACAATTTTCTATCACCTGATTGATAGTGTGAATATGATCTATTGTTGAGTAGCCTTTACGGAATCCTGCCTCGTCCTTTGGTTGACGGAAGTCTAAGGTGTTCCTGATTCTATTTGCAATTACCTTAGTAAATACTTTGTAGGCGACGGACAGTAAGCTGATCGGTCTATAATTTTTCAAGTCTTTGGCGTCACCTTTCTTATGGATTAGGATTATGTTAGCGTTCTTCCAAGATTCCGGTACGCTCGCTGTTCATCCACCTTCAGACAGTGGAGCGAGCGAGTGAGTGAGTGAGTGAGTGAGTGAGTGAGTGAGTGAGCGAGTGAGTGAGTGAGTGAGTGAGTGAGTGAGTGAGTGAGTGAGTGAGTGAGTGAGTGAGTGAGCGAGCGAGCGAGCGAGCGAGTGAGTGAGTGAGTGAGTGAGTGAGTGAGTGAGTGAGTGAGCGAGTGAGTGAGTGAGTGAGTGAGTGAGTGAGTGAGTGAGTGAGTGAGTGAGTGAGTGAGTGAGTGAGTGAGTGAGTGAGTGAGTGAGTGAGTGAGTGAGCGAGCGAGCGAGCGAGTGAGTGAGTGAGTGAGTGAGTGAATAAACCTTTATTTGGTCCAGCAAAGCGCGATAAAACGCGCACCCGGCTAATCCCACGACGGGACAGAGAGATCTAGCCCAGATCGCGGGCGCGCTTGACGGCCACGATTTGGTCCTCAAAGACAGGACTTCGCAGGAGCGCGTCCCACTCTTCCTTGGTGAACTTCGGGCCCAGCGACCCGCACTCCCAGAGCATATGAGGCAACGTAGCTACCTCACCACAGGCCACGCAAGAACAATTCGGATAAATCTCTGGATATACGCTATTAAGGGACGCCGGATTTGGGTAGGAGTTCGTTTGCAGAAGTCTTAGTGGGACCGCCTGCGGCCTGCTTAGCTTGGAGTGAGGCGGGGGGAAAACCCTTCTCTCTAAGTAAAATAATTTAGTGATTTCGTTGTGCGTGAGAGGAGCGTCTCTGTGTCCGGGGAGAGAGTCGCCCGATCCGAGGGCTTCAGACAGTGGAATGGCTGATGTTTTTCTTTACATTGTTGTTGTTGTGGCTTTTGACGCTTATGTCTGTGTGCAAGCGTCTGCTTTAAATGCTGCTTAATTTTCGACAGCGGACAAGCACTCCGGAAGCGTTTCCTTCACAAGCGCCTGTACAAATACAAGAGATCCCCAGAATTCCTCTTGCCCGTCATTCAGTGCACCAAATTTGATAGCGTTTGTTGCATTAAAAAAAAAGAGTATTCCAAATGACTACAAGAAACACATTCTTTTAATTTAGGCCATCGATGCCGTTTTGCTAAAAAGGCTATTTGGAAATAAAAAGAAAACCAAGAAATCTAGTTTACAACTGTATAAATAAACAATAAAGATCTCACATTTCTGTAAGCTGTACTTATTCAACATCTAAAGCAGATGAAACTGACGTATAGCACGGCAATTGGAAATATGTCCCCAACCTGATGGTAGGGCTTTCGGAAATCTTTCGTAAGCATACTCACAACCTTACGTAATTTGTTGACTCAAATATAAATTATGCATGCTTGAGGTGCGCCAACAGATGCAGTTTTCAGAACTGCAATACGTGTTTTTGGTGGGGAGTTGTGATTTGTATACTTTAAGCTTGAGGTGTTTTTTTTTTGAACCCACCTATATAAGACAACTTAGATGAAAGCTATTACGACGTAAATCGAAATTACGCTTGATACCGTCGGCAAAATTAGTATTTGCTTCTTAAATGCAATGAATTCCTTCGGATCGTTTGAGCGGTCACCTGGCGAGAGCGTTTCTCCGTTTCACATGTACTTGAATATGGATGTCGGAGCCCGCGTCCACGGTCAAGCTTCCTCTTGATGTCGTCTTTTTGTCGTGTACGAGCGTGGCCCATAGCGCGGAAGCTTACATTGGTCTTGAGTTACCCAAACACGGAGAGATGATTTGTAAGCGACGACGTTGGCGGACGTGCCTCCGCTGCGTCCTCACGTTTCTTTCGGTCCGGAGAGAAGCGGTCGTCTTGCATTCAAGTAGTAATCAATTGCTCGTCCTTTGCCAGCCGGAGTTCCAAACCATTAGGATAAAGCTCATATCATTTATGTAGGGTACTAGCTTAAAGTCAGGTGCCGTGCATTTTTTTGGTTCTGTTTAGAATGGGAGAAGTTCTGTGTATTTGACTGGTTCTGCTATTATTCTCACTAAATGTGTCTTGTACTGAGAGTTAATTAATTAATTAATTATGGGGTTTTACATGCCAAAACCACTTTCTGATTATGAGGCACGCTGTAGTGGAGGACTCCGGAAATTTCGACCACCTAGGGTTCTTTAACGTGCACCTAAATCTAAGTACACGGGTGTTTCCGCATTTCACCCCCATCGAAATGCGGCCGCCGTGGCCGGGATTCAATCCCGCGACCTCGGGCTCAGCAGCCTAACACCATAGCCACTGAGCAACCACGGCGGGTTTGTACTAAGAGTTCTAAACCTCTGTATGTAAAACTGCATTAATTTCATGCTCTCTAATCTTTGCCATCTTCTGTCGCCCGTTACACTGCCCTATAGGCAACGACTGGTACAAGGCAGCTCAATATGCGCTCTACACTTCCAATCTGAGAAGGTATAGCACTTCATCGATTTCTTGTAGAAATCTAGATAGAGAAGAAAGAATCACATGTACAATTTTAAAAGCGAAACACCATTTTTTTTTTTGGGGGGGGGGGGCTTCTCCAGGTTTCCGTGACCGTAGGTGCTGCGGCATGGTTTCTCTTTTGCCGAATAGCCCAACCAATCACAGCGGAGGGCGCGTGAGACGTCACCACCGCTAAGTTCCTTGCAACACCACCAGATGGCGTTCGCCTCTTCTCTTGCATGGCAGCGGCGGTGGTGGCCGTGCGGGGGAGAGAAAGGAAAAGAACCAGAAGGACACCAGGACGCCCCGCGACGTATTGCATATGTGTGTTTCGTTTAGAATACATTGCATTAACCTTTTTAAAATGCCCGAATAAGGACTTCCGTGTACCTTTGTGCGTACATTCAATAATCACAAACTAGTGTTACGACTCTTTATGCTCTCACACAAAGCTTCGCTGTATGTAGATTCCAAGTCGTTGGATTTGCTTTATGACTCAGTTTTTCCCTCATACGCGAAGGATTCTTTCTTTGTTGAAGTCAAGGTGGGTGCGTAGTTCTACTCGAGGTTTTTCGTGTATAAATACAGGTGACAAAGATATCCCGAACCATATCCGCGAAAGACACTGCTACCCTTGACATTGAAAATAATTTTAGGGAGCCGCAACAACACGTTTACGCCTAGTCTTCCTTTGTTTTTTTTAGTTCTATACACTGTAATCGTGGTAAGAAGGCTCAAGCCTTAATTCTTGTAAACCGGAAATATTGTGTACGCTGTATTTTAATGCGACCCATTCAAAACGCGCACTACGTGCAGCTTGACTCTGTCGTCTCATTAACTCCGGGACCCGGATAAATCAACCAGTGTAGTGCTCCCAGACGAAGCCCTGACCGATGCTCCGAAAGCCCAGCCTGTTAGGCAAGCACTTGATAGGCCTTGAGATGGTGACAGAGACAGGGTGCATCAGGTACACAAGCACACCGATTTATTTTTGATACTTCTGACTTGTATCACCCGCCAAAAAAAGATAAGTCGCAGAGGTGCCGCTTGTGCATGCGCTTCCCCGCCCTCTGACGTAAAGCTTTCCAGCATACTTCCGTGATTACTGCCAAAAAGCGGTTACCGAAGAAACACACAGACCAATATTGCAAGCTCTGTTTTCGCTCATGTTTCTGTATGGGAATTTTAGGAAGAAGTTAGGATCGAGTGGACAGTTATGTGGAACTCCTGATTCTGTGACCTATGAGCAACCACAGTCGCATCGGTGAACTTTGAGAGCGACCGACCGTGGGTTGTGAAAAATAGTGCTCATTAGAGCGGACTGGCACAAGCTTTAACTAAGCAAAAGAAAGCAGTCTGGGACGGCACAAATATGAGGCAACAGCTAATCAACCCTCCTTTCAATTTTTCTACAGATCATTACATGTACTCGTACATAGAGACCCTATTGATCATTTTCTTTGTGTCATTGTTGTCTGCTTTGCACAGGTATTGCGCCCGAGCCTTCTGCTTGTATAGTCCCTGCACTGTTTCGCCCGATTGTAGGCCTCGTATATCAGAGAAAACACAATATAATCATTAATGCGGAAGGTATTTTTTATAGCTTTTCTTTTTTTAAGCCATGCTTATTAGGACACCAATGACAGTGTGCATACAGCGAAACTACTTCATTTTCTAGGAAATAAAAGCAAGCAAGCAAAACAGAAAGCATATGCCTAAATAGTGGGCCATAAAAGAAGAGCAAGACATTGAGTACAGTAAAGGACAATGCTTTATTGCGGTCAACTTTTTTTTCTGGGAATCACAGAACACAGTTCAGATATGGCCGAAAAAGATGAGGCAAAGAAGAACAAATGAAATCTAACTACTTTACGATTGTACTCGCATGACTAGCCAACACCTTTTCATACAATGAGCAGTACTTTCTTATTGTTTGTATATTTTATCATAATAAAGAAGTTGTTATGCAGCGTAAAGTATATATACAAACATAACAGTCACCGCGGACATAAGATAGGGTGCCCTCCAAAGCCTCCAAGTAACAGGTGAGATGTCATCACGATCGCTTTCTTTTCTTTTTTGCTCGTTCATGAAAGCCAGACGATTATTCGGTTTCTGGAATTTACATCCGAGCCTTTTCTAGCAGCAAATTTTAGGTTCGACATACATTGCTTTTCTTAGGTATCCGCACTGTTTTCAACGCAAATTTCACAGTGCGAAATAAATTACTCAACAGCGAATGTGAATAGGTTTTACGTTTCTTACTTTTACGAAAGAAATCGCCCCTTAGTGATCTCTCCATGCATTTGTTCTCATAGTTCGTTAGCGTTGTGCGAATAGCCTCGCAGCTGCAAAATGACTACTGAAACGTCTATGTAATCCCAGTAGGCGTCTGTAAGGTTGACACCCGCTCCTCGGATATGTTGATGCTCAGTCCGTGCCTTTTTTTAAAGACGGCGCACCAGTGAACTGCAGCGTGATGAACTTCGCATCTTTAGTTTTCTGATCGCTAGAGATAAGCCAAAATTGACACATAAACGGAAGCGCGACCGTCGCTAGTATACGGCTCTACTGCAAGTGTCACGCCAAAGAAAGTTAGTTCAAACCTTACTCACTGCTAAAATTTTCTACGTTTGGCGTGGCGCTAACGTTTTGATACTGCGGCAGTAATCCTTGTTTATAAACACACCACTTTCTGAAAGGGCTCAGTTTGCAACGACTGTTGTCAGAGCACTGCACGTCAACTTTTTTTTTTCAACGCCCCATACAATTTAACCGCGTTTGTTCATTCTGCTACGTCGAGGTGCACCAGCATCAAAACGTGTGGCTTCATTTCGAATGGCGTGCGGAAGCGCATAATTCGGTATACAATCCTCGGACCCCTGGCGAGGTTGTTCCCAATAAAAAAGTAAGAGTAAAGGAAAAGTGATCAATCAATAATCAAACTATGAGAAGACATTACATGGAATTATCGATCACAGGATTACGGAACTCATCTGGACGTCGCAGCACAAGCCGTAAACGAGAACGCCGACTGCTGAACCGTTCACAATTTTCTCTATAAATATGGAGGATAATCTTTTCCGGGTGCCTTACTCCTGGCCTTGTCGTTTCTCAGAAAACGAGCCATTGGTCCTAAACTTTGTGTTCTAGACAAGTGCGACCTGTCTCGTAGAATAACAGGTACACTGACCCACGTGTCGTGTGCTATGTAAACATCTACGCTACATCATTTTCGATGATCGGAGCGGCAATCGATTTAAAATAATCCCATCTCGCTCCGGGAATTAGCGGTTCAGGTGATTATCGGTAGTAACGTAATCTTTCGCATAAGTTTAGGCACACTCGCGAGCCTATACACAGGTACATGGAGCTGGTAGTCATGCGTCAGGAACTTAGAGGGAGTACCAAGCCGTGCATGCCACTTGTTTGCTCACATTGCTTGTTGCCATGTCAGTTGCGAGAGACCTCTACGGAGGTAGTCGAACTTGCGTTGGAGGAAACGATTATTTGTAAATGTCTTGCTCTCAGAGCATCTGCAGTATGCTTTCGTGTAATGCATCCTTTATCTTAGTCGAGACATTATCTGCTGTCCTGTGTCATAGGTTTTGTCGCTTACACAAATGTAAAGATTCATTTTTTGGCATCACCCACACATGCTTGCTAATAGGCGGTGCTGCGCCATTTAATTCCTTATCTAAGCTTGAGAATAGCGCAAGAAAGACAGGGGTGAAACTCACAGGGACGGGCGCTAACTTTCAACTTCCACAAGAAGCTGAAATCCTGCCTTTTGTATATGCCTGAATTCTCTGACAGATCAATCTGTGGGAGACCATCGGAACTCTATAGTTTCCGCAACATGGCTACAGGGGTTTGTTAATGACTTAAGCCTAAGAATGAAATTCGCAGAGCCAATCGGCATGCTATCGAAAGATTGCTCAACGGGGGGTTGGGGGTGGCGTAGGGGGAGGGTTCTTGCCAAAAAGCGCAGAGGAAGAAAAAGGGAAACGGAGCACTGGCGGCGCAGCGTGGCCTTGATGTTCCGCGCGGAAGCAAAGACGCCGCAACATCCGCGGGTCGCTATGGCGCGTTCCCCACCGCCGAAACGAATGACCGTTAGAGCAGAGTCGAGGAAAGGGGGGGGGGGGGGAAACGCGAACGGAGCGCGCACTCGTAATGTGTAGTGCCTCCGGCGAGGCGCCAGGCACGCACCTGCACGATTCCGTGAACGGTGCGCCGCCTCGCCACGCTTGGCTCGTCCGCGCATTCTTCTTTTAGAAGCGAACAGCGAGGCGCGCATTTGCAATTAGGCAGTGCGGCGCGGGCCGGCCACGGAACCTCCGTGACCCGTACGGGCGTCCGCCACTTCGAAGACGCTGCTGCATTCGGGTTCCGAGGGGCTTTGTGCTGTGGAGCTTCTCGTCGTCGCGTGTTCCTGGTTTGTTTGCCGCTTTCTTTTTCGAGGCACAAGAAAACAATGCCGAAGAAGGTGAAGATAAGGGCACGGTGAGCATGGTCGCCTCCTCCACGCACCTGAAGGACGCCCTGGTACGTTGTTGGCCATTTCCACGATTCAGTCCATCACTGTGCTCCCGTTTTCAGAGTCGACGCCGCAACGAGTAGAACGACAAGCTCCGCTTGGACTTCGAAAAGCCCTCACTTAGTTGTATCGGCATCGCAAAAGTCCACCCTCAAGGAATTCATTGGCAGCCCTCAAGGGTAGAAGATTCTCGAGCGTTGAATTTGGAACATAGCTGCACGGCTGGACTACAGCTTCAACGAGTGTGTGCTGACGTTTTCCCGGTGTTTCCGTAGAGCAGAAGATGTGGCCCCGTTTATCGCGTACTGTGGCACCATGCATCTCCAACTTCGACCACGCAAAAAAACATTCTCTTTTGCGGGATTCCATTCAGGCCTATAACTGGTAGCTTCCTGACATGCACCATGAGATGTCTTCAAATGCTTCGCGAAGACTCACTTCAAGGGGGGGGGGGGGCATTTTGGACGCCAAGTATAAACACACGGGGAACTAGTGTTTTCAATTTCCTTACGCTCTTCTCCAGTGAGGAACAAGAACTTCGACGTGCCGGCATTCAGCGCTCACAGCTTTCTCCGATGACGTCTTTCTTAAAACTATTGCAGGGCTCGACGTGTCAACCTTAGTTATATACAGTTATTTGTACGGGTAAGTTGAAAAGTACCTGCTTCAAGGAAACACACTGAACTTTTTTGCAAACAGCGAAGGTACTCATAAACACGCACACACACAGACGCACACACGCGGGCTACATGAAGTTGGCTGCGCCGCTGAAAGGAGTAGGCCTGGCATAGGTGACCTTGTAGTATCCCGGTGTTCTCAGAAAAACGAGAGGCGCGACGTTAGTAAGCTGGCCAGCCAAGTGCATGCTGCTGTTTCAGAATAACTGTTCATGAAGTTGCTTTCCTGAGATTTACTTCGAGACATCATTTACCGAGGAATAACTTTGCTGGAGCGACGGCTTGCTTGTTCAGCTGCTAGGAGGCCATTTGCAATTTCAATGCGATGACGTGCGGAGACCACACGGCGGTTCGTCGAAACCACCGGTGCTGCGTTTACTGAGAGGCATGTCGCTGTAATCGGTGCTTAGTCTTCTTTGAGCATGGCCAGTTCCTTCGCCGCGGCAGCTTCCATGGCCGACTTCCTTCTGTACGCAGCCACGTAAAATTTTAGGAACAGCGCAAGTCCAAGCAAACCCTGCGGAAGACCCAGATATATGAAGAACCGCGGGTACCCGCAGTCGTAGAACAGCGGGATGAGTCCGTGCATGATGATTACGAGATGCTGGGCAATCTGTGCACGCGTGAGGTACTTCTTCCACCACAGGTACTTGCGGTACTCGGGGCCACAGGCTGCCAGGAAGTAGTAGCCATACATGATGGTGTGAATGGAGCTGTTGATGACGGCGCCTAATAGCGACTGACCATCGCCCCCTAGCGTGTACCAGAGCCAGCCGTTAGCCACGATGAGCGTGTGGTGCAGCGTGTGTTGCAGCGTGATCTGGTTGTACTTCTTGCGGAGCACAAAGAAGAAGGTGTCCAAGAAGTCGGCGATGCGCACAAAGAAGTAGAAGTATCCCCACCAAAGAATGTTCAAGGATTTCTGGTCTGTCGCGTACGTCATGCCCTGGCAGAATAGGCTATAGTCGCCGCCCAAGTAAGAGTTCTTCAGGAAGTGGTAGCCGAACACAATGTTGAGCACGATCATGGCCAAATTGTAGACCTTGATGACGCCGCGCAGGTCGTACGGCTTCCGGCTGGCCATGAACCGGGGTCCCGCACGGTACACGATGTACAAGTACGCTCCCACGACCAGAGTGATAAAAAAGGGGTTGCCCAGCAGGAACCAGTCGCGGGTGCGAGGGTCCGAGCGCGGGTACAGGGGGCGACTCCACCGGCTGAACTCTCCATAGTCGCTGGTGGAGATCTTCTCGAAGCCCGACGTGGACATCGTGGCTGCCTATCTGAGCCCTGTTGTCCGTTTCGGTTTGACTGCACGCTGAACGTCGGGTTCCCCCTAGCTCACTGCTGCGCGGGCTGACTCCTGCCTCGCCGGCGGTTGATCGGTTTGAAGGGGCCGTTTTGCGCGTGAGCCCGCCTTTAAATAAACAACGGAGGGGAGGGCATGAAGAGGGGGCCGCGGTGGTTGTAAGAGAGGGGAACACTCGGCGGGTGATGGCGAAGGAAATAACTCCTCCTTTTCGGCACTTGCCCGGAGACGGCCGCTTTCTCGCGGAAAACACAAAGGAACTGGGTGAGGATTTTCAGAGAGGACGGCTGCGACCATGGCGAGGGAAGATGCTGTTGCGCACCCAATAGGCGATATAAGGGGGAGATGTGGGTCACCCTCGGGGAGGAAGAACCGTTGCAGGTCTTTTTATAGGCGGTGGTTCCCTCGCCCGCGCGGCGCGCTGCGTCGATAGCGATACAGTGCCGGACGCAATAAGCGGCTTCGCGTCGCTCCGCACGCACGGCGATCCTGTGTATCACTCTCTGCGAGCCCTCTCAGCCCCTTTCTACAATGTTTAGCGGCGTGCGTTTGCGAGTACGCTTCTCGAGTCATTGTTTTTGTTGCTAGGTTGTTTTTTGCTGGTCCTCCACCTCCTACCCTTCCCCCCCCCCCCACACCAGTTTTCGGACGGTGATCTCGGAGGCTCAAATGCTTACCGTGCCTCGGAAACAGGGGCCCATTCCGATAACATCAAGAACGTGCTGCGGGTGCCCGGCGCCTTCCTCTGTGGCACAGCGGCGCGGAAAGGTGCAGGCCAGGCTTACATATATGCAGCGTATTTGCGGCGAAACGGAAAAAGGAAGCGATGACAAAGCGAGTAGAAGTAAAGGTTACCTCTGCAAGCGCGAAGGACCATACTATATTACTTCACAGTTAAGCCAACGCTCGCTAACGCTCCGACGCTATCGACTGCTCTTAATGGCGAGTAGTCCTTAAATATAGATGCAGTAATCGTGCTCAAGATGCGCAACGCTAAGGGAATCAGACTCTGGTAGGTTATACGGCGCGTGCCTATTAGTAATGCCTTTGCGTTTATTCTTAGCCACATGTACCTAACATTAGTATTGCCGGCTCGCGCTCAGAGAAAGCTACTGAATACAACGGACGTACTGCTCGAAGCCCGCAGACTCAGTGTCGCAGATGGTTTATGCTAACGGAAGCATGAAAGAATGCCTTGTTTGGAAAGCAGGGCATAGAACTGCTAAGTAATTCACGGTTTCGAGCAGTAGACTACAAATAATTATTTCTCAGTAATTAACAACCTCCCTCCTCGCATGCACGCACGTTGCACCGATGTGTGAGCTTGATATCTTATGGAGATCTCGCGAATGGTCGTCATTCAGTTTCCAGCAAGATCTGGGAAGCTCAAAGGCATGTCGACATGACGATTGAGGGGCGTTTCTTTTGTTCGAAGCATCTTTCGCTTCGTAAGATGCGAATGAAAACCGCATCCTTTGGGAACTATGGCACAGTCGCGCCGCATCTATTCATTTCATTTCTTTCATTTATTTTCACCTTAAAAGTCACTGCGACAACGGTAGAACGAATCTGCAGAACAGTAAAAAAAAAACAGCAAGAAACAAAAACAAGCCAGGAACAATTGGGAAAAAAGGAAAACATCGTGCTCGAGTGAGGTTGGGTAAGATCGGTAATTAATCAGTGCGTTATTTAACATTTCGCGGAACAATTTACGGTCAATACATGACTGTTCCAATGGGTTATTGCGTCTGGGAAGAATGAAGTGTTCATGGCAGATGATCGGGTGGTAATGCGTGCTACGGCACGACTGTGGCTTAAGCGGCAAGGTGTACGTGAGCGTGGATTTAACAGGGAATGCGTGAAGTGAGGGTGGTAATAAAAGGTGTGAAGCAAGCAGAGACGAGAGATGATCAGGTGGGAGGCAAGGTATGGTATTTCAAGTGTACGCTTTATTGCGGCTATGCTGGCTTCACGGGAGTAATGGGAACTTGTTAACCGAGCAGCCCGATTTCGCATTGCCTCTGTGCCACAGGTAAGATATGATTGGGAAGGGTGCCAGATACATGACGCATATTCTAACTGCGGACGTACGAATGTTAGATATGCTAGCTTTTTATTTGAGGTGATGGGGTTTGCAGGTTACGTTTTAAATGCCCAAGTACACGTGAAGCATTAGAACAGATGATATCAATAGGAGTTCACCGTGGTAGTGTCGATGTCATGTAAACGCCGAGGTATTTGTTCGAGGAGGCATCATTGATAGGAGCAGAATTCATTGTGGAAGTGTGACTGGTTAAGCTGTGGTTGCGGCTGAATGGCAGAGCTTTGCACTTAGCAAGATTAAGCGGCATGAACAATTTTTCGCACCATACTGCGATGGAATCGAGGTCCTGTTGGAGTGCAGTGATGTCATTCGAGTCTTCGATAGGGGAATATATGACACTGCCGTCCGAGCAAAGACGTAATTTATTGTTAATGTTAGCGTGTAAGACATTGATGTAGATGAGGAAAAGTAGAGGCTATAAACCAGTGCCTCGTGGCATACACGATGTTACGCGGCTAAGGGCGAATTATGGTTATTTGCAGACGTAAACTGTGCACGCCCTTTTAAGAAGTGTTCTAGCCAGGAAAGCAAGCTATATGGGATCCCGATGGATGCGAGTTCTTGGAACAGGTGGTTGTGGTAAACGCGGTCGAACACATTCGAGTAATCCAAGAAAATGGCATCAATCTGCAAATGAACGTCCATGAAATGTAGAACGTCATGGGTGAAATCGGTGAGTTGGGTCTCAAATGAAAATTGTTTTCTGAAGCAGTGCTCGTGATGGTAAACGAAGTTGGTAGATTCCATGTGAGCCATTAGGTTGGAGGAGATTATAGGTTCTAGTAGTCTCGAAAAAATGCTAGTGAAATTGGGCGATAACTTATGGTGCGGGAACGGTCGCCAGTCTTAAAAATTGGTACCACATGGGCCTTTCTTCAGTCATCGAGCAAATTTTGTGTCTTTAAGGATTGCGTAAATATTAGGTGCAGTACCTGGTTAGAAATGTTACTGGTGTTAACAAGTATTTTGGCGTTATTGCCATCACACCCAGCAGAGATGGTTAGCGTTAGTGAATTGATGAGGCTACACATGCGATCAGAGTTTACCTTTATGTATAGCATTGAATTTACTGAATGTGGTGATATTGGTTCAACGGAAACGTCATTAGTGTTGCAGAAAACTGAGGTGAAGTAGTTGTTAAGAGCTGACGCGCATTTCTAAGAGTTGATGAGATTGCCATCCTAATCTGTTAGTTCAATCTGTCTATTATGTATCTTTACTGAGAGTAAGCGCCAAATTTATCGGGATTTAATCATAGAATTGTCCGAAGGTCATGATTAAAGAAGTTATCTTTGGCTATCGCCAGCTGCTGAATATATTGGTTAGCGCACAGTTCGTATTTTCCCCGTATTTCTGAGTTATTTGTGAGTTCGGCTTTTCTGCAAAGCCTTTTCTTTTTAGTAAGGAGAGCTATGAGTCGTTTATTAAGCCACTGATTGTTAGAGTCGGATTTGACGAGAACTCTTTGTATGTATTTAGCTTCCAAGTTGAGTAACATTCTTATAAAGCTCCTAGTTGTTATCAACAGTTCGTGTTAGATAAGACTGCTGAAAATCATTTAAAGATTGAATACTCCAATATGTGTTGCGGCGCATCGTACTTAGTACCCCCACCATCACGGATTTCCTTTCCCACAGGCTATCCCTTGCAAGAAGCTTGTCCACGCAGCCGCACTATATACGACCTCCCCAACTTCATTTTTTTGTCGATCTCTTCAGACTGGAACTTATCAAGTTTCGCCAAATGTCTAAATGGAAGAGATGTTCAGGCAATATGTGTGACCGTAAATCAGAAAATTGCACTTGTAGGCCTCGCAACATTTCTCCTTGTGTATTACTTGCAACGAGGGACCTTTAAGGAAGTAAGTGTGCGAGTGATGTGAAGAGGTTTTGCCTCGGGAGCTGCTGTGTAAAATGGTAAAACAATTTACATTATCGGCTTTTACGTGCCAAAACCACTTTCTGATTATGAGGCACACCGTAGTGGAGGACTCCGGAAATTTGTACCAGCTGGCGTTCTTCAACGTGCACCTAAGTCGAAGTGCACGGGTGTTTTCGCATTTCGCCCCCAACGAAATGCGGCCGCCGTGGCCGAGATTCGATCCCGCGGCCCCTTGCTAAGCAGCCCAACACCATAGCCACTAAGCAATCGCGGAGGGTCTATGTAAAATGGAGAAATTGTATTGTGAGGTATTCAATTCACGGAATCGGATAACGTTTCCGAATTTGACTTGAAATGTTAAATCTACTGATGGTATTGGGCAATGTTAAATCTACTGATGGCTTTTCAATTTGGTGAATAACCTAATTACCTTACATGAATTTCTGAAATTTGTTAAATGCCAAAAAGTTAAACAGGGACGAACTTCCTAACTCCTGTAACACAACAATAAAACCATGATGGCACTTCAGTAAAATGTATCATCCCTGTGGACATCTAAAGCTCAGAGATTTAACAAATCAGAAACCGCTCTAAATTATGTAACTTACTTATGAATAGAAGTTTGCATGAAACCTATAATAGGTGTCATTGTTTCTATATAAGGCATCCATTTGGTCTGCTTCGGACGCTGTAACAGATGAAGTTAACAAAGTTGTGGTGATTCTTGTTGGTGCAGAATACCGTAATTGTAAACCTTGTGCGCCAATTTTTTTTTAATTTTTTTTTGTAATCCATCCATGGTCGGCAAGTTGATTAACAGCCTTGGGGCACAAGATCAAATTTATTCTTTCTTTCTGAAATCGGTAGAATTTGGGCTTTCCTCAGAAATGCAGCAAATTTTTTTGACGATGCGGGCATTTCTGCATTTCACGCGTGTGTGCCATGGAAATCGAAGTTAAACCCAGCGAAAGATTTCCATGCGTAAACAATTCTACGCGTACCCAACGAGAAAAACCGTCCGTACGTCCGTCCTGTAATAGGATCGCTCTCAAAACAGGGCGCGCAGCAGCGAGCGAATGCAGCTTCGTGCTGCCTCTCGCTTCAACCCGAACTAAGCGGCGAGAACACAGCGCTCACGAAGCTACGAGCAGTCGCCGCACTCGCCTGGGAAGTAGAACACCTTCTTCCTTCATCGCGTGCAATGCTCCTGGTAGGAGAGGGATGGGAGAGAGGGGGCTATATTTTGGCGGCGCCTACGTACGGCGCTACCCATTGCGCCGAGTGCTGATAGTTTTCGCCGTTTACTTCGCAATAAAACAAGGGGAAGCGCGAAGGTCAATTCGCTCGCTGCTGCTGCCACGCCTCCTCACTCCGGCGTTTTCCCAGCGAGTTCCCGCGGTCATCGAGTGAGATGTGTTCACGTTTGCAAGTGCGTACGTGATACCATGCTTGTTAATTCAGTTAGCATGTCTATGTCTACAAGTTCATGCGGCCGATAGATCTACTATCCTTACTTTGTATATAGCTGTCCATTGCTTTGCTATCACAATCAATGTTCGGCCATCCGGGTGGGACTGTGACTTCTTTTTTCTCACATCGTTTCTCGAGAGACAGAATGTCTGCTTCTAGTAATAATAATCTGTTAGCCATAATAAACGCATGTATAGCCTAACTTTCCACTATTTTCTTTGTGATCGCTTCCTTTAGAAAGGTACAAGTTCCAGAATAGCATTACAGATTTTTTTCTTCGCTTCGTTGTAGTTGGCTTTAAATCTGTAAATTATGAATAAAAACAACTTAATGGAAACGAATTGGAGCCTATCAGCATCTAAGGAACAAATCTTGCGTTCCTGACAGCAAGAATAAAAAACAACGAGGAAAATTAAACATGTCAGGTATTTGGGCATTGAGAACTTTGTTCTCATTTTGTGCGCTCAAGTCCACACCTGATGGGTCTCAGAATTGATTTCGGCAATATCTGAGCAGTAACACTAATTCACCCATCGCAGGCTATTCGCGACTCCAACAAAATGCTCCCCCCCCCCCCCCCCCCCTAGGGGCCATATCAAGAACCAACCAGCGCTTGGTTCAGCCGCAGGTTCTCACATTACAGCGTGCGCTGCAACGTTGCCTCGTAGTTTTCAAATCGTCGCGATGCTGCCGCGCACAACCCCGAAAAAGAAAAAAAAAATGTATGTCGAAAGAATTTTGCTGTGCACCATCATGGCATGTCATCACGGTGAAAAGGCAGCAATTCATCATTTCATAGTTTCCCGAAGGAAGCAGACGACATGCAGCGGAGAGCGACATAAATACCATACTTGCGCATTGAGAAAATGGTAATTCATATTATGCTGGTTTTCCGAAACATTTCCTTAGGGCCAACACCTTTATTTCCAGCGAGTAGACCATTGCCTTCTTTCTTTACATATTTTAAATATCTTGCTGGCATTTCAAATTGCGGAGTATGCTCTGTTTAGGCAGGCGCTTTAAGAAGCTAGTGGTGTACGCTTAAGCGTCATTTGGTTTGGTTAGTTCGATTTTCTGCCCCAGCATTAGTGTTACCGATACCTTAAGCAGCATGAATATTCTCGCTAATGTATTTTTCTCCGCAGGCACCGGTAGCAGGAACGATAACAGAAGGTCCGAATTGTATCATGACACGTTTTGCCATAAGGCGGTATTTTCGTTTTGAAAGCATGCTTCAGTTTAGCGGTGTGAGCAGAAGATAGTGTTTTCGCATTCGGCATGGCGAGTTCCCAATTTCTTCGCTCGCCAGGTGACGTTGTGTTTACTTACGTCTACAGTGGACCAAATAAAGTTGTTTCACTCCCTCACTCACTCACTCACTCACCCACTCACTCACTCGCAAGAAATTTAGAACCATCTGCAAACAGCTCATTCTAAATTTCGAGCATTCTGCCTGGCCTAAGCGCCGCTAGTTTGCTTCCCGACAATACGAACACAGCCATATTCCATTCCAACTGGTTCAGTTAGCTTCCAAGTCATGCATTTACACAGATACAAGTGACCCCCCCCCCCCCCATTGTACCCCCCTCAAAAAAAAAAAGAAAAGAAAATCCCTCGGTAAATTTTGGAACCCTATTGGAATAAATACAACTTGGTCTGATTGGTTGATGTTTACTTCTCTCGTTTCGTAAGTGTTTGAGAATTCCTACGGGCGGCAGGTTTCTGCTGTGTTCCCAAACCTGGAGCCTTTTTCGAACACTGCGTTCTGCGAATATGAACAACCGGCAGTCGTTAGACGCAGACTACCTTATCATACGCATCAGCTAACTATAAAGAGAAAGGTGCATCCAGACTAAGAAACGCACCTCCAATTTGTTTTTATCCCAAGACACATTGACCAGGTAGCTTAGCAGTTCCTAGCCTCATTCTATCAGTGTAAGATATCCGTATTTGCCCTCTGAAGGCAAGACAGACGTTACAGCCTACAAATTGTGCGATGCTACGGGATATTACTGCAGCACGAATCAAACGCGGAGTTGCCTATGAACAGTTAAGTATCGTACCTGTAGCTGGAGAGGAACTCTTCTGACAAGTGCTTCCAGCTTTTGGAGGCCCGCTATGCACAAACACTACCACTTTTTAAACTCCTGCTCGTTTGAAAAGCTTGCTGTTTAAGACTGAAGCGGCCCGCTAGGCAGGTTGGACGTTTGCACGCAGAGCGCAACTGTTTCCGCAGTTTCGTCGATGAAATCCTTGAGACCGATGGAAATAAGGTAATCGGCAGGAAGGACTCTTTCGGCTTCGAAGAAAGACCTCGATTCTACGTCGCAAATGAGAAAATTTACCCCAGCCCCAAGAGAAAGAGTCGCCGGGGAGCTAGGTGTCGTACTCCTCTTTGTTTATTTGGACAGGGCTAACCGCACAAGTAACGAATTTTGGAGTTGCAAATAGGTCGTTTTTTCCCAGAGAACATTTCCTTGTTCTAATGATATCTGCACTGTAACAGCAAATAAATGAGTGAAAGTTATTTGAAGAAAGCATTACACAGCGATGTAATCGGCACATAATGAAACACGAGTTCCAGGCTGTGCATATGCCGTAAAAACTCCTAGCAGCAAATAAATATCTTCAGGCAGATGTAATGAAATGTTGAATTCGAAATGACGCGAAGTTTGCTTTGTTAGGACGGTAGCAACACTAGAGGATGGCACTAGCTAAGCCTCGTTGCCTGTAGCTGTTAAGGGTCTACGTCAAAAGGAAGACTTGATATCAGTGATGTTGTTATCAATGACTTGATATCAATATGAATCAATGATGCTTTTTGAGGGGGAAATGTGGATAAGAGACTTTTACTCAGAGAAATATGGCATATGTGTAAATATATTTAAGGATTCGTACCCCTTCTACCAAAGTGGGACAATCATTCTGAAAGATTGGTCAAGATTGGGCACGCACTCAGAGGCACAAACCCAGTGCCGAGTTTGTCTGTTTGGGCATTTAGCCAGTGGCACATATTTAGTGACCCAACTTTACTAGGCCAGACAGCAGCCGTCACCAAGTAGCCAGCTTGAAGTAGTATATTAAAGCCAGCGTTGTAGCCCCCCCCCCATTACCCCCCCCCAAAAAAAATATGCAGATCTTATCTATTCGTTTAAGCGAACCTTTCTCTTTTAGAAGAATGATGCATGGAAACACAACGCATGGTATGTACAATGTTAAGGTCTCATTATTTACGGATCACAATACTATGGCGTCAGAGCGCCACTGTACGATGACAGACGCGCAGCGACATTTCCTCAGCCACACGGGAGACCTTGCAGAGCAAGCGGAATTTTAGTTCAGCATTAAAACGTGTTGAATCACAAGATGCGGCCTGATTGACTTTGTAGAAACACACCGCAGCGAAGCAGATTGATGAGACCCCCTGCAAAGAGTTTCGGCGGCGAACACATGCCCTAACTTCTTTCTTCGCCCGCCGGAAGATGTGTATTATCAAGTTTTATAAGTAAAATGGTTGCTGCGCGACGCGGCTAACGTGCCAAGCACCTCAAAGCGCAAGTTCCTCGAGGAAAATTCGTAATGGTGTTTCACTCCACCTTTCAACGCAAGCTCCATGGCATGATGGTTGGAGAACCGGGATACTGTGCTGGAGGAGCGGGTGGGGAACCATCCGTGGAAAATGTAATTTCGGCCCCGTCCGTGCGCATCCACTCGCACGATTTTCATGAGTTGTCTTAGGGCATGCAGTGTTCGGCACCAGTGCGCGTCTGCGTACTCGATAGCGATTACAAGCAACGTGTATTATGTGTGGAGGTTATGATGAGAAATCTTCGCGTTAGAAAATGTTTTTTTTTATTTTTGGCTGCGAATTGTCATGCAACGGGTCTTTGTTGCTGTAACCCATAAAAGGAAGTTTATGAAGTTCGTATTTTGATACCTGGCAAGCTTCTACTCTTAGCACTAAGCTAGACAGAGGACTTTGTACAATTGATATGGTTCTTAGTACAATTATTAATTAAATGTTTCTATCTCCAGAGGCTGGTGGCTTCCACTTATGTGGTACCTTGTATACCTATTTGTTGAACATTAAATTTAACACAAAGCAAAGCTTCGCTCTCAGTGCCAACTCTTGAAGGAAAGCTTTACAGAACATGCAAGAGTATTACGAATATTACTTGCGAAAAAGGCGTGATATTCCGAAACGCTGGACATGCTTATACTGACGAAATGTAAGCACAACTGTTGCAGCATTAACGACATGACATAACTGATATTTTGCTGAAGAATATACTTGCGCACCCAGTGTATGTGTGCGTGCGTGTGTTCAAGCATGATGGGTGCCTTGTACCTCTTTTAGTTATGACGTAGTAGTTCTGCGGAAACCCGCAGGGTGGAGAGAAGTAATGAATAAAGGGAAAATCAGACATCCACCCTTTCCAAATTTTCAGACATCCCCATTTTCCCTTTATTCATTACTTCTCTCCACCCTGCGGGTTTCCGCAGAACTACTACGTCAAACTCTTGCCTTTGCTTCGTGTTGTCGACAAATTCGACTTCGCCCCGCCATCTGCTAGCCGCCTGGTTAGCTCAGATGGTAGTGCGGCTGCCCCGGAAAGGCGGTGGTCCCGGGTTCGAGTCCCGGACCAGGACGAATTTTTCTTCAACTATGAGGGTTTTCTTTCGAGGAACCCGTATGGGTTTCCTTTGTAGCAATTGCTACGAACGGGTGGATGTCTGATTTTCCCTTTATTCACTCTTTTAGTTATGTGTGCTACATCAAGGTCAGTGTTTTGTGGCACGCTTGCCGGCCGAGAAAAAGTCGTTGAATGCGGCCGTAGATCTTAATATGCCACGCCACTTTAATGCAGCTGTTCTACGCCTTCATTTTTTTTTTTTTTTTTGCCAAGAGGGGGGAAGGGGTGGTACTGCAACCAAAAGTAAATGTAATGGGACCTTTGCTGCTATTGAAAATCGTTAAGGTAGGTACAACGTGCAGTAAATGTTTGTTAAGAAGTACCTATTGCAGTTTGTTAAACGTAGTTAGTACCTTACTGAATTACCCAAAAAGTTCATCTCATTATGAAAGTTGGCGTTAGTGCGATTAGCATTGAAGTAATGTAGTGAAACAACGTACTGGCGCCAACCCGCCGTGGTTGCTCAGTGGCTATGGTGTTAGGCTGCTGAGCACGAGCTCGCGGGATCGAATCCCGGCCATGGCGGCCGTATTTCGATGGGGGCGAAATGCGAAAACACCCGTGTACTTAGATTTAGGTGCACGTTAAAGAACCCCAGGTGGTCGAAATTTCCGGAGTCCTCCACTACGGCGTGCCTCATAATCAGAAAGTGGTTTTGGCACGTAAAACCCCATAATTTAATTTTTTTTAACGTACTGGCGCCACAGAAACGCGTTGTGTACGAGGCGTGCATTCAACATTCTTGTTTCGCTTCCTATTAAACACGCTGTGTCATTCACCAGTACCGCCAAGAAGGGTGCATGGAGTGCTTGTTCGAATCAACCTTCAGGTAAGTTTAACAGAATGTATCTGATGAGGGTTCCATTCTGTTAAAGCAGATGATACATTTGAAAAGTTTTTTGGTCATTTATGAACGTTTTGCCATAGTAAATGGCCCAAGGTTGTTGAAGTTCGCATCAGAGAGGTTCCTTGAAGAGCGGCAAAAACCAAGCAGCACATACTCAGGAGCATAAGTTGACCTGGAACTGCTTACCTGATGTCATGAAAATAAAGTTCGCCACGTACGGACTGACACGTGCTCAGTTGCCCGAGTTGGCCTTAAAGAAGCTTATTGATAAACAGCACATACCTAGTGGGGCGTGCCCAGTGGCCCAAGCTGTTGGTAGGTTCATTGAAGAGTGGCACGCACTAAGTGGCGCATACCTTGTGCTCAAAGTTGGTGTAAAAGAGGTCCATTGAAAAGCGGCACACCATCAGTGACACGTACTGGATGACCCACGTTGAGATTATCTGTGTTTGTATAAGTTTGAGACAAGGCATGAGATGGTGAAATGCCCGCTAACACTTTTTCTTTCTTCTTTTCATTTCGTTTTTTTTTTCGTTTTCTTCTTTTGAGTTAGCCTTCCAGTAGCTTAAACTAAATGGCTTCAAGTTACGCACAGGCCAAAGTTCAGGTTATGAGCAAGCTGCTTGCGTCGAACGTACGCCAGGGCCCATACTGTACTCTAAAGCTGTTCCCAAACACACGCGGGGCCAGCTTAATCGTACTTTAGTTTCGCTAAAGCCTTAAATACGGTGTGGCATCAAAGCATTGACGTCAACGATTTGTCACCGCTCTGAAAAATAAAGGGTATCTGACAGCCGTACGGACGCTGTGCTGAAACCCCTGCTGCTAGAACCATCCGTGTGATGGGCTTCTAATATTTCACCTTGAATCCTGACGGAGCATAATGTCACATTGTAATGACGGGAAAGAACAGCAGAGAGTCAAAATTGGGAGTTATGAATTTAACTCTTTATTGGGTGAACTTGTGCCCAGCAAAACAAGTAACACTCAAGCACAATGATACCGGTAAGTAAGTCAGTGATCATCGAAAATCTGATCTGCGGGTCAAGTGCGTCGGCTTTTACACACGATTTGTCGAAGGTTCGAACATAATTGCTAGGGCCCGTGTGCCTTCCAGGATGTGCTAACTAATTCGTGCAATCTTATTACATAACGTTAGGCGAGTACATAACCGACAGATAGAATCAACGATAACATTCGGATAAGTTCCAAATAATGCAGGTGTGTCTAGCGCTCAGAGATAACTTTTAAGTTGTTAGAGCGTAAAGGCTCTCCCCGAGAATTAGCGAGTCACCTGCTGTCGGTATCATTTATGCGATGGGTTTCTAATCATACACGTGGAATCGCAATGAAGCATTATAAAAGATGTGTGTGCGTATCAGAACGTGAGACGTCTATTTCCTCAGCAAGAGCCAAGAAAAACGCCTTGTACTGAGTTAGGTTCTACCCAGGAACATATTACAGAAAGTAAAATTAGGGAAAACCCATCTCGCGATGACCGTCTCCGGGTACGAATAGCATTCGAGCAATGTAGTGACAACGCATTCCTGAAGTTACGTTTATTTACCACATCTATAGGTAATTCTGAGACTTTCACTGCTTCCGCTATATGCCCAGATACTCCGATATCGTCCCACTTTGCTGTGACACTCACTTGCCAAGATCACACATGAGCCAGGTGACATGGCGACAGTCATGTGACACCAACACAGTAACTATGGAATGGTGAAGAGATGATATCCATGGGACGAAAAATGCGGTAAAAAGGCAACGACTGATGACACTGAGATGTAGATTCTTAAATTATGACGATGGTGTCGTGACAAAAGCGTGATGATGTCGATATGAGGACAATCAGATGACGACGACTGTATGACGACGATGGCAGGACGACGAAGGTAAGACGACAACAGCATGGAAATGCTTGAATTGCGACGATGGCACAACCATGGCACAACCATAAACAATGAATTTGCATAGGCCTATTTCTTTTGGTTTGATGGATGGATGGATGGATGGATGGATGGATGGATGGATGGATGGATGGATGGATGGATGGATGGATGGATGGATGGATGGATGGATGGATGGATGGATGGATGGATGGATGGATGGATGGACGGACGGACGGACGGACGGACGGACGGACGGACGGACGGACGGACGGACGGACGGACGGACGGACGGATGGATGGATGGATGGATGGATGGAGTTCTAAACTGGTGTCTGCATGTCTTGCTGATAATAGTTGGCAACAAAGCGAGGATGTAAATATTTTCTAAGTTTTATCCAATCATACACACCATATAACAAAACATGTAGAGGCGTCCTATCGAGTGCCTAAGTACATTTTGTGAGGGAAAGCGGTCGAAATTTGCGACTGCCCATTCCCTCTGCCTTGTAATGAACGTGCAGTGTTGCTGTACCACCTCTTCAAGACCTCGATACGTGACGGGCTTATTTAATGCCGGCGAGACCGGCGTGCCTGCGAAAGTTGCTATTCATAGCTATCCTTCCTTTAAGGCGCACCTGTGCGCCGTTTATACCACTGCAGCCCTACTTTTGCATTAAATAAACGGCAGCTGCTCAATGTATCTTTGGAAAGTGCAGTTTTTAACCTGAGGCAAGAGATCAGAACCGCTTGTAAACAGTTTTTATTAGTGTCTCAGCGATGCTACACGTTAATATTATCATGACAATTAAATCATGTGAAGGAACTTCTGGGATGCTCGTTTGACTCCGTCAGTATGTTTTCTTTCTCTGGTTAAATAATTGTTCTTGCTGCATGTCTGCATCTGCGATTTTACACACGTACGCAAGTTTAGGCTGTCACGTTTTCAGTTCTGAAACGTAAGTATGAAATTTTTTTTTTAATAAGCTTCATTTGAGATTGCGCATCAGCTCGTCCCCTCCTCATCTCGTCATTCCTAAGCGAAATCAAACCGCCCACTGTCAAACGGACAGCCGTGAATTCAAGGCAACTCCTTTGTATGTCAAGGCACATGCAGTCAGTGTCATGGAATTTTTCATGAAGCGGTGTTCGGCGATCTCTTATGAAAGCTGAAGAAAGTATACTGTCTTGTTACGATGCTTCAGATGGAACAGCAATTTTTTTGTTAAATTGACCCCTCCCTGTAATTATGACAATTTAGGTTCCATAATAAAAGAGCTCACGCACCACCAGATCACATTTATGCTTGCTGCTGACAAAATACTCTCGGCCAAGAGCGCAGCTCGATTATGCACACCGGCGCAATTTTTCTCTTGTTCACTGTGGTGCTATGACAAAAAGCTCCTGCTGATGACTGTGTGAAGAATATGCAGTGACAGCCATGTCATGACAATGGCGGCATGCTCATGATTGAATGATGACAGCATGATTGCAATAAAATGACGAAGAAGGAACGAGGACCATGAAACCACGAAGGCGGTGTGACGATGACGGCATGACCTGAATATGATGACGTTGAAGAAACGATGACAGTGGTACGACGAAAGCGTCACGACGATGGCATCACGACAACAAGCACATACCCGAGCTAGTTGACAACTTGGGTTCACTGGGTCGGGCGTAAGATAGATAGATAGATAGATAGATAGATAGATAGATAGATAGATAGATAGATAGATAGATAGATAGATAGATAGATAGATAGATAGATAGATAGATAGATAGATAGATAGATAGATAGATAGATAGATAGATAGATAGATAGATAGATAGATAGATAGATAGATAGATAGATAGATTCAAAATGCCTGAAATAGGCAAGGAATTATAATCGCACAAAAAAAGCTGTCTTTTTCGTCAATCAAGTGTGACATATGTGAAAATTGGCTGCGATTCTCTCGAAGTGTATCGACACTTGGTCAACAATCTATTTGCTGTTGTTCTTTTTTTTTTTGCAGTTTTGCAGGTCTCAGCACCATAAATGGATATGCAAGTACGCGAAGGCCCCGCGTGTTGTACTCCAAAAGCACTCCGTGTCAGACAACAAGTTCGTCTGCTCCAACGCCAGGCTGGAGTCCTGCACTATGCGGCGCTACTCATCACATCGTGCTTTACGTGCCAAACCCACTCTATCAGATCGTTGTTTGGGCACGTGAATCCCGTCAATTTTATTTGTACGCACTCATAGTGTCGAGAGGTATTCATTGGGCCGTCCCGATTTCCACGATCTCACTTATGATCGTGCAATGTTTACCGCCACTTATAACGCATGGCTACATGCTCGAGCCATCTGCGCTATCAATACTGGATTCACAGTGAGCTTGTAGCGCCCACAGACGTCGGAATGCGGTGCGTTTTGGTCTGTGCTCGGAGGAAAATAAAGTTGGGAGGCGCATGCTCGTGGCGCAAGCTTGGAACGCGCAGTGTCATTCTGGAAGCTTGCAACGTCTGTCGCCACAGTCCCCGCTCCGCTCGCTGCCTTCGACCTTCTGCATTAAGAAATGTAGGAACGACGGCGCGCCCCTTCGGTCGCCGTCACGTCCTCCTACAGTGGTGACCCGGAAGAACGCGCCTTTCACCGAGCGACACGCTGCCATGGCTAACTGGCCGGAGCCACAGTTCAGCCCACCACTACCACCGTTCCGGCCCAGCTACATCGGCGCATGGTTCGTGCAGTTTGAGCCGCTGAACGACATCTGGATCCGAGTTTAAGTACCAGGTGCTCCTCGACGTCCTGCCGCTTGACTCCCCCTCAGCGTACCGTCGCCAGGCCCACGCCCCTACAACGAGCTTCGGCAATCCGTCTTGACCATCTACGGCGCTGAGTACCGTCCTCTTGCAGAGGTTGACTACACGGTGCGCGACTCATCTCTCAGCGCCCTCACGGCCAGCACCAGGTAAGTCTCTTCCTCTGCCGGTCGGTCATCGTCAGCAGGCCAGCGTTCTTCCCTCGACCGGTCACGATGACGTCTCGTCGGCCGATAGATGCGGTACCCGCGCAGTCCCCGGCCTCATCGCCTTTATCGCCATCAATGATGGCACGTGCCAGCAGTGACATCGCCATCCCGACGCCGGCTCTTGTGCTACACGTCATCGGGGTGGTCACAAACTCTATTGCTACTGCCACTCGACCCCCGACCAACCCTCCACCCGATCCGTCCGCGTCGTCCGCTGAGCGAGCCTCCGAGTAGGCGCACGACCTCCGCCCCTTGCCAACTCCGCTGCCTCCGACCATGCCATCTATTGTTACACCGCGGCACCTACATGTCAGCGAGAGCAATGCAGCTGTATAGCAAAGATCTCCGTCCTTTCCCCACGCTGGCGGTCTTCTCCTTCGGTCAACTTGCCGTCGAACCCCTCTGGCGACAGCTCAAGTTAGACACTATGCTTTGAACAAGCGACGGCGCGACGCGGATAGGGAAGATGAACTGCCAACATCATTTCGCGACGCGATTGCTGATGGTGCCGCGCATCCAGCACTACATTCTGTCCTTCGCGTCGTGCACGCATTGGAGCTCGCCAAGCAGCCTTAATCGGCTGCTGCTGCTCCGGCTCTCACAGATTTTCGCCAACCCTTGCTGGTGCCATCGTCAAGCGTCGTCGAATGACGCTTTCCTCGCCGTCTTGGACGCCACTCGCGTCCAGGGTCACTAAACGTGGTAAGATCCGAGCTCCGGCTGGCGCGCACCAGAGCCTGTTGTCGTGACACGGGCGAGGCCACACGTAGAAGTTTCCAACTTGCGACGTCAACCGCGGGTCGGCCAAGACCGGACAACATGATGAACAAGCGCGACGATTAAGCCTGGGCTTGTCGTGCCCACCACCGACAGCGCCCGATACCCGTTCGTTTCGCCTGGTCTACGTGAACTGCTAACTGGAGGCAGCGGTTTTCACACTCTCTGTGCAAACGCAGCCTCACCCACCAGATAAATTTATTGGTCCGCTTCGCTTTCGACAGACTCGCCCTACTTCGTCTGCCCACGGACCCTTTTGATACTTGGTTTGTCTAACTTGCTTTATCGCCGTTCCGTCTGGGTGGGGTCCCTGTAACGAGGGGCGCTTTGGTCGGCGCTCGGTAGAAAATACAGTTAGGAGGCGTGTGCTCAAGGCGCAAACTCGGCACACGCAGTGTCGTTCTATACTCCGTTCCATACATAGCAGTCAACGTTGTGGAGGCTAGAGAGACTTCTTGCAATGACCTCGTTCGCACTTCGCTATAGTTGGATGTGTTTTGACCGCAATTGTGCGCAACTGTTGTTTATATAGGCCCAGTATTGATTGAAACAAGTTTTAGCCATTAGAAACACAATACACTGTGGTATACGACCCCTAATGCGTTGTTTTAGATTATTTTTATTTTTGTTCTTCTTGCGTTCTTTTTTTTTTTTTTTTTTTTTGCAACCCGTCGCGAGGGGCCGCACGTGCATGCTGTTGGCGCGCAAGGAAGTGTGGACGGAACGCGCAGAGTGATGAATTTTCTCGACCGAACTTCTTGCGTAGCTTCCAGAACGCTAACTGCTATGTAGTGGATGGAGTATAGAAGCCTGCCACGTTTGTCGGCGCAGCCGCTGCACCGCTCGCCGCCTTCGTCCTTCTGCAGTAATCTAGGAACGACGGCACGGCTATTGGGCTCGCCCTCACGTCCGCCCACAAACCCTCCGTGCGCAGAGCTTCTGCACTTACATTGCAAATCTCCAAGCAGTCCGGACAAGTTTGATATTGCTATTCTATACTGATTGCTATAAGGGTACTAAGAGCTTTCGTCCAGCAGTTCAGCGCAATCTTAGCGAGAACACTAGTGTACATCTAGCGGAGTTTCGGGGCAAGCATGTCAATAATGATGCTAGCGTGATAACTGTGGCTTAACCGAAATGATTTTGCTAATGCTGGGCTTCAACTTAGCTAGCAATTGCAAACTGCGTGTGTGATTATAAAGTTGGGGAATACAGTGGCCTTTCATTATAGCGACGTTCAAGGGACGAGGTCAATTAGTTTCGTTTATCATGATTGTCATTTACCAAGAGAATGACCTCAAGGATATACAAGATTCTCTTTTGAACGCGGCAGAACCTTCATGGTCAACAGCAGATAATAGGTGTAGCAAATCCTATTACAAATCTTCTTTATACAAATATTTTACTTGAGGGCAGCCGCTGACTGGAGCTACCAGCCCGAAACATAGCTACAAAAAGAACAAAAAAATTCACTCAGTAAAAACAACAGCAGTTTTGGTGAAGCAACCACTCTCGAAGACATTGATAACTTTGATATTTAGAGTGACCTCGTTGTGCAGGCGTTCCTGTGCCACCTACGGAAGCGCAAAGAAAACGTACAGCTCACTGGCATTGCCAATACACACACACAAAAAAAACAGCCACCCACAACGCGGGCAGAGGCACAATAACCACGTCAGCAACAAAAACCAGCAAAAGCTGCCTCTCTCCATTTAGCTGGGAATGACCACTCGGTTTCGTTTCCGACAATGTTTTTAGTTTCGCTTACCTAGATATGAAAAAACTGTGGTTTCGTTTAACCAATTTTCTTTTTTTCCATTGCCCTAATGCAAGACCAACCAACCATAAAGCTGTTGTTCCGTATAAGCGGCAATTCCGTTTAAGCGATTTCTGTTTAGCGATGTACTGCTGCATTGTAATTAGCTGTCTGGTGGAGTGGACATTGCGACTGTTTGAGCAAGTAATTTAATACTATTCAACAAATAAAACCGAAAAGGAGAAAGAAGGCTGTCACAAAAGAATTTGAAACAGTCTATTTGAACAACAAAAATACAGTTATATAACAGCCTTTTGACTTCGCTTGATTTGAGATGCATGGATAGTAACGCCTCTGTCATTCAACGCCTTCCAAACTGCACGTAAAGTTTGAGTTCTGTGAAAAGAGAATGAAATGGCAGGAATTCTTGCAAAAACAATAATGATGTGCGATGAATCCACACGATCTCTTTGGAATATTTCAGGGTCTGCACAAGTTCCAGCGCTCCTAATTCGGCTCGTTGCAACGGCGTATCTCGAAACGATTGAAAAGTTGCTTGTTTTTAAAAGCTTGCATTCATACCACTGTCATAAAACAAAAAAAAAGCCGCAGTCTCCCGCGATAGGCGAAGGGTCCAATGCGATAGCAAATTAGTGGACAGCTATGCGTAGCAAGGATAGTAGTTTCATCGGCCCTACGAACTTGCAAACGTAGACAGACTAACTAAATTACCAAGCATGGCGTCACGCGCGCACAAGCAAACATTACATCTCACTCGATGACCGCAGAAACTCGCTTTCACAACGCTGCAGTGAGGAAATGGGGCAGCAGCAGCGAGCGAATTAACTTTCCTGCTGCCGCTCGCATCAACGTGAACTAAGTCGCGAAAACACAGTGCAGCGCGGACTCTGTAGCCATCGCAGATGGCTCTGAAGATACAGCGGCGCGCCGGGCGCGTATCGCCGGGCGCGTATCAGCCGGCGCGCCGGGGCGCCTGAAGTAGAAGCCCTCCCCCCCCCCCCCCCCCCCCCCCGCTTTGCCTACTCCCGACGCTACTCCCGAAGCATTGAGCGCGATGTAAGGCGACGCGCTTCCTCCCCGCTTTCTTCCGTTTCGCGCCCGAGATTGAGCCGCGGTCGCCGGCTCACCCTCGCACGTTTATCTTCCACATACAGCATAAAGCGCGCGTGGACGATCTTATCGCCATTGGACTTTGTACGGAAGCTCACGGCGACGCCCACGGCAGGAACGCCCTTCCAGGGTCAGAAATATTACGTGTGGAAAGACACAGACGAGAGATGCTATTTACACGCTATTTACACTGGAGCCAGGCAGCCAGGCTGACACTCGCTCGTGCCGAGGGCGCCGACCAACTTCTTCGTCGTTCTCGCGGCTGGTCGTCTCTCGCGGAAACATATCGTAATATTACCCCCCGGCGGCAAAAGCACCGTCACGGTGCTGTTAAATATCCAAGGGGCATGGAGAGTTGTAGGGCTTGAGTCGGGCAACGTGGACAATGTCACTGGTTGTCACAGCGGAGGACGTCGTGGGCGTGGCTAGAACGATTTCATAGGTGACATCGGTCACTTTGCGTATCACGCGATATGGGCCTGTGTAACAGAAAAGCAGTTTTTCACAAAGGCCGACTTTACGCGATGGGGACCAAAGGAACACGAGGGCTCCGGGCACAAAATGGACATCACGTTGACGGAGGTCGTAGCGTTGTTTCTGCTTGTCTTGAGACACTTGTAGACGAGCGCGCGCAAGTTGGCGAGCATGGTCAGCATGGGCGATTGCATCACGGGCATAATCGCTAGTTGAAGCTGTGGCGGACGGAAGCACAGTGTCCAGTGGTAGCGTCGGTTCGCGGCCATACAAGAGGTAAAACGGGGAAAAGCCAGCAGTTTCGAGACGGGAAGAGTTATATGCAAAGGTAATGTAAGGTAGAGCCAGGTCCCAGTCACGGTGGTCGTCTGAAACGTATTTGGATAGCATGTCTGTAAGGGTGTGGTTCAAACGCTCAGTGAGGCCGTTCGTTTGGGGGTGGTAGGAGGTGGTAAATTTATGCTGTATTGAGCAGGCACGCATGATGTCGTCAATGACTTTGGCCAAAAAGGTGCGGCCGCGGTCTGTAAGCAATTGACGCGGAGCACCATGCATCAATATAATATCATGTAGCAGGAAGTCCGCAACATCAGTTGCACAACTGGTCGGAAGAGCACAGGTTACGGCGTAGCGGGTCACGTAGTCCACCGCGACTGCAACCCACTTGTTTCCTGATGTAGATTCCGGAAATGGGCCGAGAAGGTCCAAGCCGACACGATGGAAGGGCTCGGCAGGGATGTCGAGCGGCTGCAGGTAACCAGCGGGGAGCTGGGAAGGCTTCTTGCGTCGTTGGCAAAGTTCACAAGCGGCGACGTAACGTCGTACGGAACGGGCAAGGCCCGGCCAGAAAAAACGGCGACGTACACGGTCATAGGTTCGAGATACGCCGAGGTGTCCTGCCGTTGGTGCGTCGTGAAGCTCTTCTAGAACGGTGGAGCGGAGGTGTTTAGGTACTACAAGCAGGAACTCAGAGCCGTCTGGATGAAGGTTACGACGGTACAGAGTACCGTCGCGGAGGACGAAGAGGCGTAGAGTAGCATCGGCCGGAGAGTGTTCAAAACGGTCGATGAGGGCTCTGATGTAGGCGTCACGGCGTTGCTCGTCGGCGAAATGAAGCAGCTGGGATACCGAGAATACGCAAGAAGCACTGGCAATATTGGAGGAGTCAGAGTCGTCAACAGGGTAACGCGACAAACTGTCAGCGTCTTGGTGCAGGCGGCCAGACTTGTACACCACGGAATATGAAAATTCCTGTAGCCTCAAAGCCCATCGACCAAGCCGGCCTGTAGGATCTTTTAGCGATGAGAGCCAGCAAAGAGCATGATGGTCAGTGACTACGGAAAAAGGGCGACCGTAAAGGTAAGGACGGAACTTTGCAACCGCCCAGACAACAGCAAGGCATTCGCGTTCCGTAATGGAATAGTTGCGCTCCGATGGTGCTAGGAGGCGGCTCGCATAAGCAATAACGCGATCCTTGCCACGCTGACGCTGGGCTAAGACGGCACCTACGCCATGACCGCTGGCATCTGTACGTAATTCTGTAGGGGCATCAGGGTCGAAGTGGGCGAGAATGGGTGGTGAGGTTAGAAGAGTGACGAGACGAGAGAAGGCGGCGGCTTCTGCAGTACCCCAGGAGAAGTGTACGCCTTTCTTCAAAAGATTAGTTAGGGGCCTAGCAATTGTCGCAAAATCTGGAACAAAACGACGAAAGTACGAGCACAACCCTACAAAACTTCGAACGTCTGCGGCTGTCTTCGGAACCGGAAACTCTCGGACAGCGCGAGTTTTGTCGGGGTCAGGCTGTGCTCCGGAAGCGTCAACTAGATGGCCCAGAAGAGTAATTTGTCGGTGGCCAAAACGACATTTCGATGAGTTCAGTTGAAGCTTCGCCTTTCGAAATACATCAAGTATAGTTGTGAGACGCTCAAGGTGAGTGTCGAACGTTGGCGAGAAGACGATGACGTCGTCGAGGTAGCAGAGGCATGTGGACCATTTGAAACCTTGGAGCAAGGAGTCCATCATACGCTCAAAGGTGGCAGGGGCGTTGCATAATCCAAACGGCATTACTTTAAATTGGTATAGGCCATCAGGTGTGATGAACGCGGTTTTTTCTTTGTCCATATCGTCAACAGCAATCTGCCGGCTGCAGTGCCTAGTTTTCCGGCTGGGTGCGGGAGGCGATAGGCGGCGAAGAAAAGCGGCGGGGTTGGGGCGAACGAGACTGGTGGCGTCGAGGTGAGGGCGAGCGGCTGTAGCGAAGGTTCGGAGCAGGGACATCAGCAGTAGTAGGTTCATGGCGGGTGGCATAGGGTACAGAAGGTCCAAAGGCGCGGGAATAAGTGGGGGCGTAAGTCTGAGGAGGTGGTGGCCATCGGTTGCGGCAGTGACGGGCGACGTGGCCGATGCGACAGCAGTGGAAGCAGATCGGCCTGTCATCAGGTGTACGCCATTCGGACGGGTTGCGGCGAGATGTGGCCGAAAAGGACTGCCGGGGACGAGGAGCGCCGCTAGATAACTGGGGAACGCTGGGTCGAGACGTGGAACACACGGTGTTCAGACCCATGTTTTCAAATTCCTGTCTGACGACAGCCTGAATCATCGCAATGGTGGTTGCTGGCGGATCGGGATGCGGCGTGGAGAAGGCTGGCAAAGAGGCGGCCTCGAGTTCGCGGCGAGGCCGAGAATATAATTGCTATCGCAATAAAAAAATCAGATAAGGAGGTCGCGTTCGTTCAGCCGTATCTGAGAAGTTTCAACAACCAAGATAAGAAAATCCTGCATAAGCCAAATCAGGAGGGCTGCTGACGTAAATGCGATAAACATTGAAGCAACGTAGTGACACACCGTACTACCACCGTCCCTCTGGACACGCTGCGCCAGGTAGTAGCACTGTAGCAAAGTCTGCGCGTGGTGCGTGTCTGAATACGCATTCAGACAACATTGTGTGAATATATGCGCATATGACGTCAGTTCAGCTCCGCCCAGAACTGAACAAATATTAAGGGAATCCTGAGCCACCTTCTATTTTATTTATTTTTTTGTTAGAAGCCTCAAAAAGTGCCTTGTAACGAGGTTGGTTCTACACAGGAACATATTACCGACACAATTGTTTTTTTTTTAAGAAGAATTCAGTAGGAGGCGCAGATACGACGAACGCAGTATACTTACTTTTCTCATTCCACCTCAACGTTCTTCGTTCCGAGAAAGCCGGGCGGAGCCGGTAGCGGTGCCCAGCCCGCGGCATTATGTCACCTGACTTCAGCGCCGTGTTTCTTTCCGTGCAAATTGCACAATTCGCAACACACGATGCCAGTCGCATGTTTCCTGCCAGTGGCAACACGACTTCAACGTTACAGGGAGTGTGGATAACCCGCCTTAACATATCGCGGGCTGCCTGCCACTGGCCTGGGGAAATAGATGTCGCCTTCGATGCTTTGCACAGAAATTCGGCGACTGCTGCTGAGTGAGAACGGCAACGGAGCGGCGACAGTAAAATCGTTGAGTCAACAACCATTTCTGTCGGCATTCAAGGTGTCGACCAGACAGCGCTACCCCATGGCAACAGCTTTTCCTAGGCGCACACCTTTAGCGGATGCAGGAGTAACGTAAATTTGCACTGCCATCTATCGGCCAACGGGAGCTTTCTGTGAGTGCCTCGCATATGACGGCATATGCCAGTCACCGGCAGGATCGAGGCGGAACGGGTGAAGGCCTCTGTTTGAAAAGAGCGTGTCTGAGAAATAAATCTGAGAGAATCCTACTCACGACGATTGCCAGAGTTAGTGCTATTAGCATTGAAGCAATGCAACAACATACCGTATTACAGCCGTCGAAATGCGTCGTGTGTGAGGCTCGAATGCAGGCTGGGCTACGCCCTCACTCTTCCCTTCCGGAGTCCGGACACGTTGCATCATCTCGTCCCGCCGCAGCGAAGTCACCGTGTGGAACGTGTTAGAAAATATATAAGGAGAAGATTGCCCGAATATACTCGTATATCACGCAGCTGCGACTGCATCAAAAACGAAATAAATATAAATGATTTTTTTTCTTTGTCATTCAAGAGCGGCGCATACCCAGTGGCTCATACCAAGTGAATCAAGAGCTACGCACATCCAGCTACACTTAGCTAGTGAGTCAAATCGGCGTTGAAGTCGTTGTGGCACATACACAAACAATGTATGTGGCATATGTATGTGGCATACATATGTGCCACATACATTGGGGCACATGCCAAGTAGCATGTACATGTACATACGGAGTGACCCAAATTGGCATCCAAAAGTGGTTCATTTAGGAGTGGCACATATACAGTGACCCAAATAAGTTACGTGAAAGAGGTTTATGAAGAACAACGCTCAACCTCGACCCACATACTCACTGAAGTAGGCGTGAATGACTCTTTTTGCACTGAGAAATAAAAGTAATTCGAAGAAGTGAAGAACGTTTAAGCATCCGTGGCTAAAGAAAGTCGCAGTTTCGCCATAAAATGAGAAAAAAAAATTATGAGGTTTCAGGTGCCAAAACCACTTTCTGATTATGAGGCACGCCGTAGTGGAGGACTCCGGAAATTTTGACCACCTGGGGTTCTTTAACGTGCACCTAAATCTAAGCACACGGGTGTTTTCGCATTTCGCCCCCATCGAAATGCGGCCGCCGTGGCCGGGATTCGATCCCGCGACCTTGTGCTCAGCAGCCCAACACCATAGCCACTGAGAAACCACGGCGAGTGAAAAATGAGAAGGATTGACTGTGATAGCAAATTGTTAGACAGCAATACGAAGTAAGGTTAGCAGATTGATCGGCTTTATAAACAGCTGTAAACATTCGCTGACTAACTATCATGGCATCGCGGGCACACAGCCAAGCGTGAACAGATATCACTCGATAACCACGCACACTCGTTGACAGAACGCTGACAGGATGAAGCGGCAGCAGTGGCGAGCGAATTGCCCTTCGTGTTCACTGGTGCTTGAACGCGAACTACGTGGCTTACTCTTGTCGTGAAATGGAATAAAAAAAACTAGCCACTTACGCCGATCGTGGCAAAGGCGGTCAGCTGTTGGCGGCGGTCAACGTTAGCCTCGAAACCGCGAAAAACCTGTTCATTCCAGTTTTCGTGGTCCACCTCGTCGCGGTGGCTTTTGGTGCATGCTTTCCTACGGGAGCATCTGCGTGGCCCCAGCTCCGAAAAAAGACTGGCCTCTCGGTCGGGTGCGCAGGTCCGCGAACGCGCCAGAAAAACAAGGCAGAAAAAAAAACAAAGTAGTTCAGTGTGCATGGCCTTTCTTTTTCTCTGACGCCACCTTTAACCCTTTAATGACGGCACATATAAATGAACGAGTACGAATGCTTATTTTTTTTTACTTTTTTATCTAAGCACGCTGAGCGCATCGAGAAGGAGCATAACCAACAAAAGCAAAAAAAAATATATTTTGCGCAACTTTTTTTCAGCAGTAGGAAGGAAACGCCAGGCTGAAAACTGCAAGTGAGTTTCATCCCAAGTCACTCATGGCTTCGTTTGAAATTTGCACAGATATCTCTAATGATACGTAAACCACAGGTGTGCACTTCCTTTGCTGACGTCACGCGTATCGCGCCACAGCTGCCGGAGGTCTTGCAGCCATCCATCTGCCCTGTGCGTGCCTTGAAAAGAAAAGCGAGTCGCGTGCCATGCTTCTTTCTCCTCGCCCTGCGTTCTTGTTCTAAACCAACAAATGACGCTTCCTGCCTGTCATGCAGTGTTGGCCTGAAGTCATTTAGCCCGAAAGCTCGTACACAAAACCGAAGCTCAACAAGGAAATAACGTTTTCTGGTATGCTGCCTGTAGGCAACATATGTCATTAAAGGTTTAAAGTCTTCGCTTTCTTTCTCCATCGCAAAACTTCCGTTAAGGCGCTTGCGAGTAGCTGCATAACAACGCACTTTTTTTTTATTTACGCACGGGCTGCCATAGGACATATTATACGTATAAACAACTTATTTCTGATTCATCCTAATCATAAAAACATACCAAGTCTGCTCAATAATATTCTGAAAGTTGACGTCACAAGTTTCGAGATACGCCGAGTGCACAGAAAAGGTAGAATTGGCGGTAGCGTTAAGCTCGCTATTGAATACTGTTGATTGGTGTTCTCTGCCCATTAATACGAATTTAGAGCTAACTTGGTTTTCGCTAACTATTACTTTAAAAGCTTTATACTCGGCGTGTGCGCTACCGATCCCCATGAAGCGATTCATCCTTTTGCGATGACTTATATAATTGTTTAAATCAGATTGCCCTGCGTTTGTTCGGAGTTGAAATTATACTCTTAGGCTATTTTAATTTTCCTAACGTGGTTTGGTCACATGTCAACCCCTTTTCTAATGAGACAATCGGTTCATTTCCATTTGCTTTGACTTCGGCTTATCGCGGATCGTCAGACTTCCAATACGTGTAGCATAAAATACATCATCACTCGTGGACCTCATTCTAACGTCATCGTGCGATAAATTTTTTGCGTTGACGCACATGACCGGACTCAGCGATCATGACATTTTGCATTTTATGCTTATAACAGCGCCAAAAAAATACGCCGACAGCGCAAAATGTTTCGAGATTATATAGAAGCTAACCACAAAGATATCAACAGGGAACTCTGCACATTTTTTTTTTTTTTTTTTTTTTTTTGCAGTTTCAGTTCATTGTTCACTCAAGATACATAGTTGGTTGTTATTCGTATGCAGACGAGGGTCCCAAAGTCAAGCAATTGCAGCGGAACCCTCTAGACACTTCCCTACTACTTCATCAGCAACGCTCCATAGAAATTGACTTGTCCATTTTCAAAAATAAAGCCGGTGAGCTACTCGAACCAAACACGCCCCCTTTCGAACTGCCTGCGATAACTATAAAGCACCATGGTATAGCACACATTTGAATCTATTATCGAGCAAGAAAGAACGTTTACTCCGTACAGCGAGGCTGTACAGACACATTGGCTAGCATATAAAAACGCTGCAAACTCATATCTTAGGACCTTCAGGTCAATCAAATTTTCATTCCTTAATTTTGAACTTCCAAATTTATTAAATACTAATCGAAAGCGCTCTTGTGGAGACATACGAAGACATACCCATAAAACTGGAATATCAATGCTGTCAAGTTCTGGGGGCCCAGTACCTGCCCTGTTGTGTTTTACTGTGCTTAGCAATACCTTCGCTTAGTGATTCTCATCACCTAAGATCCCTGATTCGATGCCTGAGATAAATTTTACTATCTCCCACTTAAGGCGTCCAATCGTTTTTGGCTCAACCGGTGTCAAAGCCATAATACAAGAAACAAAGCCTAAATCATCATGTGGGATAGACGAAAGCCACACTAAGTTCTCACAAAATATTGTGGAATACAGTTCAGTTATACTAGAATGCATTTACTCGCAATCTTACAACTCTGGCATTTTAACGTATGATTGGAAAGCTGGCAAAATAATCCCCATTCACAAAACCGGACCAACCATGATCCAAAAACCTACAGGGCTATTTCACTTACATCATACCATGCAAAGTTATGGAACACATAATGTACATGCATGTAGTTAATTTTTTTGAAAAAAGATAACTTCTTCACAGTTATGCAGCATGGATTATGAAAAAATCCTAATTCTCTACATGCCTGTTTAGATTTGCTTTTTTGTTTTGTAACAGACTCTATACGTCTTGACTTTTCCAAAGCATTTGACAAAGTGAACCATGTATTGCTTCTTCATAAATTAAGCGTTCTGAAATAGACCCTGCCATTATTAATTGGATTCGCGCCTTTTTGACATCAGTTATCACTTTGTATCCACTAATGACGCTAATTTGCCTTTAGCTCCAGTTGACTCCAGTGTTCCGCAAGGGTCCGTGCTCGGTCCTTTATTATTCCTAATTTATGCCAATGAGTCTCCCACTCACGTTTCCTTGAACATTTTTCTGTTTGCGGACGACTGCGTCTAATATTGTTAAAGAACTAATCTCTCAAATATTCTAGCAGTTCAAGAAGATCGCAGTAACATTAACGAGCAAAATTAAACATTAGAAAATGTAAGACTGCAAGGATTTCCCATTCTAACGGGATCTACCCCACCTATACGCTTAATAACATCCCAGTGAAATGTGTGACATCATTCCAATACTTGGTGATTCACATTGCCAGTAACCTATGCTCGAAAATTGGTATTGACCACTTAACCTCTAAGGCCACTCGTGCACTGGGATACTTTCGCCGGAAAATTTCTCTAGCGACATCATCGCTACAACTAATATTCTACAAAACTTGCGTTTGTCCATAGCTTGATTACGCATCGTCAGTATGTGTAACCCTGGACATCACACCCTCAGACAGTCCCTAGAGGCTATAGAATTTGCTCTGTCCGTTTCATCCTAAGCAACTGCCAAAGAAGTGCGAGTGTTACCAACATGAAAGCTCTCTTACACCTTCGGCTGTTATCAACCGGCAGAAAACAATCTCTCCTATGTTTTTTCCATAAAATTTACTATCCCAACTCATATTTGCCTTCTGTCCGTGTTCAACCGCCACCATACATTTCATCTAGCAATAACCACCGCCAAAAGGTAAACATTCCACACTGCAACACCGTCGGCTTTTAATAATAATTCCTTCCCCAAACCCACAAGCATGACTGGCACCGATGATCTTAAAATCACATTTGAAGATTTCATTTTATAATTATTGTTGCGAGTGACTGATTATTCTGTATAATAACTGTTCCTATGCTATATTTTTTTAAGTTATGCCTTGCATTTTATAAGGTATATATTTTATATGATATACCATGTATTTTGTTATGCTTGCCATGTTTTTGGTTAACATTCTTACCATTTTGGTTGTCATGTTTACTACGTTTTGCCATGTGTTGTATGAGCTACTGATCGAATACTTCCGGGACAATTCTTTTTTTTTCCTTTCTTAAGGATTGACTTGCACGTGTTTGCCTTTGGCCTTTTCTTTCAAAGTTTTTTCCTTATTAGTAGCTTGTATCTAAATGAAGTATGTGTGAGTTGTCCGTGTATCTACCTTTTCCCCTCTCCTCCTCATTGTACAAATGTACCTGCAGGGTATAATAAATAAATTAAAAAGCTCGAGAGGAGTGACGTTGGCGGTAGTGAGTTTCGAACCTACAACCCTACGCTCAGAAGCCGAATGTCTCATCCACTGGGCGAAACCAGCGCCGTCTAGATAGCAGGCCTGTGCACTCTGCTTTACGTCATCATGCTACTTGAACCAAAATTTCTATCGCCCAGCCCGGCATGACGAAAGCGGTGACGTCAACATCACCGCGGCTTACTCTGGAACATTCCCATTAGATTCTATAGCAATCGGGCAAGACAGCATGACGTCATGGATTGAAGTGCACTAGCCTTGTGCTATATAGGAGGCGTTGGGCAAGCGTCTCTAACGCGCTTGCTTGCCCACGAGGAGTTCATAATTCACAATTCCAAGGACCGCACAGCGGCGTTCAATTGGACATTAATGCTTTCGGATTCACAACTCATAAGGCGTCCTCGAATTGTTATTTATTTATTTATTTACTTATTTATTTATTTACATAATATAGCCCTACAAAGGCAATAGTGTGAATGGTTACAAAAGGGACTCTACAAGGAATGAAACAGTTACAAGCATCAACAATAATGTTTTATTGAAAAAGGCTAGATGCTGGAACCCGCCATACTAGCATCAAGTGCAGAAATAAAGTAATAAAGGGGAGGACAGCGCATATGACTATGCAACAAATTCCCAAGGTCAATTGTTTTAGGACAAAAGCTCTATTTAAACGTATTATTGCGCGAGCACAAATATTTCAGGTTGAACTTGTTGTGGAACAGTGACAGCTTTAATGGAAACGAACGTTGTCAGAAAAGCTAATGCAGGCTGTGCTAGCATTCCTTCGATTAATTTGATAATGAAATCGTCTACTTGCCGGTCTCCACACCTGGCATCTGGTCAGGGTTATCTGCATGTCGCAAATCATAAAGGCCCACACTGCCACATCCTATAAGTTGAATGGGAAGCGCTTGGGTGCCTTCTTCGCCTCGTTCATTTTGTCTTCGCCACATTCACTGCCAATCATTTTAAATATCACTGTTATTAGGTCTAAAACTTAGCATACATACGTTAATGTATGTTACACTGCTGGAGTAAATAAATTGTACTCAATATAGGACCATCATACTTTAGATCTTCATGCAAACTATACATAATGCCTTCAAAGGAAATTTTCTCTAATTGTTCTTGAAGTTCGAAGTTGCAGGTTTAATGAAATAGCTGTAATATTTTTCATAGGTTTCTCTCTTGATGGAACTTAAAGCCCTAGAAGGGGTACGAGTTCAAAGATATGAGCAAACAAATGAACAAAAATATCTTTTATCAGTTACGCGGGAGCATGTCACATCCCTTCCCCCCCCCCCCAAAAAAAAAAAAACACTATCTAGCAGTGGAATTGCGCCAGCTTCTTAAGGCGCAAGGCTGCTCTATTGCAGCTCATCAAAGCACAAGCGTCAATGCCGCATGTCCTGCTCTTGCAAGAAACACTTAGTGAGAAGGTAAATTTATAGGGCTACCGTTCGGTTAGCCAAAAAGGACAAAATGGCAGAAGTATCGATAAATTCGTCAGGAAAGACACCTCTTTCCAGGAGCACGAATTCAAAATTTGTAACTGGGATAAGAAATTCGGTATCGAGGCACATTTAATTGAAACCATCCCCCACAGAAAAATCCGATGTAACATTTTTATTCTAAACTTGTACAGCTCTCCTTCAGCTTATAAGCATAATCTCGCTCACTACTAAATAGGGTCGCAACTACCGCGAAATCGCAGCCCTTAATAGTCGCAGGAGATTTCAACGCTCCCCACCCGGCTTGGGGTTATGTAACAAAAACTAAGAAAAAACACAAAGAAAGGGGCCAACCTAGTTGCAGCGAGTACAGACCTAAACCTAACGCTGGTCTCAAACGCACGTTTCCACACGGGGCTGGGAAACTTGGTCGCCAGAGACACGACGCCTGATCTCAGCTTCACTAGAAATGCGATGGCCAAGTGGTCCAACTTACAGGAGAACTTGGGGAGCGACCACTAACATAATAAAACTCAAGATGGAAATAATAGCAGCTCCTCCCAAAACTTACATATACACATACAAGAACCTCTTTAGAAAATGAAGAGGTGAAGATGAGGCAGTGTACGACACCTTCAGTGAACTGCTTGTGCAGATCGAAATGGGTGTCGAGAAGGCCACCAAGGAAATAGTTACAGATTTTGATTCCCCAGGGATGGACGCAAGGTTAGCGCACCTCCTGGAAGCCAAACGCTCTCTCCTCGAGAGATAGAGAACACAAAGACTCAATCGCAGGCTGCGGGAAAAGATCGCGGAGCTGAATAAGCACATTGAGGAGCCGTGCTCCGAACTTAATAAACAACAATGGAGGGACGCCTGCTCGGCAGCGGGTGAGAAAATGCGCAAACGAGGCAGATGCACCCTCTTCAACATCTTTTAGATGATGGACAATCCAAATGTAATTAGAGACTAGCCATAGACCAATTAATTAATAAGGAAACAATGGAAGGCACCTCAGAAGCCTCCATATTTCCGAAACTAGCCTACAAACACCTTCCACTTGGCCAAAGCCCAGGTCCCCCCCCCCCCCTCAGTATGAGGGCGCACCTGCCCCAGAGCTGGATGCCCCCTTCTCGGAAGCTGAGATCGGGTAAGTGCTGTACAATCTAAACGGAAGGTCTGCCCCAGGCCCCGACGGTGTTACAAACCGGCTCTTAAGAAATTTGGACGGCAAAGCGATTCAAGCCTTCGTGAAGGAGATAAATGAGGTATGGGAGGAGGGCATTGTACCGGACAGTTGAAAGAAGGCCACAGGGCTCCTAATATCCAAGTCAGGTAAATCACCCAGCTAGGAGAACCTCCGTCCTCTCTCCTTTACTTCTTGCACTAGGAAAGTAGCCGAACATGCAGTGCAAAACAGGATATCGAGACATATCGAGCCGAACGAACTATTCCCGTGTAATATGGTTAGTTTCAGGCTCTTGCTTTCAACGCAAGATGTCATGCTTCTGCTTAAGACGCAGATAATCGGCTCTCAAAGCAAATATGTAAAAGAGGTCCTCGCACTGGTCTGATCCAAGGCCTTCGATGCAATTACACATGACTATATCCTTCAGGAGATATCGGCCTTGAACTTAGGAGTTAAATTGTTCTCCTTCGTTGCATCCTTCCTCGAGAGCAGGACGGCGACCATAAAGTTCACACAAGCAGTCTCGGAATCTTTGACACTCGGAAGAAGGGGTACTCCCCAAGGGATAGTTATCTCAGCTCTTCTGTTAATTATAGCAATGCGCAAGTTGTCGGGAAGCCTTGCAGCAATGCCTTACGGAGGTCATGCATTATATGCTGACGATATTACAATCTGGTGCCCTCGAGGATCGGAGGTAACGGTCGAACAAGCTCTATAGGAGGCTCTGGATGTTACAGAATATTTCTTTGAAGGTACGGGACTGGCACTCTCGCCTGGAAAGTCAGAACTCCTGCTGTACAGACAGGCTAGACGAGATGCTAGGGGGCTCACCCCGCTCGATCAGGCGCCTTTTAGCGTTCGTACAAGAGATGGGCACGCCATCCCGAAAGTAGACTCTATCAAAATCCTAGGGCTTTCAATAGACTCAAAGGGCTGCAACGTTAAGACTATAGCCAATCTCACCACGAAAACGGAGAACATTCTTAAATTGTGAGAGTGCCCAACAAGAAAGGCGGCATAGACGAGGATATACTCCTTAGGGCTCACCATGCTTTCCTCGTGAGCCATGTCATTTACATAGTCGCCGCCCTCAATTGGACCAAAACGGAAATAGATAAATTGTCAAAAAAAAAATAAAAGTGTCAAAAGGGTGATCGGCGTGCCAATCACGGCTAGCACAGAAAAACTCAAGACGTTGGGAGTACACAACACACCTTCGGAGTTAATAGAAGCGCAAAGATCAGTACAAATTATTAGATTATCGAACTCCAAAGCAGGCAGAAGACTGCTGGATGCGGCAGGCCTCCGTCCTAGCTTCAATCAGGGAAATACAACGCAACTTGATATTCAAACAAGAAACTCCTTTTGTAGCCCCTTTTCCAAGAAATGTCCACCCACAACCCAATAAAGGTCGAAGGTTAGCGAGGGATAGAGCTTTCTTATACCCCTGACACACGGGCACTCTAAAGTCCTTTAGGTAAGGGGACATCTACCGGAAAGGCGTTCAAGTGCAGTGACACACGACAAAGGAGCATCTCCTTTACAGCAAAGTTCCTTTTCGGGAAAGGAGATCGCGCAACTACTTTTCGAGCGGAAAAGGAGTTACTCTCGCACACAGCGTGCACAACTCGTCAATAGAAGGAAACCTGCCACACAACTACGGTGCCCATAGGTATTTTTTTTATCTTGCGAAAATGTTTTAATTGTTAGCGGTAATACAATTTGTCGAATAGTGAAGATTTCCTCTAGCTATACTCTCAAACGCTCGCATAACGTCGCTAGTGCCGCCATGATGAATTCCGGCAGTGTCGTCGTCGTTTGCTGCGCCAATGCCTCCTTTACTAGATGCCTGCCGCGTCGCTAGTCTTCCCATTGGAGCGGAGGTTCCCTTAGTTCAGGGTGGTCGCGGAGAGACGGCGCTCGCAGCCGACCCACTTCCTGTTGCGGAGGAAGTGACGATTACTAGGCTGGCGCGCACTCGAACAATGGCTTGACGAGAGACCACGGGTCCTATGCCTCCGGGATCGCAACAGACGCCGCTAAAATTTTGGAGGCTGGGCTACATGATTTAGGTTTGCAGCGGCCACCGCAGCTAGCGCTCGCAGCCGACCCGGGTTAACCCGGGTGGGGAAGAGTAAAGAGGAGAGGGGCAGGAACCAGCTTCTCAGCTCACGCGGCAGGCATCTAGTAAAGGAGGCATTGGCTGCGCGCATGTGGTTTGTTCACGTCGCGAGATGGAGACTGCACAATCAGCGGCCACAGGAAATACCCAGAAGACACCACAGTTGTTGGAATAACATATTAAATACAACGCGTTACGCCTACGTGCACAAAGGGAGGGACGACAAAGACGTGAAAAAGGACGACAGAAACGTGGGCATCACCAAAATAAACAGCACGCACACCAAAACACCGGCTGCACATAGTTGCTGGACCAAGTTAAATGGCTGCTAACAACGCAAAAACGCGAATAAAATAAACGACTATAAGCATTATTAGCCACCAACAATTAAAAAAATATATTTTTAGGTTCTACAGTAGCTAAGTGTAATTAAATACGCAGCTTTTTAAGAATGCTTTCTCTCTTGCGGCTTTAACAGCCAGCGCTTTTTTTCTTGCGGCGTTCATCTGAGGAACTAAATAAAGAAGTTCAGTGCGGTGCCGTGTGTCAACGGCGCAACTCCTTTCTGCAAAGGGTCCTTCAGAGTAGCAAAAGGGGTTTACTGGAAAGGACTTTAGTTTTGCCCGTGTGTCAGGGGTATTAAAGAAGATATCCGGAACACAAACCTTTGTTGACGCGGTGCGACACGCCAGTGCCAACAAGCTTTCCGTAGCAATAGTGAATGACAGGGAAAAACTCCTCTCGGCAGCCTCGCTGAAGACCTCCTCGGTCGACGTGACAGAACAGGCTGCTATAGCTCTCGCATTAGTTGGCACAAAACGCACTACGGTGTACACGGACTCCCGAGCAGCCGTTAGAGCGTTCGCATCTGGATTGATAGCCAAAGCAGCAGCCAAGATTCTGAACGGCAAACACCCCTCAGACACTGTTCACCACATAGTATGGTTCCCAGCTCACATCGGACCAGACGTATTACCGGGTCACCTGAACCCCAATGCCCACGACCGTGCGCGAGGTTTAATTCCGCGACCGGATGGTGTCTCGGGTGAGTTCGGGAGAGCTCGTCCACAGTGATCCTCTAGCTGCTTTTCCCGAAATCACATCTCATTACAGAGGGAATAGGTAGTGCCCTTCCCCAATCATAACCTCAACAGACGACAAGCTAGCACGCTCCGCATACCCCAGACGGGGTCCTACCCATCTAGGGGCTTTCTGAACATGCTCCACCCGGACATTGATCTATTTAGCTCATTAAGTCAAATGCCCTGGCAGTGCCCTGTGTTATAGGATTTTAATCGAGAAGAAGACTGGACGAAGGCCATCACAGACCCAAAACAAGACGTCCAGCCCCTGGCTGTCCAGAGGGCCCGGGAACGAGCGGAGAGGCATGGCCTCTCTGTACCGACAAGGGACTAGCCAACGGCTAGGTAGTGACCTACCTAGCAGTCCCCTGCCTAGCTCCTCAGGACCCCAATAAAGTCGTCTACTACTACTACTAATACTACAAAACCTTGCAAAGTAGCAAACAGTCACTAATGCACAACCATAATATGATTTCACAGTCTAGTCTGTGTACTTCAGATAGTATGTGTGTTAAAATGTAAATAGAAATTGGCGATATGCTATCTATGCCAATGCGACTTGCGTGAAAGCTTTATGCTCACTGCATAAGTTATATACACGGAGTAAAGTTAACTGAAACTCATTATTTACATATATATGTTTGCTGTTGGGGCGTATATATTAATTGAAAAGTTGAAAACAATCGTATTTTGTACAAGGCACACCTTTCAAAATATGCATCCCCCCCTCCCCTTTGGTAACGTAGTCTGCGTAATCGCGCATTTTCCAGCATGAATGTCGGCAGAAGGATGCGTGGCAGAGTGACACAACTCGTTCAGCATTGCATGCTACTCTTAAAATATTGTAAAGCTGACGACAGTATTGTCGCTTCAAAGGGCCCGTCACCAGGTCTAGCCATTTTGAGCTGACAAGCGCGCTAACGATCGTGTCTGCTAAGTATTACATCGCTACGCGCCGTGGAAAGAGCTGAAATTTCCAACCGAACCTTACTCGCCTTTTTCCTAGAGTTGGCCGCACTCCAAACCGGAGGATTGACGTAAAGGCGCTAGTGCGCCAACGTACATGTCTGTGCTGTGACGTCGCTCCTATGACATGTGACACTTCGAGAATTATTCGAGGCAACATCTGTTATTTGTCTAATTTGTTGCTTCAATACACGAGTTAAAGTTTAGAGCAACAATAAAACACACAAACCGAATTTCTGCGTGTTCTTGTATTACTTCGCATTGCAGCAACAAAGCTATACTTCCGTTTTGTCAGCTTGTTCCCACGTCGTGGAGTCGCGCGCGCGGGAATCAAAGCTATGCCATTTTCTACCGTGTTCCGGCGCGCGATCATGCACTGTGAACCACCCGTGTGTGCCTCAGTATTCGCGTAGCGCGGACTAATACCGCTAGTCAGGTGTCCTCGTGCACAGCGCGCAGAATCATGCGATGCGTGAACCGAGACAAACGCAACAGCTCGCGTGCGACGCCGTCAGCGGAAGTGCGCCACGCAGCAAGAAAGCGAGGGGGAAAAAAAGAAGGTGGGGCCCGTGACGTATGTGTCATGCGATTCTGGAACTCCGGTATGGGAGAACGCAGGGAAGTAATTTTGCTTGCGGAGGCTACGTGGGGCAAGTGGAGAGAGGGTTTATATTGGCAGTGACACTTGCCTCCTAAATCATGGGTTAGCGATACTGAAATATTTATATATCGGCGATTAATGAACCAATTGAAAAATTCTTGCTGTAGAACGTTCCCTAGAGGACACGTAACTTCCAGCATCAGCTGTATTTTCTATGTGGCCTCGTGAGAGGCCCTACTGGGAATGGCGGCCAAGGGAAGACTGACGGCGATCGATGCTCACACGGTCAAACGTGACCTGACCGTCAGTACGCTGAAATGCTCCGCGATTAGTGTCGTGCTCACCTGCTCTCACCGCGATCACCACCTAGCTGAAAAATCTGTCAGTGAGGCACTTCACGAAAGAAACAAACAAAATTACGGGCTATACGTGCCAAAACCACGATCTGATTATGAGGCACGCCGTAGTGGGGGACTCCAAAAATTTGGACCACCTGGGGTTCTTCTCTTGCACTTAAATACACGGCTGCTTTCGCATCCATCGAATTGCGGGTACCGTGGCCAGGATTCGATCCCGCGACCTCGTGCTTAGTAGCCCAAAACCTTAGCCGCTAAGCCACTACTGGGGGATCCAGGTCATTTTCTACCAACGCGACCATTTTTGGCAGTCGCTTGGTCTCACGATTTTGGCGAGTCACAGGTGTGAATGGCGCCTGGCGTAATGAACGAAATCAGACCACGCAACGACCAGCTTAACTGGTTCTGGCCGAGGCGCGCCTTTGCGGTGATATTCCACTTCAGCATGCGTAATCAGCTTCCCCGAATGGTTAATATTGGCATAAATGTAGCGCTGTCGCAAGAAAATGGCTGAGGAGCTGGTATAACCTCTAAGTCGGGTATATTTTTTCCTTCATACTGATATTCAACAAACTTTCTTCTACAATGTAACCAAACACCACGCTGAAGATGTTTCGGCACTAGAAACGTTGTAAGGTTTAAAGTGAAACACATGAGTGTCACTGATGCCCGTTTCATTTTAGATTTACTTTCTCAGCACAACAAGGTGTTCATTGTCGCATACGATGGCACCTTCTGGCTCTTACGTTAAGACTGTCGAGGCGTGGCGTTGAAAGTATGATTCTAGTGTGTTTTACTTTTCTCCAATGCTGCATTACAACAGTACCGGTTTTAACAGACACCATTCAATAATGACGTCGATTAACGCCACCAGGATCGAGAAGACCACAAGATACGTTGTGCTCTTTGCGTCGCCGAACCCTGCTATACTTGCCTATCTCCCCACCCCCTTCCCAAACCCTTCTTCTTAATTTCTAGCCCTCATATTTCTTTCGCGCAAGATATCTGCAAAATGTTTGGCAGCGTTTTACCTGCCTTCGCCGTTTTACGTGTGAAACCGCTTGGGAAACCGAACGGAACAGGTGCACCAGGCTTGGAGCGGAAGTCCGCTTCGCTCAATCGTGCGATCGCGCAGATATGTTCAAGCCAAATCCAGCAGCTACCAGCTATTCTTGGGCATCGTCTGCCTCCGATTGCCTTCCTCGCAGTTATCGCTACATCTCGACTCACCAACTGCGCCACGTGACCTTCCGATCCAGTCGCTGGCGGTGCTTTCTCTTTTTCCCGTCCCCACCTCAGTTTTCACTGCGCGTCTTTAGAGCACGAGAGCAGTTCTATTTGCGCGAAACACAACTGGTTAGGCAAGCTCGTGGCTGCGAGATTGAAAGCTACGAAATACGTCTTCCCTGCCTACGTTCGACGGAAAACGTGAACATATCTCGAAGGAAAGCAATCCACTTCCTTGTTGTTGTTGCTGTTTGATCTTCGAGTAGGTAAGTCTTCTCTGATAGCACATCTCAAAAAAGGCCTCGGTTTTGTTAGATATCGCTCACTTTTCTGCGCTTTGGGCATCTGAAAAGTGCACACAATGTTACGCCGCAACGGGGAGCTTGAAGATATTGAGGTTCTTGCACATGTTGAGGTTTTTTTTTTGTCAGACTATACGGGTCCTATGTGATGCCTCGAGCGCCGCTGACATCATGGCACCCTAATAGGCCCCAGTGCACTACGCAGTCTCCACGTTAGAACGTTCGCAAGAGACCGCGCAATCATAGCGGCTGACATAACACTCATAATAGCCGTCAACCACGCGCAGGAATTTTTTTTACGAGCTAAAAAGCTTTGGGATTGAACACCCGTATCCATGACTTCCTCTCAATGGAGGAACCACGAAAAATCGCCACTTTTCACGTACAAGTATGCAACAAGCACGCCTCCAAGTAAGTTCTCTGTCTAACGTGTGTCGCAATAGTGATGACAGCACGCACGTATACAGTGTATGATTATATTACTTCTACCACTTTATTTTTCTTAAAAGCCTACAACATTTTCTCAAAGTTGGTGTCCATAGATCAGTGATCTGTCCTAGATGACACCATTTCCAAGAAAAGGTCAGCGCAATTTGTTCCCAAATTGAACTACTCACATTCCTACAATTATATTTTTATGGCACATATTTACGCTAAAGAGCTGGAGGGAGTCGTCATACAAGTATACTTCCGTTTTTCTACATTTTAAAATTGCCATGAAGATGGATATAACTGGCATCAAATTACTATTTCAATTTACCTAATTACGCACGCCGCACCACCTCTGATGTACAAACATGGTGTAAATTCAAGCTGTCCTCACACTTCCCTCTTTCCCAGAGGTTCTACCGAGTGGCGCTTCACGCAACTCCCTGCTGAACGCTGCTGAACTCCCTGCTGAAACTTTAAGAATGCATTTCTTTGTAAGTCTTGCTTCGATTGTTTTTGAAGCGTGTCCTGCTGCTGTTATCGTAATGATCTTGAAAAGTTGATTCAAATAGAGGAAAGAATGTATTCATAATTTCAGCTATTACTTAGTAATTTCCTGTTTTTCGGAAATTTTTCGTAAAGGTATCCCGTGCCAACAAACTGAATAAAGAAAAATGGCATGCACGACTTTATGATCCCTGATCTCAGGTAAATAGCAAATGAATGAAAGGCTGTCAGGGTAGTCGGTTAACGGGAGATCGAGGACGTTATAGCAGCTTGCTGCGAAACCTGGGTTGGTTCAGCTACCACCCGAGAAAGGTTAAAGCTAAGGCAAACATTGACAAAATTCTTTATTCCTGTGTGTCCGGACACCGAGAATAATTCTACGTTACGCCGGTCTATTTGCGCGAAGTTAAAATCACCGAAGAGCAGGCATAGCGCGTTAGCGCGGGCTGTGAATAGTTCGCTTATGACTTTGGTAAGTTGATAGGAGAAATCAGAAGTGCCACTGAGTGTCACAGACATCTTATTGTTTTTTTTATTTTTGGAGAGGTATGCATTATCACCTGTAAAGTCTTAATATCTGACGGAACGTTAATTATCGAGCATGTCAACTGCTCGCGAACTGACACTATATTCGCGCACCACCACCACGCTTTCCGGCGTGGTTGTTCCGACAGAGGTACAAGCCTTGCAGGTGTGTTAAAGCTTCGCTAGGAGTGATGTCGCTGCCCAGTCAGGTGTCAGTTAGTAATAGTTTCTCGCCAGCTGTCGATGAGACTGCGTTAGAGACTAATTCGCGCTTTGGGAGAAAACTCCGCAGGTTTGTGTATATTATAGAGAGCGAAGCACTATTTCTGGTACAAGTCGGCGTTTTTTCTTTCTGTTTGTGGCAAGTTAATTGCTATGCTACTTCTTTAACGCTATTTGAGGCGGAATAAAAAATGTACCTCTTTCAACCAATTAATAAGGTCTTAAAACGGAAGGAAATTGGAATGCCTTTATCTTTCGTGAACGTTTGCGGGAATTTTCAACTGGCCACGAAAAGTCTTTACTGCTTTGCTGTAAGCAGCGCCATTAGGCTTTCGGCCATTCTAAAGGTTGTTTACTTTGGTTTTATGGAATGTCAGTTTTGCTATGAGTGGGCGAGAGGATTGGGGGGAGGGGGAGGAGGGAAGTGACGACCCCTGATGCGATGTGCACGTTCTACTTCTTTTGGGGCACTTAACGTTAGGTATTCCAAACTTTTCCATTCCAATTCTGCAGTCAGCCCTCCACCATTGGTCAAAAACTTTTTGAACCACCCCCACTTCGCCTGTCTGTCGTGTGACGTCACGAAGAACTGTGATTGTTACCCATCTGATAAGATGCGTACACACTAATTATGCATGATTTGGCATAACAAAAGAAAAATAGTTATTTCTGATTCGACGCCTTTTCGCCATTAGCCCTCGGCTGTTGGTCAAAAGTTCTCGGGCAGCACCCACTTCACCTGCCTGTCACGCGGCGTCACAAAACACGAAAATTCACCGCGTCAAAGTAACGTGCACGCATTAAAGATGGCTACCGCCGATTGCTCAGGCACTGGCTACTCGCACCTGCCGGAGAGCATGGGTTTATTTGCATACAATAAAACTTTTTCGTGGCCGTGTAACGTTTTCGAGCAACTTCGGCACTTTTACGACCTCGCTCTGCTAACTATGCTGAGGATCCGTTTTAGGGGCACTCTTAACCTTCCGTTGCATGCCGCCGCGATTTTCGACCAGCCACCTCAAGCAAAGTAAGGGAAAGCAGACCAATCGCAGACTCCGACACCACCCTCTTTAACCGGTTATCGATTTTCAGTGTACTGGCTCGGCCCCATCGAATCCCTCTCCAGTTGAGCGTGCTCCTCACCTCTTGTCAGCCAATTAGATAAGCCGCTTAGTGTAGGCAATGTTATTCGTTTTTAAAGCAAACAATGGTGACCTCCTATAAACGAGGAAATTGTTTGATTGGTCTGTTCAGAAAACCCTGCGAGTCAACGCCCGATGCTTGCGTCGGCGGTTACGCAAATTCGACTTCTGGAGGTTGGAATAAAAACATATTGGAATAGTTTTACGTTACATGGCCCTTGGATCAATGATCAATTGTTGCAACCTATCGCGGCATAGATCCCCAATCAATCTTTCTTAGTCGGCAGTGGTTTCCGATCTGGCAGTATCAGGAATGCCGTAAAAAGCTAAATAAACCCACCGTGAACGATTTTCGGTATGGTCGATACGTGCTTAGAGCTCGGAAATGCTACGCGTAGCCTGCTCAGTCGTGGTGCGTATTTCATCCACTTTGTTTCGAATGGCCAAAGACTCTGGTAGCTGCCTTCAAGGTCATTCATTCGCTCGCTGAGGTCAGTAATCGCTTTGTTTGTAGAAGTAAGTTGCGACTTATGACCCTGAATTTCAGTGATCAGCTGGTTCTGACCGGACTTGCGGCTAATTTTCCCGATTCGGTTAGTAGGCTTTCAGGTATGCCAGGACCCGGGTTCGTTTCCACATTGCCGGCCAAAACCAGCAGGGCGTGGATTTCATGCGCACATTCGGCAGCAACGGCAAGACAGCAGTGCGGGTTTGGCAACTGCACCTGGAAATTATTGCTAGAATTTCTAGCAAGCAGATCGCGCTATTGGCTAACCTACACTGCAAGATATAAAGGTTTAGCGAACTGTGCCGAGGCACAGTTCGCTAAACACAACAAAGTTGTGACGTCCGCTTTACGTCTGGTGGTTGCGTGGCCGCTGATCACGATGACGCTTGCATATTCTTGACTGAGCACTAGAGGCCGAGAGTTCATCTGTAGGATGTCCGGGTATGGTGCATCGGTGGTACAGAAAACTGGGATGTTGCCCAGCTAGTTTCCACAGCAGTCGACCACGCACCTTGACGAAGCAGACGGAGCAGCACATGTTATTGCAGGCAGCAGGAAGTGCGCAGTGGCGAAGGTGACGCTCTGCGTAGGAAGAGCGAAAGGTTTAGCTAACTGTGCTGAGACAGCCACCGAGCTCGCTCACTCACTCACACAGTGAGACGATGCAATGACCACGACGGCATCACGATCCCGAACACATACCTAGTGTCCCAAGCTATTAGATAATGAGGGCCACTGGGTCGGAGAAAAAGACGCGACGATGACAGTATGACGAGAGTCATATCACAAAGCGGAAAGGACGGCAATTGAACGACCACACTGGCAACACGACCACAAGCCCATACCTTGTGGCCCAAGCTATTAGGCAACTTCGACCACTGGTTCGGAGCAGAATTCATTACGACGAAACCACGATGAGAGGGAGATTGTAAAGCTGGAAGGACGACGATGGAACGACCACGACGGCATCACGGCCAGGAGCACATCGGCTACTGGGTTCGCGCTAGCTGGTAGGCCACTTGTGCCACTGGGTCGGCGTAAGCGGGTGGATAGATAGATAGATAGATAGATAGATAGATAGATAGATAGATAGATAGATAGATAGATAGATAGATAGATAGATAGATAGATAGATAGATAGATAGATAGATAGATAGATAGATAGATAGATAGATAGATAGATAGATAGATAGATAGATAGATAGATAGATAGATAGATAGATAGATAGATAGATAGATAGATAGATAGATAGATAGATAGATAGATAGATAGATAGATAGATAGATAGATAGATAGATAGATAGATAGATAGATAGATAGATAGATAGATAGATAGATAGATAGATAGATAGATAGATAGATAGATAGATAGATAGATAGATAGATAGATAGATAGATAGATAGATAGATAGATAGATAGATAGATAGATAGATAGATAGATAGATAGATAGATCAAAACAGCTAAGTTCGCAAAAATTGTTATTTGCATTACAATATTGCTGCTCTAACGCGCAGATTACACAAACAAAAGGAAAGAAATGAGAGCATCTTTGTTCTGCTCTGACGTGCATTAGGAATACCATGGCAGTATGCATCATAATCTGGCGGCCATCTATATACAGCTTGTCTAAATGTTAAATTATGACGCGACTGTGAGGTCACGGGCATGATTATCCAAGCATTATTTTTCTGGCAACATGCATGTCAGGCTTTCCGTTTGTTCTTGCATATTGCCAATTAACATTTCATTTTTGATATATAGGTGAGTGGATTAATTTCAGGCTCATTATTGCGTTCGGCATGCATTTTCTTTTGATGTTCTTTACTCATTTCACTGTTTTACTTTTATTTCTGTCTTTTGATTTCTTTGCGGCGATGCTTATTATATATGAACTTTGGCACAGCTGGCTGTATAATAGCCAAAGCTGTTATCTTACATCTCAATAAACAGCCACAAAAACAATCATTTCGATGAGGTGTCACTGTTTGAGGAGACCACATTACAAATTAATGGACTGCTGGTAACAGAAAGTATGACAAAAAGGAAAAGCTCAATAAGGACTTTTAACCCCATTTCATGGAGCAAGTGCTATAATTTATGTACGTAGGTAAATCTGCATAAATTGGGAAAAGCATAAATAACAACGCAATAATGTTGGGCAAGATAACTTCACGGATTGAAACAGCCACAGAGATCGTAACAAGAAGTGAATTTGGCTCTTTTACAGCGAATCTGTTATTACGATTTGAAAGGCTTGATGGACTCTTCAAAGATATGTGCCAGATTTTACAATTTCATTAAAAATCTAGAACACTCACGACGTCTACATATTGCGAGGAAATGGTGCATTTGTAATGCGCAATATGAAGGCAAATTTTCAAATGTCTGTTCAATAACGGGTTAAATCAAAGCTGTTAAACCCTCGTTTTCAGCCCGTTTAGAAGTGTTAAATAAAACGCCTAAAATGTTTTCGTCATGCTTGTTTTTCCCCCTTCCACAAAAAGACCCTAAACGTCACAGATTTCATATTTATGGGTGGTAGAAAATATGTTGAGGGTAATCTGCACCTAAAGTTTGAATTATGTGCTTTGAAAATATTTACTTAATACTCGACTTCTGCGAATTTTTCGATCGAAGTTTGTATTGGCTGGCAAGTTTCGGTGGTGATGTAGTCACGCAAAAAAAAAAAAAAACAGTTGCTCCCAGAGCAGAGCAGCTGTAGGAAAGCGCACGCAATAGGGCGGTTTCATTGAGTGCAAGCTCACGCCACGCACGCAACCAATCAGAGCCGTTTCGCTTCCGCCGCAGAGGGAAAGGGCAGGAAAGGGTTTCGCGCACACTTCGCTGGATTCGTTGCCGTTCAGTTTAGTCTCGGAACACGGATGGGACAGCCATGCGTTGTGCGTTCCCCGTAGAAACAGGCAGTCTTCGACGAGCGGCGTCGAGAACTCGCCCGGGAAAGGGCTCGCCGCCGGCGCGCCGATGCAGCCGTTAGAGCTGCACGAGCCCAGGAAATTCGACAGCAACAAGAAGATCCTGAGCTGAGGGAGCGGGACGCCTAAGCGATCCGGCACCGTTACCTGTGGGTTACTTAACCGCGACGAAAGTCAGGTGCACGAAGGACAGGCTTCGCTTGCCCCCATTTTTAGGTGGGGGAAGGGTTGATCAATTTATACCTTATTCACGGCAAGTAGCTGCTGTTCCCCCGATTCCTTGGTCAAAAACATGTTGCACGTGACAAAAGATAAATGTTTAATCTGCGTAGCTTCATTGCAGCCTTTGTATAAAGCTACCTATTCAAGCGTTCTAGAGTCTCATACTGCTGTTATTCGATACACTTTCGAAATTTCTAAAATAGCTGCACAACACACCAACTTCAATATCGGTAAAAATTGTGGGATTATTAAATTTATTGTCTGACAGCTTTCGTATTCCTGGTTTACTAGAAGCGTCGCAAGGAATTCACTGAACCATGGTCTTCTTTTTCTTTTTTACGCCTGCCCAACCAGGATTGAGGTTTCTTCCTCCATTGTCCTCAGTGAACTGGACAAGGTACCTTGTCTATATTTTGTGAAATTAACGGGCAGTTTATAGATAATGCGAAGTCAAAGTGTGATACATGTGTCCTTACTACCGCATGTGCTATCAATTACGCATAACTGTGCTCCGGAGCATATATTACTGTGTATTACGAGCGGCGAAAAATTTAGCCCGCTGCCCTGACATATGTACATATGCCACCAAGGTAAAACTTATCAAAAATGAGCATATTTCTCTTGCAAATTCTCGATTTCTCGCGCGAAGGTACATGCACGTGTATAAAATACACCTCTTGCAAAACGTTTTGAAAAAATGGTTTTTAAATTGTGGTTACTAGCTCCCTTTCCCAATGCCCAGAAAGAACTGTGCCTGAAAAATTGTTCATAATAGCAGAAATTAGTGGTACTTTAGGCGCAATGTGTCCTAAAATTTTGAAGTTATTGACCTTATTACGAGTGTTATGAAAAATTCATGAACGCTTGTTTTCACAGTTTTTGCATTTGCTAAAAGATGTTCGCCCTCTGTCGTCGGTAAACTAAATGTCCTTCTTTCTGCATGGGGAAACTAAGGATTAGGTCATGGTTAATGTGTAGGCAAAATTCAAAGTAGTTGAGTATTGTGGCTTTCTATGTAAATTGCATGTGCAAGCGCTCCAGAGCACTGTGAATAGTTTAAGAGCTCGCCGATTTTAGCTCGTTTTCAAGGCAGAACACGTGCCGCCAAGCAATAATTTAGTCTAAATGGGGGCGGAGCTATGGCATATTTTCGAACAAAGTTAAACGCATGCGAAATAAATGCCGTCATAGCGCAAAATTTAAGGAAGCCCTCGAAATTTGCATACTGTCGTCATCAGTTATGCTACCCAACAACTCGAGTTAACACTATTTTACAGCAACTTTATGTTTACTGGAAACAGTGAGTTGTTTTCACTGCAATGTAGGACAAAATTTTACCTTTCCTGGCCAGATTAAAAGCGTTGCAGATAAACTGAAGTCTCCCTTTTGGCGCTCATTTTATTCGTTATACGAGGTTCGTACTAGGTTTCTACAGTGTTGATAACTAGCAAATGCACATTGTTCGTAGTTGTCTAAAATTAGAGGCTGGATGTAGGTAATGTGTAAACTAAATTCAAAGTGCGTGGACCAATTAGAGGCCTTAGCAGTAAATTACATATGCAGGCTATCCGGAGCGTTAGAAGCGTGCTTCGGGAACAACGTGGAATTTAATATGCTGCCTTGGGGTAAATGTAATCTCCGGCAATATCACATCTCGGAAAAATGGGGGAAATGATATAGCCAGTATTTTCGCGAAGTAAAATGCGTGTGGATGATTTACTGCAAATGTAAAAATTATTTACCAAGTGCTTAAAACTTTATATGCTAGCAAGGCTTCATACGAGCCAGTCACGTACGTACGTAGTGGCTACGTTTGAAACTGTGTGATTAACTTAGAGACAAATTAAATTCTGCGAGGTCACGCAAGGCTGCACTGTTTTTATTTGTGTGTCGCGCCTTTAGTCCGCGAAGCTGGCTTTTCCTTATCGCTTCTTTTTTTTCTTTTTTTCTCCTAAACCTTTTCTTAATAGAAGCACATAAGACCTGTATGAATTTAGGCCCTTCTTCAGTGAACTATACTTGGAAGGTTAACACTCACGTTTACGCGCTTATTTCTTATTCTTATTATTTTTCCTTCTGCGATACCCGCAGTTGCAGCAGAACTAGCTCATAGCATTAAATTGCTATAACTATGCCCTCCCGGGCGAAGAAGACTCAGTACGCTGCGCCGTTTTCTCCTTCCATCTCTCATTCTCTCTTTCTCATTCTAAACACCCTGGCGCATCGCTTTCTCACATATCGGCTACCAGCATTTCCGCTTGTATCATCGCAAGCCTCACAAAACGTGCGACGTCTCTGACAGAGGAACTGCGGCCAACGCTTCAAACGCTTGAGCGCCTTGACGGTCAGCTGCTTGCACGCCCTTCAGTTGCGTTGAGCGCTGTTTCTCGCGTAGATATTTTCGTCCTTGCTTTTTATTAGTTTTCCCATTCGCCCCCTGAGGTCATCGCTTGCGTTGGAGGGCGGGCCACGCTTGTCAGCCGTGCTCACTGCGCCATCATACTAGAACGGCTTTTCTTCCACCTGTTCCCCCCCCCCCTTTTTTCTTTTTCTTCCTCTTCTTTTTTCGCTTCGTCTGAGCGCGGAGTTGTTTCGTAACACGGGTAGTGCGAAGTACGCCTGCCGTCGAATACGGTGCATCGGCCATTCGTTCCGCTCCACGCTTTCCTCCTGCCTTCGTATTCTTCACCTGTTTCCTCTTCTGACGTCGGCTGTGTGCTGTTCTTTTTACTGTCGCTACCCAGACGGTCTTATTCTCGGCGTGAGACGTTGACGTAATATGTTGCGAATGCAACGACGCAATGAGTTGCGAAGCATACAGGAGTTGTAAACATTTATTGAAGAAAAACGATAAATATAATAGCAGAACTTCCAATAGGCGATTCGGTATGGTCTCATAATGGAAATAATTGGAAGGAAATTCAACCTCTATATGACGTCGACAGATGACAGTGTCTTTCTGAGAAAGCTAGGCGTAAGAATAGGTTGTATGAACCCAAGAATTCATTCCAAGGCCTGCAGTGTCTCGAAGTCAAGCGTCTGCGTCGTCGACCAAACGACGAATGCGAGAACGCTATCCTTACCCCAGCTATATACTACCGGTGCCAACGCAGTGCGGTACCACTGCTGTGCGGTAGTACTGTATCAGTACCGAATACCGATACTACCAGTACCCCTGGTACCACATGCCGATACAGCACGGTGCTACCACGGGGACCATCGGTATTGAGCCACATTTCTAAACAGCACTATCTCCGGGATCGACCCACGAAAGAAGCTAGAAACACATGAACCCGACACGTAAAATTGGGGTAGCGCACCAAGAAAGACTGTCTTTCAAAGCCATATCCTCTGCCAGATCCCCCTGGCATGTGGCAAGAAGTACGAGTGCCAAGGTTGTCGGTATATTAGCAAGTGCTTTAGGTGAACACAACTATTCCTTACAATATCCACTGTCTTCCATTTGGCAACACACTGCAGCGCAAGGCACTATTATCCTGATTTTCTTAACACATTTATCGTGGTTAGACATCGTAATGAGGCATTCCGTTAAGCTTTCGAGGCACTTGAAAAAGGGGGCATCAGCAAGACACAAAGGGCGCGTACGCAAGGAAAAGGCGTTAGACACGGACGGACGTTGTACTTTCAAGTGTATTGGAATTCTCATTGCCGCGCAAAACCTCCGACGCCTGCGTATCTTCAACTCCTCCCGAGACATGTGCGAGACGTGGGCACGTACCAACTGGCCCAAGAAGTGCACTTTCGATGCATTTCACATCAAAAGGCCCAACTGGTTTTAGCCAGGTGTCAGTTTTACTTTTTTGATAAAGAGGTTGCGCTCGCAAAGACCACTTGTCATATTCCCTGAATAGTTTCCAATCACTGTTAAGCTATAGCGTGCGAACCTTTTTCCTACATCTATCACGATTTTATATAATAAACAATTTCTTTCAATAATAACTTTTAAAGAATTGTTACTAGTAGCACTCGAATCGTCTTTTCTTTGTGTCCTGGTTTCGTTCGCGCCCTTTTTTTCATTAAGAATATATGAGCTTGCTTATTCTTCCTGTCTTGCAGTTGACATCTCACCCGAGCTCTTGGGAAAAGGGAACGACAAGACAGCAACGCAGACAATCACAAGGGCATTTATTGCACCTTTTATACACCAATTTATTTATTTATTTATTTATTTATTTATTTATTTATTTACTATACCTCAAATGCCCCGTTGAGGGGTATTACACGAGGTGTGAGCTGTTACATCAGTAGATAAGGTGATCGATGAATTCCTTGAATTTGCTGGGGTCAGAGTGGTGCATGGCGTTGGTGTGGTGCATGGCGTCGGTTGGCAGGTTATTCCAGTCTTTGGCTGTTTGTACAAAGAATGAATGCAGATGGGCCGAAGAACGTGCTGCTGGTGAATAAACTGCCTTTCCATGGCTTGTGCGGCATGAAGTCCGGTGGACGAGAGCGATAGCGGAGGGGGAAGGCGATGCCTGATAGAAATTATAAAAAAAGACAAATGCGAGAGATTTAGCGTTGCGAGGCTAAGATTTTATTATTGGAGCGGGATTTAAGGGCAAATACGCTGGTGTAATATGAATAATCCGAATAAGCAAATCTTATCGCACGGTTTTGGACAGCTTCGAGTGTATGTGTATGGTTAGATTGAAAGGCGTCCCACACTGCACATGCGTATTCCAACTTAGGCCGAACTATATATAGTGTTAAGTATGCTTATACCTTTACTGAAGGAGGAACAAGCTTTAAATTTCTATAGCCAGCCGAATTATCGGTAGAAAATGCAGATAAGCGCGCGACAAATCTAGGAAGTCCGACTTACCGCGACCGGATAGCGAGCGAATATGTTCACCCCATGCTGGACATTAACGCCTGGTCGTTCGCGCATACGATCCCGCGAACGGTGGCGCGTTCGAGCGATCGTGTTCGTTCATTCCGGTGTAAGCCTCGCGAGACGGTTTTGCAGGAGCATGGATCGGCCCACGCGCGGCACGTCCGAGCCCGAGCCAACGAGGAACAGTCTATTAAGAACCTACTCCCTGTCGCGCCCATATAACGCCGCCGTTAGGTAACGCTAGCAGCGCAACACTCGCGCCATACCTCGTAATGAACTGCAACTTGAATACGTGTCATCAATTCGGTCACCTCATCAAACCTATCTAATCAGCGCTCTGGAAAATGCCCAAAATCGCACCGCGCGTTTCATCGCCAGACTACAGGCGTCATTTCAGTGTTACTAATATTAAATCTTCTCTGTCCTCATCCTCCTTAGTCTCACTCAGAAAGATTGCTCTAGTCTGCTTATTTCATAAAATAACAAACCGTCAGCACCAAGCCTTTCTCCCTCTCTCCCAACCGTTACGAACGTCTCGCCGTTTGCACAACAACCGCTCCTTCAAACGTATCGTTGGCCACACAAACGCATTCAATTCATCAGCTTTACCACTAGCAATTGAACTATTTAATAGCCCCCCTGATAATGTTGTCGGCATTCATGACCCTGTTAAGTTTTGTCATGAAGTAACCACTATTTTTCCGTGACCGGTTGCTTTCATTAATTTTCTCTTAATTATGTACACGCTTCTCGTGAACTTCTGTAATTGGCAATGTCAATAGATGCGCCCTTACATTACTTTTGTTAAATTTGACGGTGTTAAATGACGTACCCTTAGATTGTGTATGTCGCCATTCATTCCGATAGTGTATATTGCGTTCCGCTAACTATTATGTAACGTCACCTCGTTTTGCGTACCTTAGTATACGTCTCATATACTCGTTATCTTTCCACTCCTTGCAATTCTTCCACTTATCAAGCTATATATTGTATAATTCCCTCTTCATACAATACCCCTGCTGGAGCCAGTGAGGTTTTCTGAATAAAAATAAATAAATGAATAAACTAGATTGCGCCGGCACTAAGCTACGCGGAGAAGCCGGATCACAGCAGACGCGAGACATGCGGGAAAAACAGCATATTGGCAGACATGTGACAGTCGCGCATCCCCACATCACCCCAACCTTAGATCACTACTTATTCCGGTGAAACATGTCACATGGTTTAACATCAACGCGTGCTTCGCGAACAAGAGGTAGTACCTGCAGCAGTGGCCGCGCCGAGGAAATGCCCACGTGCTGTCCATGACATGCGAGCCGACATTGTCCTTGAGGTACACCGCTGGCGTCCGCTGGTCACAGCAGCAGCTCTGCAGACTCGAAGCATGATTCCAGGCCAGGACTCCGGAAACGGCGACTCAATAGTCGGCAAGTCCAAGTGTCACTCGCGGCGACGCCCTGCTGGCGAAAGCCGCATTAGCAGTTGCTGACTGCCGGCTCTTTTACCTGCTGCCGAGGGTTGCGAACCGGACACAGGCGGCCGCCGAAGTCTTTGCGCCAAACTGGCCATAGCATCTCCATTGCCCGGGTGGCTCCATCGTAGTCCGGGGCAGCAGCGCAGACGATGTGCAGGTGACAGCAAATCAGGGGTGGTTCCACTGACGCTGCGTACACTCAACGCACACGGTAAGCACCAAAGTAGTGCAAGGGAGAGGAATTGAGCATGCACATCGCCCACGTACAACAGGCGTACTCCCAACAGGCGTGCCACAACTTTGCTAGCGGCAGAATTCATACCACTACGCTCCGTATCATCAATCAAAAGCGGCCAACGAGATCAGTCATGATCATCTGGGCGCCCGCTCATCAAGGCATTCCTGGCAACGAGGTCGCCAACCACGTGGCTCGAGATCTGACCCACTGAGCCGACGCCGAGAAATCTGGACCCGAGCGCACGCACCCTTTAATCTCGTACCAAGACATCACACAACACTACAAGCTAACCCGCAGAACATATGCACTCCCACACAAGTACTACCTAGAGAGCAGGAGCGATTCCTCCGAGCTCTACAGGTTAATACATTCCCCCACCCAACCAGAAATACCCTCATAGCCCCTACACTATTCTCTCCGCAATGCCGCTTCTGCGCAGAGCCCGGGTCCCTCAGACACATAGTAGGGGGTTGCAGAGCGGCACCATTAAACCCTCCGAACCCTTACTCCACTAACGAGCTTTGGGAGAGAGCCTTGGCCAGCTCCGACCTCGAGGATCAGCAACGGCTGATTGCGAGGGCCCAGGACGCGGCCCGAGCTCAAGGCATTCTGGAATGAGGACGCCTCTCCAAAGCTTCATTCACCGAATAAAAATGTTTATTCTCTCTCTCTCTCTCTCGCCCACGTAGTACGATGTTCCATTCGGGTAGCAAAAGATAGGGCGGCTACTCAGACGCAAAGTTCACGTGAACAAAGCTCGGTTTCTTGAGTAGAAGGAATAATTTCATTTCGTCCGAGGCTAAATAGAATGAGGGAAGCAAAGTGCAACACCTCAACGCCACGGTCCACCAGGTTGTATCCCTCCACATGCAACAGGCAGCTTCGTAAAGCCTTAGGCCTAAAGCGTCGCTACCCTGACAACAACCGGCATCCAAAAAACACCACCCAAAATGGGTGCCAAACAGGCAGCCGCGACGATACGTCACCTCTGTGAAGTGATCCTACCCAGCTCGGTGCACACAGTAGAGAGCTTTAGCTTGTCCGGAAAGCCGCCCCGTTAGCGGTGGGGCGTTTTACCGGGTGCGAACTGCGCATGCGCACGGCTCTGCCGGATACCGTATTGCGTTACCGGATTACCGGATCCCGGTACCGTCCGCTACGACCCAGGTGGCCAGATTACCGCGTTTACAGGAGCCAGAAGGAGTGACAGGGACAGCAGCGGTAGGATTAACAGCATGTGATGTAATTGGTGTGGCCACCTGGTTCGCCAGAACGTTACCCTTGATTCCCCTATGGCCGGGTACACAGCATGTAATGACATGATGGTTAGGAAGATGAGCTTTACACAGTTCGGAATAGAGCTGAATAAGTACGGGATTTTTATGCTTACAGATTGACAAGGCTTTCACGACACTTACGGAGTCTGTATACACAACTGCTTGTACATGCATACAAGCAGTTGTATATACAGTATATGTATACTGTATATACATTATTTAGGGTACAAGAGGGAGTGAAACGAATAAGATAGTCACCTTGCAATGGCAAACGAGCGTCATTACAACCTGTGCCCACTGGTGACCTCTGTGTGGGGTTTTCGCTTGTGACGTCACTGGGACTTGCCGTCTGCCCTTCAGGTGTGAAAAAAATGGAGTATAAGATTTGCACATGAATCAGGTAATTGACAAATCCGCAGAGTACAATCAAACTCTCTATGTGGTTTCCATAAATTCAGGAATATAATCGATGTTATTTGTTTCTATTGTTTAGTGTTTTAACATTTTACTGTTCTCTGCATGTTTAAGGGTCTAAAAATTGTTCCCAGATATTTCAGAAGTCCTAAATCTGCCACTCGCATCAGCAGTTTTATGTTACTGACTGACAACTAATAATTGCAGTGTCTGGCAATATTTTCCCATTTATGCAGGTTTACCTTATTTATTTCTATATAGGTCACCCTTTATTTTCTGGAATGGTATCCAAAATGACCTATCGCCTCATACCCATTGCAAAAAAAATTTGATCTACATTCGTGAGAAAGCTAACAATATTCATGAGCTAATGGCGTTCCTTCGACGCGCAGGCCATGAAGTCAGTCTGGAGATTATCCAGACTAGCTTCAAGAAATGCTGCTATCCAACGAACTCGATGGCAATGAGTACGTTATTCGGGGTGCTGAGGACACCTGCGAACTATGCAATGAAGATGACTTCTCCGGCAGCCCCAACAAGGATGCAGTTTAAAGCATCGACTACCAAGATTTAGTAGCCGAACTTACGCTAAAGAAAGGGGTGTCATGCTCGGAGTTCTTAGTTTTTCTACAAAAAATATGAGTTCCCTTTGGTCAATTTGTTATTTCTTTACAGTGAAATCAGTATGTAGGAGTCAACCTATATACAAGTAAATATGGTACTTGGCAATGGTATATGGTATATGGCAATGAACTACAATAAAGGATGAAAAAGTTTGTGGACAATTATCCCTGAGGACTAAAAACATGCATAATTTTTTTGCAACCGTTTTTTTAAGATTACTATTATTTTAAACATTATTAGTGGATTTCAATAGCACTGCACATTGTGACATCTCATTCAGACTGAGTTTCAAAACAAAATCATCATTAAGCTAAAATTAACTCAATCCACATTGTTTGAACACAACTTGGAATAAATTTACATTTTATGAAATATGCGAATACAACACCGTTATACAAGAACAATGCACTGGCTTGCATATTACAATAATATACACACTGTCACACTTCATGGTCTAACTCCTGGAAATGTTTTATCCTCCTCGTATGGTGCCTTTAACAATACATATTCTACAACCATGTCCTTTCACCTGTAGCAATGTATACAAGAGAGCTAAATGCTAGAGGGTTAAAATGTTTCAAACTTCTAGCAGGGAATTCCTTTGCCTTGTCATACTTCTTCACATTGGCAAACTTTTAGGGACTATGTACATACATGGTACACTCAATCTTCATTTTGGCTTGTATTAATGGCCAACAAACCATCACTCTGGCAGACTTTATAAAAACAAGCTTGCCAGCGAGCTGTTCATAACAAAGGCAATATTACTAATGCCGCTTGGGCATTGCTTAGATCTGCTTCTTACCTAATGCGAGTCTTGACATGCTGCAATGCCATGGTAGTGTTCACATCTAAATTGGCTGCCAATAAAATTAAATATAAGGGCTTTATGAAATTTGTGTATTTAACTTGTTTTGTGTTGCGCTTTGCGTTGCCATCACACAAGTTCATGCAGTGAGTCAGCAACAGTTACGAAAACATGATATTCCAGCAACGCATTCTTTAACAAAGTGGGAGATGGCATTTAGTGGCACTGCGAACTGAACCGCTGTAAAACAATGAAGAGTTTTGTGTGAGCACTTCTTTGTCCAACTCACTCTTTTTGTTGTTGAAATTGAGTTGGAAGAGCAGAGGAAACCAAAGAATGAATATCAAGTTACTTGCGAAATTGGCCAAGAATGGAGAAACAATTAATCAAAAGTTCCAAGACGCGCATGGAAATGACGCCCTAAAGGAAAGGACTGTGTTCAAGTGGATCCAGTATTTTTTGGGGAAGCCCTTGAAGACCCCTATGACGATGCAAAATATGGATTCCACTCCACCTCGTGCGAAATGGAAACATTGGTTCTCTACGTTCTCTTGCGATCCGTGACTGCCGAATGAACGCTAGAATGATGGAAGAAGCACTTGTTTTGGGGAAAATTGTATGTTCACCAGATTATGACATAACGTTTGGAAAAGACACGTTTGCAACAAGATGGTGTCAAAACCGATGACTCCTGTGCAAAAGTTTGAGCAAGAACAATGTTGCATCGATTGAAAGGGTTAGGTTTACAGAATACATTTTTATAAAGTTGTCATCAGTTGTCATCGGCAAAGAGACGAATTTACAAGTACACCAAGCCGAAGCCGCAGAGAAAAAGCTGAAATAATAAAAATCGTGCTGATTGCTTTTCGAGATTGCCATGTAATGGTGCACCACGAATTATTATGTTAAGGTCAAACAATCAATGCAGCTTTCTACATGTAGGCCCTGAAGCATCTGAAAAGTTTGCGTGATAGCGAAAGAACCACAAGTACCACAAAGCACCTAAAAAGAATTCGCAATGGTCAAATGCTGTCCATCCAGCCCACTGAATGCACTGGCTGGTGAACTACCACGGCAGCTAACTCCAGGACTTACCCGCCAGAACTTCAAAGTGCACTGCAGTCTACAGACAAGGACCCACAACTATGGGCCGTCCAGCAGGCCCGGGGTGCGCTCGAAAAGCACAAGCCTCGTGACCCACTACAAACGGGCCCAACGGGGCTAGTGCAGAGTAGAGTATAACCCCGGGTCGACGCTTGGCCAGCGTCACGACTCGTTAAATCGTCGTTTGCCGGCACTTTATTAAAGTTATTCCTATCCTATCCCTACCACAACTGAACAGTTTGATGAGTACACAGTATGAGCAAATGCACTGTTCTGTGGAAATCAGCAATGTGGGGGAAGTTTCATGAAAGGAAAGAATTGTGTTATCCATCTGAAAGTAGCCTACAAACCCATTTTTTTTTCTATAAAGAAAGCTGCACAGTTCCAAGAAAATTCATCCTGGCCTTGGGATTGAATCTTGGACTAATGCCTTTCCAGGACAGTTCCTCCACCGACTGAGCTAACCAGAAGATGAGGAAGAATTAATTGACAATTCAAAGCACCAGGATACTGACAGAGTAAATGAGTCCTGCGGAAACCCACCAAGTAGCGCCCATTATATGAGCACATTAACAATCTCTTCATCAGGACAACAGGTAACAGATTACTTGAAGAAACGGGTACAAGAGGTACTATTTTACTGAGCTATTATCACATGCACTGAGAATAAGGTACTTTTACATACGACAACATGGCTCAGGCGACGCAGGCCATCCACTTGATGACCACCTGCCAGGGTCGCCGGGCTCCTCTTCCGGCTCCTGTAGGCTCCTGTAGACACTCACGAGGCTTCCGTACTCACTCGCTTAGGCTTGCCAATGCTCCGCGGGCGCTAAGCCTCGCTCTCCCAGGATGTAGACCACGTGGCTCGTACCGACGAATGTCAGTTTTAAAAAAACTTGCGAAAAGGCTTAGCATATTCAAAAGTTCAAGCACACTACAGCCCCCATCGCCTTGCTCAAGAAAGCATGCAGCCGACGCTAGCCATCAAAATCCACGCCAGCCTTACGCTTCGATTCAAGCAAAGGTCCCGAACGAAGCAAAACTGTTAAAACTATCGTCCTATGCCTCAAGAGGTCCACGTTGGGCAGCTAGATCTGGGGTATGCTCATCCCAGCTCTTCAGACAAAGGAACGACAACAAAGTAGTGCTAACAATCACAAGGGCATTTAATGTGCCTTTTATACAATAATGCTTGCTAGCCGATCCACAAAACATGCCGATGGGCGCCCGACCAATCGAGGAATTCCGACTCCCCGCGACCGGATAGCGAGCGAATATGTAAGCCCCATGCCGACGCGAGGTCGTTCGCGCGTACGGTCACGCAAACGGTGGCGTCTTCGAACGAGGCCTCGCAAAACGGTTCCGCAGAAGCATGGATCGACGCACGCGCAGAACGTCTGCGCCGCTTTCCGCTCCACAGACCAAGGGGAAGAGCCTACTCCCTGTGGCGCCCGACCAACCCCGCCGTTAGGTGGCGCTAGCAGCGCCACACTCGCGCCATCTCTCGTAATGCGCTGCAACCAGACATACCGATGCCGGCACTAAGCTACGCGGAGAAGCCAGATTACAGGGGACATGAGACATGCGGGGTAAACAACATATCAGGGGACGCGTGAGACTCGCGCGTCCTCACACAGTCTACATATCAGTGGAGAGGTTGGGGGGAAGGGGGCTAGGTCCTCAGTTCAAGACACCGACGGCTTTGGGTGCCTTCTGGACGCACCACAACAGAACCGCGCTCCGAATTCCACCTGCATCATTTTCGCAACAGAAAGCAGATTATGTTGAATATATGGCGTTAGTTGTCATGTGAAGAATTTGAATACGTATATACTGAACCTCGTACATTTCCAGCACCCTCCAACGACATCACACTGCGCCTGCCGAGGTTTTTGCAGGATTGAGAGAAAGGTCGTGTGCACAGTGGTGTAAAGGACGCAACGTCTGAACTACGATAGTACGGTACCCCTCCTGAGGACACGGCCAATTGCACCTCCATTCCTCGCGGCGGGCCGATTTTTCCAGTTGACAAATCGCAACCGCCGGACAGGACGGCGTACTCAAGTAGAGCGTGCTCATAGTAAAAAAAATAATTCCTCTTTTAGATTACTAGGCTATTTCCAAAAACTTATAACTGTGGTTGAACAGCGCGAATACAACAACGGCACGAGACAAGCGCTGTCTGTGGTATTTGTTTCCTTGTGTCCTTGTCCAATTCGCGCGGTTCAACCTCAATTCTAAATATTAACCGACTAGCCCTTATTAGGGTCTTACTAAAACTTATTCACGAGAAACACCAAATTCATGCTGCATTATTGCAGGTGTAATTAATATCGTTGGACCAATTTAGATCGGAAGTGAAGTACACTCCAGATATTTATGCTCCAATTATCTAGCCAAGCAAACATTGCTAGTGGCGTACGTTTAAGAGCAATTAAAGCGCTTCCTAAAGAAGGTGACGCGTACGCATTACTTAACATTTAGGTTCCTTTGCGAACAGGCACACCATGATTCTATAATGTCTAGAACCTTTTGAAGGCTTGAGTAATCACTTACAATATTTATAACTCCATAAAGAAGGGAGTCATCAGTAAACATTCTAAAAGACGATGTCAAATCAACGGAAAAGTCACGGATTTACATATAATACGAATAACAGGGGCCTCGAAATCGAGCCCTTTGAAACAACGGAAGACACTGAACACTTTGGGATGTATGATCGTTGAGAACCACAGCCTGTTGTTTTTGATACAGGTACTCAGTTATACCAAACATGACATTTTCATTTAATTCGTATGCCTTCAGTTTCAACATATTAAGACCATGGGAGAAAACATCCAAGGCTTCTTTTTAATCCAGAAATTCAGAGCAAATAATTCGCTGTTCATTGAATGCTGAGAAATGTCATGTGTGAATTCAACCAGTTGAGTTCAGCAAAAAAAAAACAGTTGAAAACCATTGTTCACATGGATTTATTACATTCTATTTGACCAAATGGCAACCTGAAGCAGGTAGAGATCTCATGCTTGATGGCTTTGTACGCGATACAAGTCAGAGACACAGGTTTGTAATTCTAAACAAGATCACGACGTAAACTCTTATGGATTGGTATGACGCGAGCTGACTTCCAGTCTGAGGGTAAGGTCTCTCTTCTGAACTTCCGTACCATTCAATATGTCTTATCGCAAGGCATCAGACGGGTAAGTGTGTCTGCCGTTAAAGAACACAATCAATTCGCTATGGATCCTGATGTCGCTTTGCCGTCTGCTTCCTACAAGACTTCGTCCAGACCTGTCTATAACTTCGATAAGATCATAGCAGCTGATGTTACTCTTTCCCACTCTCAAGATCTACGACGCTTGTTAACGTCACGCCAGGACATATTTGATATTTATGACAGGTTGTTGAGCCAAACCTCTATCGTCAAACACTGTATCCACACTGGTGATGCTATCCCTAGTCGTCGGTCTCCTTAGCGAGTGCCCGCGACTGAACGTCATGTTAATTAGAAAGCGGTGGGCAACATGCTCGCCAAGGGCATCATTAAGCCTTCTTGTACTTCTTGGGCTTCCTCTAGCGTGCTTGTAAAAAAAAAGAAGGGTAACTCAGGGCTCTTCTGCATCGATTATTGCACATCAACAAGGTTACTAAAAATGTGTATCATCTGCCATGGATCGATGACCTGGCAGATTGTCTCCATGGCGCGAAGTATTTCTCCTCCATCAGCGTTCCTCCAGAATATTGGCAAATCATTATAGACGACAATGATCGGGAGAAGACCGCTCTTTTAACTCCAGACGGTCCCTAACAATTTAAAGTCATGTCGCTTGTCTGTGCATACGAAAGCGAAGTTTGAACTTATGATGGACTCCCTCTTCTTGGTTTGAAACGGTTAACTTGCCTCTATCTTGACAACGCCATCATGTTTTCATATACATTCTTAAGACAATTGGAACGCCATTCAGTGGTTCTCAATGTGTACCGCGGAGAGCTGGCCTTCGCCTGAATTCTTTCAAGTGCAATTTTGGTCACCATGAAATTAGTCCTTGGCCTCCTTGTCAACGTTGCAGGTATCAAATCCGACCCCGACAAAGTTCGGGCTTTTGTGAATTTCCCCGTTCCGCATTCTGCCCACGATGTTCGCAGATTCCTCGGCCTCTGCTCATATTTTCGACAGTTTCTAAAGAACATTGCTAATGTCGTCCGACACCTTGCCGATGTTCTTAAAAAATATGAGCCTGTCTTCTAGGATCCGTTATTAACATCCGCTTTCACTATTCGGATCACCAGGCTTACGTCCCCACCTATTCAGGCTCGATTTGATGACTCCGCCCCCACAGAAGTCCGCACCGACGCCATAGGCCATGGCCTAGGCGCTGTTTTGGCGCAACATCAGTGGGAATACGACCGCCTGATAGCGTACGCCAGCTTTCTTCTTTCAATTTCGAACTGAAATATTCCATTACCCAGAGGGAATGTCTCGCTCTGGTCGGGGCCGTTGCGAAATTTTGATCTTACCTCTACGGCCGACGGTTCTCAGTTGTGTCTAACCACCACGTGCTTTGCTGGTTTTCCTTTGTGAAAGACCCCCAATCCCCTTGGACAATAATTTTTACAGCTTCATGAATACTCCTATTTCGTCGTCTACAAATCGGGGCACTCACATCAGGATGCGGACTGTTTATCCCGTCACCCAGTTTAGCCCGTCACCCGACTCCAGCGAGACAACCGCGTGTATTATGCATATCTCGCATCTCAGTCACTTCGGAGATGAACAAAAGCGTGATGTAGACTCACTCCAACTTATTGCACGGCTGTGGTCTTCGCCGTTTTATGCCAACCATCGCATATTTTTACTCCAGGGTGGCACATCGCACCGTCGCTGTATGCAGGCCTTCTACAAACTTAACTAAGCTGTATGCACTACAGACAAACATACTCAGAAGCATAACAGTGTTTGCTATGACGGTCATTCAGCCCAACTTTTTGTCAAATACAATATAATTAAGGTTCATAATGACCACTCGGGTCACTTAGCTTCATCATATAAGGACGAAATAAAAAAGAACGCAATGGTTTTGTCCTACTTAGCTGATATCCAGAGAGCAGCAGCTACGTGCAAAATGCTTACAACTGATGAATGGCATTTTTAATTTTGTAAAACGAATTATGGTTTGCAGACTTGAAACGAACGTTCCCTAAGCTAACACATTTTTGTGCTACAAATCAGGTATGTTTAGAAAGACTAGCAAAAGCATAACTTATGTGCATTTTTTGTAGTACCCCTTCGAATATCTCAACATTTGTTATTCGCACCTCATTTAATTTCCTCAATAATTTTATGCTTGTTTAATTTCTGTTACCCACACAACGTGTTGTGCGTAATCCATTTTATACATTTGCCAAAAAATATATTCTCTATTAGGGAAGGCAGGAGCTAGTCAAGCTTGTTCTTTGCCTGTTAATACGAATAGCACTCTTTGCATACTTCGGCCGCTTTGAGCCTTCGTATCTATCTATCTAGCCTCTTCAGCTGACCCAGTAGGCCCAGTTTTCTAATAGCTTGGGCCACTAGATATGCGCTCGTGGTCATGCTGCCGTTGTGATCATTGCATCGTCGTCATTCAGCTTTGTCATCCGACACACGTCATGACGACGTCGTCGCCATTCTTTTCATAATGTCGCCATGCATTCGTTGTCACACCACCACAGTGATACCTTCGTGGTCGTTCAATCTTTGTCATTCCGTTGTCTGAGAACCATTGTCTGAGAACCGATTATTACCCTTTGTCAACGATGGAAGATGTTTTTGTCACGCTGCACGGATGCAAATGGTTCGCTCTTCTTGACCTTTCTACAGCGTACCAAGAGTTGCAGCTGCACCCTGATTCGCAACCTTTGGTCACTGTGAACACCCACCTAGGCCTTTTTCGGTACACTAGTATGCCGTACGGAATAACAAGTGCTCCGTCTATTTTCCAAGCCGTGATGGATGACATGTTAAAGGGTTTAGACAGAGTTTCATGTTATCTTGATTATGTGTTTTAGCAGGAGAAACAATGGAAGAATGCTATAATACGGTCGAAGTTGTGCTTACACGGTTCAAGGAACGGGGTGCGAAATTGCGGAAGGAGAAATGCAAGTTTTTTGCGAAGGCTGTGACCTATTTGGGTCACGTGATTGATGACAGAGGAATCCGTCCTTCAGAAGACAAGGTGCGCGCTATCAAAGAAGCACCAGCGCCAAAAAAACAAGAACGAGCTACGCGCCTACTTAGGCTTGTTAAATTTCTATGGTAAATTCGTACCGAACATGTCAGCACAGCTTAAACCATTATATGACTTGCTAGCTGAGAATGTTAAGTGGAAATGGACAGCTTCCGCAGAAAAGCCTTCCAAGCATCCAAAGGCTGGCTGCTGAGTACGTCCGTACTCACCTACTATGACCCTTCCAAGGAGCTAGGGCTCGTCTGCGACGCGTCTTCGTATGGTTTAGGCGCAGTCCTTTTTCATAAGGAAGGATCTGAAGAAAGACCAATCGCTTTTGCGTCTAAGACTCTGACTAAAACGGAGCAGGCGTACGCCCATATCGAAAAAGAAGCTTTGGCTGTCGTGTACGGTCTAAAGAAGTTTTACAAGTACCTTTTCCGGTGGAAATTTGGAATCTACCTCGACCATCAACCCTTAGTGGGGCTATTAGGACACGGTAAGCTAATTACTGCTATGTCGGCGGCACGCGTGCAGCGTTGGGCCTTACAGATTGCTGCTTATGTCTACAAATGGGTTTATCGCAAATCACGGGATATCGGCAACGCTGACGCACTTTCACGCCTGTCGCTTCCGAACACAGGTGACGGGTGCACAGATGACGTGTGTGACGTGTACATTGGTTTTTCTACGATGGACGAGCTCCCACTCTCGGCAGAAGACATTAGAAGGGAAACAAGCAAAGACAAGCTGTTATCAAAGGTGTTGTTTTACACGCAGGTCAGCTGGGCATCAAAAGTGTCTGATGACGCTTTGGGGCCATATTTTGTGCGACGAGGTGAGCTTTCTGTTGTCAGAGAATCCGTGACGTGGGGAAATCGAGCGATAGTGCCAATGTCTCTTCGCGGTAAAGTGCTATCGTTGTTGCATGAAGGCCATCCTGAAATGGGCACGTATGAAAATGCTGTCTAGAGGCCACGTGTGGTGGCCCCGCCTTACGCAAGACGTTGAACAAACAGTGAAAGGACGTGTCACATGCCAGTTGACCCAAAATTCGGCACCCAAAGTTCTTGTAATGTCATGGGGAGCGTCTAGGCGCCGGTGGGAGCGTGTGCACTTAGAATTTGCTCATCGTGACCAGCATTGGTTTCTAGTGCTAGTTGACTCCTATTCAAAGTGGGTTCAAGTGTTTTTTCATGAAGTCAACTAGTAGTGAAAAGAAAATAGAGAAGCTGCGAACAGTATTTGCCGCATACGGGTTACCGGAAGAAGTGGTAACAGACAATGGTCCGCAGTTTACGTCAGCACTTTTCGAGACATTTATGAGACGGAATGGCATTCGGCACACTAAATCGCCTCTTTATCACCCAGCATCGAATGGCAGCGCGGAGCGTTGTGTACAGACTAGAAAAAATCTTTTTAAGCAGGTGATGGACGAACAAAGAAATGGGCAGATGTAGTCTCTCCAGCATCGGATCGACCAGTTCCTATTCAATTATAGGAACACGCCAACAGGGGTCACTGAGGACACACCGGCCCATCTATTCTTATCGTGGAAACCTAGTACAAGGTTGAGCCTTCTCCATCCGGATATCGAGAAAAGGATGAAAGAAAAACTTAAGCGAACAAATCAGTCGGCAAATCAGCGACGAGGTGCGTGGAGGGACTTCGAGGAAGGAGAAGGCGTCCTTGTACAGGGTCTACGACCCGGGGAAGGGGAGTGGTTGAGCGGCAAGGTAAATAAACGTGTGAGTGCAAGCACTTATGTCGCCGGGATAGGGAACGAAGAGCGGTACGTTCATGTTGATAATCTGCGACCGCGAACATTCAAGGACTGCTTCCCGCAATCGGTTCATGCACCATTTCCAAACCCACCAGCATGTAGCCAAGACACTGTGTCTCGCACGTCTCAAGCTGCACACCCTGTAAACGATGGCGGAGCACGAGAGATGGTTCAGGCGCCGTCTCAAAACACCGAACTGCCAGCATGTAGCCAAGACATTGTATCTCGCAGGTCTCTAGGTGCACACCCTGTAAATGACGAAGGTGCGCAAAAGACGTCGAGTAGGTGAGAAGGCAGTAGCTACCAACAAAGAGGCCACTCCTCCGGACCCATGGTCTGCAGGCAGGGAGTCCAGCGGTGGCGCATCGCCATCTTCCCAACAGGAGCTTCGACGCAGCACCTGGCAAAGACGACCGCCGGACCGCTACTAAGAACACTTCGGGGGGGGGGGGGGGGGGGGGGGGAGGGAATGTTGTGTCATGACCTCTTAGATAGAACCTGTAGTGGCACTCTGACGTCACTGAAGTCTTGAATTGTGTATCTTAGATAGAGCGCACGTGCCTGTGTGTGTCTGCGTCTGGGATGTCACTGATTAGTAGCTCTGTATAGCTATATAAGATGGCCACGTAAGTGCCTTGTGGTTCTTTTCCATTGTATTGCAAGCTGCAATAAACATGTGTCCTGGTAAGTAGGCTGCTGCGTACTTCAAGACACAACAGTCATCCGACACACGTCATGACGACGTCGTAGCCATTCTTTTCATACTGTCGTCATGCATTCGTTGTCACGCCACCACAGTGATACCTTCGTGGTCGTTCAATCTTTGTCATTCCAGCTTCGGGATCTGACTCTTGTCACACTGCTTTCCTCACGCCTTCGACTCCGACCCAGTGGTCCAAACTGTCTAATAGCTTGGGCTACTGGGTGTGTGTTCGGGGTCATCATGCCATCGGGGTCGTTGCTTCTTCGTCATTCCAGCTTTGTCATCTGACCCTCGTCCTGCTATTGTCATCACGTCAGCATTGGGACACAATCGTTGTTATTCCGTCGTTCTCATACCACCCTCGTCGTTCCATCGACGTAAATCTTTGTTTGTCATTATATCGTAATTGCACTGTCGTCATGCAATCGTGACTTGGCCACCCCTGTGATGCTGTCATCGTCAGACCATGCCAATCAGGCTGCCATTGTCAGACCGTCGCCGTAATGCCGGTGTGGTCATGCCACTACGGTCACTCCAGCTTCGTGATTCAATCTCGTCACATCATCATCGTCATACAGGTTTCATGATACGGCCATCGTCGTGCGATTGTCATCATACACTCGTCGTCGTCCTCATGTCATTATGCCCTTGCGATGACGTCGTCATGCATTCGTTGTCACACCATCGTCGCGCTGCCGTCGCAGTCATTTCATCGTCATCCTCGTAACTTTGACATCTGCCTTTCGTCATTGCGTCGTCGTCAAGCTGTCGTTTCACTATCTTTATCACTTCAATAACGTCATCCAGTTGTCGTAAGGCCGTTGAGTCATACTACATTCGTCGATCTGTAGTAGTCATTCCTTGTTCGTTATTATACCATAATCATGCTGTCGTCCTTCAGTCGTGATTTCATTATGCAGCCGTTGTCACGCCATCGTCGTCATTGAGTCATCGTCACACATGCGCTATAATGCATCCGTTGTCGTACCGTTGCTGTCATGAGGTCATGGCTGTGCTATCGCCGTCATTCCCGCTTCGTTCGGTTGTCGTCATATTGACGTCGTCAGCTAATCGTCCTCGTGTTGTCGTCGTCATGTTGTTGTTCTTATGCCACCGTCATAATTTAAAAATAGACATCTCATTGTCGCCAAGTAGTCGTTGTTATACATCTTTGTCGTTCCGTAGATATGTGATGTCATCGTCACGGCGTCGTCGTCATGCCGCCATGCTCATGGGCGACCCCTTGGCAAGCGAGTGTCATTGCAAGGTGGGACGAGATTGTAGTATGCTGCCTACAGCCGAAGCAACGAAAGCCTCAGAATTGTTGTGGTCTGTCGTTACATGGCTCGACTGCTACAGCCGCTAGCAGTGACAGTCATCATGAGATGAACTCTGCCATTATTATTATTATTATTATTATTATTATTATTATTATTATTATTATTATTATTACTTTAGCAACCGATTTCAAGTGGTCTCTACCGATGATAAGGGCGTTTTTAGCACTAAGCTGTCATTGAAAGCTGGAGTTCCTCAGGGGTATATTTTATCGCCATTGTCGCTTAATATCTTTGTTAATGACTTTCCTTTGGCAATTTCCAAATGTTCCGTGTTCCAGTATGCGGACGACACTATGTTACTGGCAAAACATCTTTCTTACGAAATTTCCCCTAAAATGTTACAAGATGACGTGTACAAGGCAATGCTTTGGGTCACTAATAATGCAATTGTTGTTAATGCTCAAAAAACACAACTTGTTTCTTTTCGCTCTCCACTCAAGACTACTGTAATTAACAAGCCTCTCTACTTACATGAGTCAGACTGTGTTTCTTGTACATGTGCGCCTATCCCATACGTGGACTGTGTGAAATATCTAAGAATTTATTTTGACAGTAACTTATCGTGGCGACATCACTTGCCCCTTATTTATTCTAAACTGAAGTCAGCAGCTTGGCTGTTTAATATCCAAAATTTTGCACCCTTGTCTGTAAAAATGATTATTGTACATGCACTTGGTTACAGTGTGTATAGATACGGCACTACATTCTTTGGCTTCTGTTCGGATCGTTGGAGATGCAGGGTAGACATGATTATAAAAAAATGTTCTTGAAGATGTTGCCTACAATTCCCCAACAGTAACAGCTGCAAATATCTTCCGTTAACTTGGTCTACCAAATTTTCATTCATTGCTTATAAAACAGTTGTCAAACATTTTTAAAATTTCGCATTCAAACAAAAAAGTGCCGCCACAAGAGAACTTCGAAAACATGTCCGTTATGTAGTTCCTCGTTCAGCCGCAAAGTATGGTGCCGTCAGACGCTCTGCATATGTGCCGGGCATATTTGACAAATTACCAGATGAAATTTTTAGTACCCTATCGAAAAGCACGCTGAAAGAAATACTAAAGCAGCGATGGTGAAATTAACCTCCACAACTTTTTTTGCATCATAATATTTACTTCAACTTCTTTCGTTTTAAATAGAGGAGACAAATGTTATCTTGTTTTTTATTTTATTTTTCTAAATGTCTCATCAATTTCAGAATTTCTTTTTCTTTCTTCACCATGGGTATCATATATATAGGCATGCCAACTAAAGAACATAGGCATGCAATCATAAACTGCATGAACGATCGAGTGCTGGGAGTCGAAATACCAGGGTAGTGAAAAACTGCACTCTTGGTGATGATCCCAAACCCGGCAAGAAATCACTTATTGAAAGCTCCAGGCCCATCTCTCCGACCTCGTGCGCGGGAAAACTGATGTACCACGTCGTTTTCACTAGATTAAACAACTACATGGATGACACAGGTCTGTATCCGCTCACGATTATTGGGTCCAGGACAAAACTCTCCACGCAGGACGTCTCCTGCTCCAAGTCAAACATCAAATCCCCGACGCGTCGTACAGATGAACAGGACTACAAGCCATCTTATGGCACGAAACACAGCATCCCACCAGAGACGAGGAAGAACTTTAGCGTCCCTCCACTGCTCAAGAAAATGGGCCCGGAACACCACAAGGAACGACAGGAGGCAAAGTCGCGCAACACTGAGCGCAAATACCGAGGCGTATAGACGGCGTGGCCTACGTAGACACCGCGAAATGTAGAGGACGCAAGGCGATGTCCGTCGCAGCTGTAGACGTGGAGGCAGAACCCCTGGCGAGCGGAGCCGTGAAAACTGACGACCCCGAAGTAGTGGAAGATGCAGCCATGGGCATTAACGGTGGCCGCTACAAAAGCTAGTAGAGACTCAAAGATCACAGTTCATAATTTTCCGAAAGGGCGCATCTTGTCGAAGGTGCCCGAACTTCTATATACTAACAGCGACCAACATCGCGCGACGATTCAAACTATTTGGGCTCCCACGCGCTCCTGTGTCCCCGGCAACGAAGCCGCTCACAACGTGGCCCGAAGACTTACTCCCCCAGCAAGTGAACCGGAACAGCCGGGGACGAGAGGAGACCGCATGGTGAGCTACAGAGAAATCGTCCATCACCACTGGCGGGGAAAGGCCCAATTTTTTGTTTCTTGGTTCCCTCATACCAATCTAACCAAGAAACAGGCGGTGGCCTCGCGCTTCCTGCAAACAAACATGTATCCGAACTCGGGGGCCTGCAGCAGGTTCTACCCAGGGCAATACGACGATCAATGCAAATTATGTAAGGATAGGGCGGATCGGCCGCTTATCCTATCGGAATGTTCCAAGGCCGCTTCTTTCGAGAGACGCAAAATTCAAGACCGGGAGCAGTGGGAGATCCTGCTGCTCAGCTAAGATCCGCGACACCATGTCTGGGCCGTCCAACTGGTTGAGCCAGCCGCCGAGACCCAGGGGATCTCGACCATCTTCTAGGTGGGGGGAGGCTGCGTCCTCCTTATGATTGCTGGTGTAAATAAAAGTTGATTGTCTCTCTCTCATTATAGTGGGATATGATATGTTTGTTTGTTCACGTCAATCAGCAGATTATCTGAGAAACCGCCTAGCACTAGAAAAACATACAAAAGGCAGTGAACACGAGGGTTGAGCCATTTGACGTGTGGAAATATAATTCAAAGGAAAAATGCATTGAGAGAATAAAATCCTATGTGTTCTACTTAATTGACTAAATGCTGGTGTTTTAGGTGCCAGAACCTAAATATGTGAATATATGATTAGGAGACACGCCGTAGTGGGGGATTCCGGACTAATTTGGCCACCTGTAGTTCTTAAATATGCACCCAATGCAAGGTACCCGGGCGTTTTAGCATTCGGGCTCTAGAAATGCCGCCGCCGTGGCCGGAATTAAAACCCGCGTTCTCGGGCTTAGCAGCGCAACGGCGAAGCCACTACGCCACCACGGCGGGCTATTGCAGCCCTCTGCTTTTTTTTCCCATCCCTTTCACCAATGCTGCAAGGTTTTGCAGAATCCGCGTAGGCTTAAAGTACTTGGACAGTTGAAGTAACAGTGGACAGTTGAAAGCCTAAATCTAATTAGTTATACTAAATATGCGATATTACGGCCAGGCATTGTACTCGGTCGAAGAAACATTGGTTGAAACGGTTGAAGAAACTACTAACAAGTTGCACTATGCCTTCACACTCAAATTAATTTATGGATGAATATCCCAGGATTCTTCTGCAACCACTTTGTTTTAATACTATAAGAACTGCTTTGCAGTTTATTTTGTTTCTCTATTGAAATCATTAGGCACAAAGGCAGTGCAAAGGGGGACTTCAATGATTCCTGAAAATATACATATTCTTGTGGAGGAACAGAATGTTGTAAACGACTCTGTCGTTAAGCACGTCTTCTACACTAAAAAGAAATTAACCACTTGGACTGAAGTTCTTTTCATTGACTGGTTTTGTGGCTGCTATATGAAGGCTACCTTGGGAAACTGAAGACCATACGGAGAGCAACTCTTTGCTTCGATTTTGCAACCATTCAGAGTTTCGCATCTTTTCAACGCCCATTGCGATAAATATATCTTCCTAACTGTTCGTCATTTTGATACGACTCTGGGAGGTCATGACACTCTTGAAAGTCGTCCTTCGTCGCCACTCCCAACAACCTTAATTCGCTTCCGCTTTTGGCAGGCGGAGCCGCTGTCAAAACTCACAGCGACACTTCCACTCGTTGATTGTCTCCGACTGTTTCTGATGCTCTCAGTAACTTGATTAACCTTATGTTCAAGACCGGTATATTCCCTAGAAGTCTAAAAAAAGCTAAAGTCATTCCTGTTCATAAAAAGGGTGACAAAGCTCAAGTCGCGAACTATCGTCCCATATGTATTTTACCTTCAATTAGTAAAGTTGTAGAAAAATTAATACTTCGTCGTATTAACATTTACCTTAACAAATTTAGCTTGCTGAAACCCTGTCAGTTCGGTTTTCGTTCAGGTAGCTCGACTAACTTGGCTTTGCTAGCATTAACTGATTATATTCGACATTCACTTGATCTCGGATACTTTGTTGGCTCGGACTTTTTAGACTTTACTAAAGCCTTTGATACAATAAACCACAAAGTTTTGTTTACTAAACTGGAGTCTGTCGGCATTTCTGGTCCAGCTCTTAATTTATTAAAAAGTTATCTGTTTAATCGTGAACTAACAGTGTACGCAGGCGGGGCTTTCGCTGAAAGCAAAATTATTAACCAAGGAGTGCCTCAGGGCTCGATTTTAGGTCCACTATTATTTTCCATTTATATAAATGATCTACCTGACTGCCTTAACTATACCCTACCTATATTATACGCCGACGATACGACTGTTGCCCTCTCGGATAAATCATTACTTTCGCTAACATTGAAACTAAACAGTGATCTGTCAAAAATTACTGAATGGTGTAACGCCAATTTTCTAGTTATAAACCCTACGAAAACGCAATTCATGTTATTTAGGTCATCACAGAGACATTTACCTTACTCTCCGACCATAACTCTGAATGGGCATGACATTCTTGCCTCCACTTGTGTTTCTTTCCTTGGCATCAAATTAGATCCCCACCTTAAGTTTACTAACCACATTGCACACATCAAACAAAAAACAGCATTTGGCATTAGAGCACTACTCAAATCACGTGAATTTTTTTCCAAAGAAGCATTATTATCGTTATACTTCGCTTTCATTCATAGTCATATCATTTATGGTATCGCTTCTTGGGGTAATACTTATCATTGTCATCTTTCCTCTATTCAGCACATTCAAAATCAGGCTATCCGCATTATAACGCGAAGCCATTTTTTCTCTAACGCCTCTTCACAACTGCGTACAAACCGCATTCTTCAAGTTACTGATTTGTTTAACTATCATTTAGCGATATTATTTTTCAAATTACTGACTCAACAAGTTTCTTACAACTTTGTTAGTTCTGATCTCCTTTTTAATCCCAATAACACAAGGTTTGCAGCACAAGGAAATTTCTTGTTGCCTTTATGTCATACTAATTACGGAAAGATGGCTTCCTCTTTTTGTGCGCTTAAACTTTGGAACAGTCTTCCATATTCCATTAAGTTGTCAACTACCTTGTACTCTTTCAAATATGAACTCAAGAATTATTTTCTGTCTGATTAATTTCCTACAATGTTATTTTGCTATTTAGACGCTGTGGAATTACCATTCGTTGTGCATCTTTCCTCTTCCTTTTGTTTTTTATGTGTGTCGTCACTCAGTTTCTTGGTTATATTTTGCTTATTTCATGATTTGTTTCTCTGCTCTGTATTCCGCTTTATTTTTTTGTATAACTTCTAATCCAAGGGTCCCGGTGCAGTCTCTGACTTTGGGACCCTTGTCTGTATACCATATTGTGTAACAAATTGTTATGAACGAATAATAAACTGAAACTGAAACTGAAACGTTGGTTCGTCCGTCTCTCGCCTGAGCACGACCTCTTTTAGGAATACGGGATCTCAATAACCTTGGAACAATGTTTGCCAGAGTTTCTTAGTGTTGCGAAGGCCAAAAAGCATACGGTAGAACCCATTACACCGTGACTGTCGGTGGTAATGCCATTAGCATTTAAGCCATGTAGCAGAACACCGTATTTCTGCAGTCACGTTTATTAAAAATTTGTAGAGGTCATTCCGAGACTTCCATTGCTTCCGCTACTATATGTGACATGCACTTTCACCAATATTGGCCCACCTTGGTATCACAGTAGCTTTCCAAAGGCCAAGGTCGCCCATGAGCTTGACGGCGGGGCTATGACTAAATGACGAGTACGCAGTGACGACCGTAGAACGACGGAGAAGGAATGACATCGATGGAACGACAAAGGCGGTGTCATGACGGCAGCATGACGGTGATGACGTGACGATTGTATAACGTCGACACCATGACATCGACGGCATGAAGACAATGGGATGACAACGATGGCATGAGGACGATGGTATGAAGACAACCGAATGACCATGTTGGAATGAAGACGATGGTACAACCACGGCAGCGTGACAATGTCGGTATGGTAATCAATGCATGATAACGACTCTGGCGACGCAAAGACAATGATGGCATTACGATAGCGTCGTAATTCCGATTTAATATGAACAGCATGATTACGATAAAATCACAGCGAAGGAATGACGTCAATGTAATGAGCAAGGCACTATGACGACGACGGCACGATGGCAATTGGATGACTAGTGTGGGATGTTGAAGTCTGAATGACGATTTAACGACCACGACGGCACCACGACGACTTATGGCAACGAATGCATCTCGAATACTGTATGACGACGGCGTAATGACGACGACTGTACAACGAAGGCTTAATGGCGACGATGACATGACACAGTATTATTGCAATGGGATGACGACGACGCATAACTGTTGACAGCGCCTCCTTATTAGATGTGTTCATATCAAATATAAATATTCATTCATTAGAGGCCGACGTTCTGTACACTGATATCAGTAACCATCTAGGCATTATTCTGCTAGTGAGTAAAATCAATCATGTGACTCAGAAAACTAAGGAACCAGTTTATATTCAGTCAATTACGCCATCAAATCTGGAGGCTTTTCGCCATGCCATTGCTCAGCAAACTTGGGACAACGTTTATTGTGCACAAGACAGCGACTCTGCATATTTCGCTTTTATTAATATTTTTAAACCGTTGTAGGATACGCATTTTCCATGCAAAAAAATTACGAGGCCACCTAAAGCGCGGAAACCTTGGCTGACCCCTGAGCTTCTTGACATGATTAAACAAAAACATGTTTTATATGCCAAATTTGTGAAATCTAGGAATGAAGCCTTGCTTAAGGTGTTTAAGAAATACAGAAACAGTATAACAAATAAACTTAGAACTGCCAAAGATGCTTATTTTTTAGGAATATTTAGTGACCCTGCTAACCAGCGAAGTGATGTACTTTGGCGCAAATTGAATGCCTTGTTACAGCCTAATTCTTACTCAGCTATTCCTGATATATTGAAACATGATGGGCAACAAATTTCTGGAGATGCAGTACCAAATGCATTTAATGAAGTGTTTACTCTAGCACCGCAACGGGACCTAGAACATAGCCTAACTAACTACGCTCAGTTTCTACCAGTAAACAGGAATGGAGCATCGCTTTTCCTTGCTCCAACTACTTCTCCTGAAGTTTTTTCGTCTATTAGAGCTACAAGCAACAGCAAGTCACTAGACGCCGACGATATCCAGATTCGCCCTATAAAGTATGTGCTCGATATTATAAGCCCTATTCTAGCCCATGTTTATAACTTAATATTATCAACAGGTGCCTTTCCTAAGAGAATGCAAATTACCCGCGTTTTTCCCGTCTTCAAGCGCGGTGATAAAACAGCATTAAATAATTATCGGCCTATATCAATAATTCCAGTATTTTCTAAGGGCATTGAGAAAATAATGCATGCGCGATTACTCTCATTCTTTAACCGTCACCATTTGATTGCCGACTTTCAACATGGTTTTAGAAAGCACCGCTCTACGGAAACAGCCCTCCTGAGCCAAAAAGAAATAATTTTAGATGCATTCAGCCGGAAGCATATGGCACTAGGCATATACATAGATTTCACTAAGGCTTTTGATTTAATTAATCATTCCATCCTTCTTAACAAATTAGAAATATATGGTGTACGTGGAACCGCCCACTCGCTTATGACATCTTATCTGTCCCACAGATCACAGTTCGTAGATGCCAGTAACTCAATATCTTCAAGGAAGCCAGTTATCACTTGTGTGCCGCAAGGAAGCATTTTGGGCCCACTTTTATTTTTGATTTATATAAACGACATTGTACGCTGTACAGATAACGCTACATTCGTTTCGTATGCATACCCAGGAATTCCGGACAGGCGTTTAGTTTCTTTTTTCGCCACCACGTGGCGTATCGACCTTAAAGATTTGAAATTCGCGCCGTGACGTAAGCCATGACGCACTACTAAAGAAAACACAATAAAAAGAAGCACACCCTGAGACTGTCGCTTCCCCTCGGCACTTGGAAACGAGCGCGTATCAGCCTTATCTTGAAGACAACCTGCCACTTGCTCGACTTGCAATGAATCGACGATTTTGCTAGACACCTTGCCGAACAGCTCGTCGGCATTCCGGGTGAGATGTCTGGCCGAGGTAACAGCTCCCGCAAAGCTTGCGTTGGGTTCCCTTTCTTCCTGGTTTTTTCTGTTTATTTGTGCACAACTGCGGCCGCGGGCTTCCGTATAGTCAGCGTTTTCTTGTGTTTTTCTAAGAACCAGTGTGATTCAATAAGAGGAAGCTTTAGCTCGGGCCCTTCTTCGATGTCGGCTGCTCAAATACATGTAAAAGGCATAAATTATTTTATGAGAAAATCGCTCAACCGATATGAATGACAATTGTTGCATTCAAGAGAGAACGTTAGATCGCAGTGATCGCTGCAATAATAACTTTGATCTAGGCCATGCAATTATTGACAAGAATTATCGGAAATCGGCAAATTTGAAAAAGAAGTACGAAGTTTACAAATCCGTTAGTTCGGATAAAAACTGATATCGCATCCCTCTAAACTGCATCCCTTAGAGCATCTCAATCGGACAAATTCGATGTTTGAATTTATAACTTATGTGAAGTTACAATGCGTGTTAAGATTTTGCGAATACCATATTCAAGTGTTAGTGGTGTATTTCAGGGTGGCATATGATATATCATTTTTGTCTGCATTAAATGAAATATTAGGTGCAGCTTAGAGAATTCCGATATCGTTTTTAGTTGGTGAGGTACAGAGTGGTATACTTTGAGTATTGTTTCTTGAGATCCCGCATTTTTTTTAGAATTTAGAAAAGTGGAAGCTAAATAAAAATTGGCTTTCTGAAATCTAATTTTAACTGTTTCTTTTAAGTTCAACATAACTCATGAATTGCGCTGCAGTGGTTGTAAGAAGAAAGGATTGATGATTTCCCAGGTAGGAGCTAAAGCTTCCCGTTAAGTTAGGTTTAGACTAATAATTCTGCTGAGAGAAGAAGCAAGACGAGTAGTGCGTATACATTATGGCGGCCGCAGTTGGATGGGGGCGAAATGCGAAGACACACGTGTACTTAGATTTAGGTGTACGTTAAAGATGCCCAGGTGGTCGAAATTTTCCAGATTTCCCAACTACGCCACGCCTCATAATAAGATCGTGGTCTTGTCACATAAAACCCCCTATTTTTTTTTTATTTACAGAATGTACAGTAATTTGCAGTAATTGACAACGCCAAGCCTACAGCAGGTTAGTCATTAAAGCGTTCACTTCTTCAGACCTAAGGTCGTGCTCATCTTCCTCAGCTTTGTGCAGAGCTGCGCAACATATTTCCACTTGGCGTGGAAGCGCCGTCCCGCTGCTTTTTAGGCAGAAAAGGACTGGTAGCGTTTTAGGCGGCTGACCTGAACGACGTCATGGGAAGTCTGGATGGAGCGAGTAGTAGGTGTGACCGGAGACATATCGTAGGTTACGTAGGTTACCTGACAGAGGACCCGGTAAGCGCCGGAGTAGCGGGATATCAGTTTTTCCGAGAGGCCGAAACGGCGGGCGGGACATCGAAGAGGGACAAGATCCCCGAGAATATAATGGGCGTCCCGGTGACTACTGCTACAAATGCTTTTACTCTTGTTCTGAGAAGCACAAAGGCGACGGTGAGCAACTTGGTGTGTTTCTTGAGATCGAGCAATGACATCGCTTGTGTACTGAGACACGGACTCTTGAAGGGTAGGCAGTATTGTATTAAAAAGCAATACTGAATCTCGGCCGCACAACAAATAAAATGGCGAGTAACGTGCAGTGTCGTGGCGTGATGAATTGTACGCTAATATGACAAACGGGCGAGCAGTATCCCGGTCACGATGGTCATCAGAAACATATATGAAGAACATGTCTGTTAATATTCGATGAAGCTGCTCCGTAAGACCATTGGTCTGCGGATGACATACATTAGTAAATTTGTGCTTGGTTGAATAAGGACGGAGGGAGTCGCCCACAGCTGGATGGATGGATGGATGTTATGAGCATCCCCTTTGGAATGGGGCGGTGGGTTGCGCCACCAAGCTCTTGCTATTATACTGCCTAATGTCCTACCTAGGTTAAACAATAAAAAAACACTATGGACTACCACACCCAAAATTCCTGATCCCCCATTGTGAACTGTGCTTTTGTACGTCTCCGTTTTTTGTCGTTTCCCTACTTTTCTTCCACCAATCCTCCAATCGCCTCTTACTAATGCCTATTGCGGACATGTTTACTTTTCCACTGCTCCCGCTTAACCCTAGGGCTTCAAGCAGGCCGGTGATGCCTAAATCAACGGCTGGGTAGACGTCTTCACATTCTAATAAACCATGCTCCATAGTTTCTCTAGCTTTACCGCAGCTAGCACATGCTTCTTCTTCCTTCTTATATCAGGCTTTATACTAACGTGTTCTAAGGCATCCCGATCTCGCTTCGAAAAGTAATGAGCTTCCGTTTGAGTTATCATAAATGGTTTCTTTCCTGATTTCGTTTTTTCCTCTTAAGTAGTTACCCATGGCAGGTTTCTTTTCCATTGCCGCAACCCATGAGATTATTTCAGCCTCTCTGACTTTCAGCTTGACGTTCTTTGTTGCTGTGTTGCCCACCCTACAGGCCGCATACTTGCTGGTAAGTTTCCTATTTCTTTTCCTCCACTGCGAATCAACGTTTTTCCTGTGCAGATATCTCAACACTCTCCCAGCCCATTTACTTTCTTCCATATTCCTCAGCCGTTCTTCATACTCAATTTTACTGCGAGCTTCCCTCACTTCAAAACTAGTTCAACCCATATCACCCTGCACAGCTTCATTTGTAGTCTTCCCTTGAGCGCCCAATGCGAGGCGACCCACTGATCTTTGGTTCCCATTGTTAAGAACGGCCAGCTGCAGTGCAAGTTTTGCCAACCAGTTGCGACTGTGGAGGCAACATTCCGGGAGCGTCGCCGCACACCTCTAGCTACGGCGTGACTAAGTCGACTGTGTGTGAACAATACGTGCGTCCTCGACTCTCCATCGCTGGAGCCGAGTTTGATGAAGTCGCCATTGCAACTAAACCGGCTCGGCGGACCAACTATTGTTACTGAGCCGCGGGAACGTCTACTGACACCCCTTCCCACGCGCCGACCAAGACGCCAGACAATGGGCGGCCGGCGGGTGCACTGCAGTTCGGGAAATAAATGCCCCTACGGTGCCGGGTCGTCTCCGCTATGGTGCTTCGTCTCCCCTACGGTGCCTGGTCAACTCGCCTGCGGTGCTTGGACGGCCGTTTCCATCACCTGGGTATCAGGGGAGGACCGAGTGTTTAAAAACCGTTGTTGTGCGGCTGCTCAGGACACTCTCTCTCAAGCAGTCATGTTAGACTGATGTACTTTCTCAAACAGTCATGTTAGCCTGATATAAATACTGTAAATAAACCCATATTCCTCGTTCTCGATGAGAAGCAGTCCTTCCCTTCATCAACGTCTTCAGCGTGGGTAAGTTGGACGACGGCATGGGCCAGCTATCTTCTAATTCATGCCCGACTCGAATTTTGACAACGGATCACGAGCGATAGGATTGAACCCCCAATCATAACACCATCGAGTCCTGATTGTACCCCTGATTTAGAGTAAACAACCACCTTTTCAAAAGTAAGTCCTGAAACCATTACACCTTTCCACATACCTCGGAGGACGAGGTCCTCCGAGGTAAAGAGAAAGGAGCGACCCCTGTCGGTAAGAAGTTGACGAGGAGCGCCGGGGCGAACAATGACGTTATGCATTACAACAGTAAGTAGGCTACGCTAGTTGGAAGTTTACCCGCCGTGGTTGCTCAGTGGCTATGGTGTTGGGCTGCTGAGCACGAGGTCGCGGCATCGAATCCCGGCCACGGCGGCCGCATTTCGATGGGGGCGAAATGCGAAAACACCCGTGTACTTAGATTTAGGTGCACGTTAAAGATCCCCAGGTGGTCGAAATTTACGGAGTGTTCCACTACGGCGTGCCTCACAATCAGAAAGTGGTTTTGGCATGTTAAACCCCATAATTAAATTACGTCAGTTGGAAGGGCTCTGGGGAACGCGAACCAAGTTGTATAATGTGCTGCGACGGCAATACAGTTGTTGCATCAGCCAGATCTGGGGAAAGGTACCAAGAGATCTACACCAACGCGATAGAAGGGTTCGGTAGGAACGCCAAGAGGCAGGAGTAAACCAACAGTGAGCTCAGATGGTTTCTTCTGGCGCTGACATAACTCACAAGAAACGACGTAGCGGCGGCCAGATCCGTGCATACCAGGCCAAAAGAATCGTCGCCGGACACGGTCGTGCGTACTGATTCCCCGAGGTGACCAAAAGTTGGTAGATCGTGCAGCTTGGACAGAATAGCAGTGCGAACATGCCGCGTAATGACCAGCACCATCTAATCCACTGGGGTACATGCTAAGCCGATATAAAATGCCGTCTTTGAGTAGGGACATACCAAGAGAAAGGTCACATGACCTAGATGGGAACTTTTCCATGATACCACGTATGCTTGGATCTCGGCGCTGTTCGGTAGCAAGGTCAGCTAAGCAAATAGAGAAAATACGGAGCAGAAGCATAGGTCGCAGGAACATCGTCTGGGTGGCGGTACAAGCAGTCGGCATCTTGGTATAAACGATCTGACTTGTAAGCAACTGTGTACGAGTATTCCTGTAGGCGTAGCGCCGTGACCTAGGCGATCGGTAAGGTCTTTGAGGGACGAAAGCCAGCAGAGCGCATGGTGGTCTGTGGTGAATGTAAAGGGCCGACCACATAGGTAAGGGCGCGATTTCGCCACTGCCTAGAGAAGTGTAAGACACTCACGTTCAGTAGTGAAATAATTGCGCTCAGCTGGAGAAAGCAGACGGCTGGCGTAGGCAATGACGCGGTCGTGGCGTCGTTGACGTTGGCAAAAAATGGCACCGATTCCATGACCGCTGGCATCAGTGCTGACTTCTCTTGAAGTAGTCTGATCGAAGTGCGCAAGGAGAAATGGAGATGTAAGGAGAGAGATAAGCTTCGAGAAGGCAGTTGCTTGTTCAGGTCCCCAAGAAAATGAAGCATCTGTCTTCAGAAGAGCAGAGGACGAGTGACCTCCGAAAAATTGTGCATGAAGCGGCGGAAGTACGAGAACAGGCCCACGAAGCTCCGGACATATTTAGCACATGTTGGCACGGGAAACTTCTGTACGGCACGAGCTTTTCCCGGGTCTGGGCGCACACCAGATGAATGAAAAATATGACCGCGCATAGTAATTTAGCGCCGTCCGAAGTGACATTTAGACGAATTAAGTTGAAGGCCAGCATTGAGAAAAGCAGAAAGAACGAGCGAGAGGCACTCCGGGTGCGTGGAAAATGTAGGAACAAAAACAACGGCATCATCTAAGTAGCAAATACAGATGAACCACTTGAGGTTATGCAGGAGTGTGTCCATCATGCATTCAAAAGTAGATGGAGCATTACATAAGCCGAATGATATAAATTTGAACTTGTATAGGCCATCGAGTGTTATAAAGGCGGTTTTCTCTCGGTCCATGTCGTCGACGCAGTCTGCCAGTAAGCGGAACCAAGGTCGATGGGAGAAAAGTACTTCGCGCCATGGAGGCAGTCGAGGGCGTGATCAACGCGTGATAGGAGATAAACGTCTTTATTGGTGATCTTGTTGAGGTGCCGATAATCCACGCAGAAACACCAGCTGGCGTCCTTTTTAACTAGAACGACAGGGGACGCCCAAGGACTGGATGATGGTTCAACGATTCATCGAGAGAGAATCTTCTCGACCTCCGTTGGAAGGACTTGTCGTTCGTGCAAGGACCGACAGTATGGTCGCCTGTGAATAGGGTGTGCGTCACCCATGTCAGTATGGTGTGTCGTGAGAGAGGTCAGGCCAAAAGGGCGGCCCAGGTCAGAAATGTCGCTGAACGCGGAGAGCATATAGTTGGCGTGGTGAGGCGGAAGTTCGGGAGCAATAACGTTTGTGAGCTGAGAAAGAACAGCCGGCAAAGAAGAAGAGTCAACTGGAGACGACGTAATATAAGCAGCTGAGGCTGAAAATAGGCAAACTTGGGAGGAAGACAGCGTACATAAGGCTATGCCTTGTGGTAGGACGTGGTCACGGATGCCTAAGTTGACGAGCTGAAGGCTGGTAGAGTTGTTGGTGATACTGACGATGGTTTGCTGAAGAGCAACGTGATGAACAAGGAGGACTTGCGCGAGAGGAGACACAACACAGTCACCATAAGGCACAGGTGTAGATGTATAAAGCAGGACTCTGGTGATGGCTTGTGGGACTACTCGATAGTGCTCAGCGAAGCAGAGCCTGCTGGGAACTTCCTCAGGAGCGTCAGGACAGGTAGGTAGGCGGAGATAAACTTTTCTAAGCCAAGTAAAAAATGGCGACTTCCTACACTAACTACACTTTCGTAGTCAGTATATATAAAAACATAGCCCTATTGACTTCATGAAGCACGAAATTTAAACTGTAAGGTGATTTATTAGAGCTGGTGTTGGAACTGCAATTGCAGTGCAGGTGTGATTCACTCTGCACGCAGTAGCGTATTGAGAGGCAGCAGGGAGGGAGAGGGAGTGTATATGCGTGTGCACGTCTTGAGTGTGCATGCGCGTGTACTTGAGTTTGTGTGTTCGCCCGCGCTTGTGTCTCCGTATTTGAATCTGCGTGCGAACGAGCGCGTTTATGCGTCTGTGTGCATACGCGCATTTGTGTACTCGCGCATTTCAGTGTCGGTGCGTGCGTGCGCACATTTTTCTGTGTGTGTACATGCGTGGGCGCGTCTAAATGTGCGTGGAGGTGAAGATGCCAGTTATCTTTACGTCTGTGTGCTTGAGAGAGAGAGAGAGAGAGTGTGTGTGGCGAAAATATGTTTTTAGGTATAGGTGTGTGTGAGAAGCTAGCATTTCCTTACTTGTACCTATTCTCGCATGCAAATGAAATATCGACGTTAACATTATGGGCTTTTTACGTGTCAAGCTCACAATCTGATTATGAGGCTCATGGTAATGGGAGACTCCGGAATATTTTCGACTCTTTAACTTGCACCTAAATCTAAGTATACGGATGTTTTCGCATTCCGTCCCCATCGAAATGCTGCCGCCGTGGCCGGGATCTGATCCCGCGACCTCGTGCTTAGCAGCCCAACGCCACAGACACTAAGCAAGCACGGCGCGGATCTAGAGTTTACTTGAATCTTATTTATAACCACAGAGACAAGGTTGAATGGTACTGCTACCATTATAACTTTCTGAACGCGAAACCGACGCAAAAATAAATATATATATATATATATATATTAGGAGCCATTCCACTCTGTGAAGGTGGATGACAAGCTATGCTGTAGCACATCAGACAGGATTACACAAGGGGTCATGTATTTATTTTCCCCATTTGGTAATGGTAGTGACGATAGCCTTGTGATTACTGTGACATATACGGGTTGGCCCGGTTACAACCTTAGACAGAATCTTGGCCAAAGTAGAATCTATGCACGACCGTTGTTACTTATTGAGTTACTTCGATTGGTCTAGCACTTCAAACCAAATTCTTCTTGCACAAGCTTAGTGAACCATTTCTTTTCTGGTTTTGAAATGCCCACATTGAAGCATCCAAAGGTGATCACAAGGGTAGTGTCATCGCGGCTAACCAATGCAAAGTGCGTGGTCATGAACTTCTTAATACCACTTATAATACCACTTAATACCACTTCTAAGTACCGAGGAGCTGCTGTTGGGTGTGCCTGAATATATATAGGCAGTGGATATCATAATTCCGTCTTTCGTTTGTATAGCACACAACCCCACAGTCGGTGCCCCTCTCCTTTACGAGTTAAGGTTGTATGGTAGTATACATACATTTCCTCCTCTGCGTATATGGCAATGCCTTCTGCGCGTGAGGCCGTGTGCGATTCCAGCATACCCATCGACGGGAAACAATGCATCTTCATCATCATTATTATTATTATTATTATAATGTTAGTTTCAATGTAGTTTTCAATGTAGTTTCAATGTAGTTAGTCAATATTAGTTTCAATGTTCCTCGTTCGTCAAATCGGTATGGCGAGGCACGGCGATGCGTCTATGTGCCCAAAATCTTTAATGATCTACCTGTAGAATTTTTCTCGGTTCAATCAAAAAAGGTTTTAAAGAAGATGTTATCTTCCATTTGAGTTTTCTTTTATGTATGGGTATGTGTTTGTTTGAAGTAATTTGGTTGTATTAACCTGTATATCTTTATGAGCTTACAAAAATGTTCATTACGTTGCCATAACTTGTTTTTAACTTTTGTTTTTTGTTCTATGTAAGCATAAAAAAAATGTTCACTATGTTGGACTACCATGTATCAAAAATTTCTGTTTTTCATCTATATAAGCGTGAAAATATGTTCACGCTACATTGTATTGACATGTATTTATTTTTCATTTATGCACAATATTTGGTCGGCACTAAGGTTACGCATGTATGTACATACACTGACCTCATCGCTGTTGCCGGCACTGCCGGGCCTAGTCACACAAGCCATTTAGGCTTCGACAGGCCCGCTTACTATGTATTTTTTTTCTTGTGGTGCATAAATAAATATTATTATTATTATTATTATTATTATTATTATTATTATTATTATTATTATTATTATTGGCGGAGCACTCGAAGCCTGCTTCACCTCCGCCGCATGACAGTCCGATACTCCGCAACCTCCGGGATCGGCCGGCATTTTCGCTCCCTGACACGACAAATGCATTTCGGGCCAGAGGTACACAGCTTCGCTGTGAAAGCGCCTGTGCAGTCAGTATTGCCGCTCCGTATTTTGTCTCGACGGCACTATCACCATCGGCACGGTACCGCGAGGAGCTGCTAGCGGTTCGCATTCGTTATCTCCCTTGCCTCTCGACGGCGATGACGCGCTAAATCTGCACCATCATTGCGTCGTGCATCCCTCCTTCGACCAAGCAAGTTTTCGGCGGCACACGTTCGCTGTTGTAGTGACATTAAAGCTTTAAACTGCTTGATTTCGAAAAAAACGAATGTGTCCATCGAAAGCGGACCGGCCGCAAGGAATGTGTGTACAGTACTGACGGAGCTGTATGTAAAGTACTCATTGATCACATTATCACAAGAGACTGGGCTCGGTCAGGTCGCCCTTATAAACGTTCTTTTTCAGCATCAGTTATGCTCTCAAAGAGGTTACATGAAAAACATTTGTGGAATACAGAAGCATGTTTAATAATTATTCGCTCAGCTAGATAATCTCGAGGACTGGCTCCAAGCTACTCATGTCCGTTAGCTGCCTAAGATCAAATATTGACAATTTAATTATCGTACCTTCGTTTATTACGCAAACAACTAATCAACTTACTGCGTATCTAGAGGCTAGCAATTTCAACACTCGAATGATAACAATAATGTCAGCAAGATTTATATTGCTCTAATAAACTTTGGCACCATTAAAAATAAATGCCTGAATATTCATGGTGCAGTAGGCTACTTGAAAAGCAGGTGCGGTTGCTTCGACGGGTTTTCTTGGCGCAATTCAAGTTCATCAACTTAAGAGGAAGCTTTAGCTCGGGTGCTCCTATCCAAATACATGTAAAAGGAGAATTCGTATTTCTCGGCAACCACTGCACCAAATTTGACGAGGTTTGCTGCATTTAAAAAAAAAAACTTAAGATCTAGTGACTGTTGGTATCGAATTTTCGAGTTAGGTCGTCAATATTTTATTAAAAATTTGCAAAAACTGAAAATTTTCAAAAAACGATACTATCAAGTTTACAACTCTGTAACTCAACAACGAAAAATGGTAATACAATTCTGTGAATTGTATCAAATAGTGCATCTAAAGCGGACAAAATTGATGCGTTACACATGAATATACCGCAAATTTATTCATAGGGAAATAACACTTTTGCAAAACTCTTGTAACCAACGTAACCAATTCACGTAATATGTAAAATGACATATTGAATTTGTCCGCTTTGAATGATCTAATGGATGCCCTTTACAGAACCGCGATATCAGTTCTTGATGCAGAGATATGAATTTAAAAACTTCGTGCTTCTATTCTTTTCAAACGGTCATATATTTGAAGATCGTTTTAAGAAAATTCAAGCCTTAAATAGAAATTCCGCTTCCAACAGTCACTAGAATTTAACTTTCTCTTTCAAATGCAACAAATTTCATTAAAATCGGTCCAGGGGTTATCTCATAAAAACGTTCTTGCGTTTTACATGTATTTGAATAGGCCGCGTCGGAGTTGGGCCCGCGCTAAAGCTTCCTCTTAAGCACATGTGCCCAACAGTGCACTTCTGCTTTTACGACAGACTCTCTTGCGCTATACAAGAAACACTTCAGCGCTACGGTATATCACACAAGGTGTGCGAGAACATTGTGCGCGCTCCCGGTTACTATATTGTCACGTGGTGGTGACGTTGAAGAAAGAACACAGTAGCAATACTGTGAACAAGAAAACTAACTTTTATTGGGCGAACCTGTGCCCACAAAACAGGCTACACTTATAGCGCAACGATAGCGGCGAACACGCTCGGCGATCGTCGAAAATCTGCTCAGCGGGTCAAGCGCGTCGGCTTTTATAGAGCAGTCGTCGAATGTTCCAGACTAATCGTTTGGACCCGCGTGCTTTCCACAAAGTTCTACACCATTCGCGCTACGCGATGAAATCAGATAACACAAGGTTCGGCGACAACAGACAGCCGGGTAGAAGCATCGATAACCTTCCAGAAACGTCGGATACATGCAGGCGCGTCCCGCGCTGTGCGATTGCATTTGTTAAGCGGCGAAACGTGGTCGCCCGATAAAGATAAGTACACGTATCAATACCCCCCTCTTAAAAAGCATCGACCCGATGCTGCAAACAAACGAAGGTAATAAACAAAAGCACTCGTAGCAAAGAAAAGAACAAAATGACGAAGTTCGTCAGCGTCCGTAAAAGGGTTTAAGGCGCACCACGTGGACCACTTCAGATCGTGCGCGGCGCCGCTGTGAATGCGAAATGCCGTCTGGCACGACCTCATAGTCCAGAGCGCCAATACGTCGGATGACCTTGTAGGGTCCGAAATAGCGTCGGAGTAGTTTCTCACTGAGTCCTCGTCGGCGTATCGGGGTCCAAACCCAAACACGGTCGCCGGGCTGGTACTCAACAAAGCGTCGTCGGAGGTTGTAGTGTCGGCTGTCGGTCCTCTGTTGGTTCTTGATCCGTAGGCGGGCGAGCTGTCGGGCTTCTTCGGCGCGCTGGAGATAGGTAGCGACGTCAAGATTCTCCTCGTCAGTGACGTGCGGCAGCATGGCGTCGAGCGTCGTCGTCGGGTTCCTGCCGTAAACCAGCTTAAACGGCGTGATCTGTGTTGTTTCTTGCACCGCCGTGTTGTAAGCGAATGTTACGTACGGCAGGACGGCATCCCAGGTCTTGTGTTCGACGTCGACGTACATCGCTAGCATGTCGGCGAGGGTCTTATTCAGCCGCTCCGTAAGACCATTCGTCTGCGGGTGGTAGGCCGTGGTTCTCCTGTGCCTTGTCTGACTGTATTTCAGAATGGCTTGGGTGAGCTCCGCTGTAAAGGCCGTTCCTCTGTCGGTGATGAGGACTTCTGGGGCGCCATGTCGAAGCAGGATGTTTTCGACAAAGAATTTCGCCACTTCGGCTGCGCTACCTTTCGGCAGTGCTTTAGTTTCAGCGAAGCGGGTGAGGTAGTCTGTCGCCACGACGATCCACTTATTTCCGGTTGTTGACGTCGGAAAGGGTCCCAGCAAGTCCATCCCGATCTGCTGGAATGGTCGGCAAGGAGGCTCGATTGGCTGTAGTAATCCGGCTGGCCTTGTCGGCGGTGTCTTGCGTCGCTGACAGTCTCGGCATGTTCTGACATAACGGGCGACGTCGGCGGTCAGACGCGGCCAATAATACTTTTCTTGTATCCTCGATAGTGTCCGGGAAAAACCGAGGTGTCCAGCGGTCGGATCGTCATGTAGGGCGTGCAATACTTCTGGACGAAGTCCTGACGGGACAACAAGAAGGTAGTTGGCGCGGACTGGTGAAAAGTTCTTCTTCACGAGGAGATTGTTTTGAAGCGTGAAGGAAGATAATCCGCGCTTAAATGCCCTGGGGACAACGTCGGTGTGCCCTTCCAAATATTCCACCAGGCCTTTTAGCTCCGGGTCTGCCCGTTGCTGTTCAGCGAAGTCTTCCGCGCTTATCATGCCAAGGAAGGCGTCATCTTCGTCATCTTGCGGCGGCGGGTCAATGGGGGCGCGTGATAGGCAATCGGCATCGGAGTGTTTTCGTCCTGACTTGTAGGTTACAGTGATGTCGTATTCTTGTAGTCTGAGGCTCCACCGTGCCAGTCGTCCTGAAGGATCCTTTATACTCGCTAGCCAACACAACGCGTGATGGTCACTGACGACTTTGAATGGCCTGCCATAAAGATAAGGGCGAAATTTAGCTGTAGCCCAAACGATGGCGAGGCATTCCTTTTCGGTTGTAGAATAGTTGCCTTCCGCTTTTGACAGCGACCGGCTAGCGTAAGCTATCACCTGTTCGACTCCGTTTCTCCTCTGGACTAGAACGGCACCGAGGCCTAGGCTACTGGCGTCAGTATGGATTTCTGTATCGGCGTACTCGTCGAAGTGCGCAAGTACCGGCGGCGACTGCATGAGTCGTTTGAGTTCTTCAAATGCGTCGGCCTGCGGCGTTTCCCACTTGAACTCAACATCACATTTAGTTAGACGTGTCAACGGCTCGGCGATACGTGAAAAGTCCTTGACAAAGCGCCTGTAGTAGGCACACATGCCAAGGAATCTACGCACTGCCTTCTTGTCGGTGGGCTGCGGGAACTTTGCGATGGCAGCTGTTTTCTGGGGGTCGGGGCGTACTCCGGATTTACTGATGACGTGGCCTAGGAACAGAAGCTCGTCGTAAGCGAAGCGGCATTTTTCTGGCTTCAGAGTGAGCCCTGATGACTTGATGGCCTCTAGTACTGTGGCAAGCCGCCTAAGGTGATCGTCGAAATTTCCGGCGAATACAACGACGTCATCCAAGTAAACGAGACAGGTCTGCCATTTCAATCCCGCTAAAACCGTGTCCATCACGCGCTGGAACGTTGCAGGCGCCGAGCACAGTCCAAATGGCATAACCTTGAACTCGTAGAGGCCGTCTGGGGTGATGAAGGCGGTCTTTTCGCGATCTCTTTCGTCGACTTCTATTTGCCAATAGCCAGACTTGAGGTCCATCGAGGAGAAGTACTTAGCGTTGCAGAGCCGATCCAATGCGTCGTCTATCCGTGGAAGGGGGTATACGTCCTTCTTCGTGATCTTGTTCAGACGACGATAATCGACGCAGAAACGTAGGGTTCCGTCCTTTTTCTTCACCAGGACAACAGGGGATGCCCATGGGCTTTTCGACGGCTGGATGATGTTGTCGCGCAGCATTTCGTCGACTTGTTCTCTTATAGCTTCGCGTTCTCGCGGCGAAACTCGGTAAGGGCTTTGGCGGAGTGGTCGAGCGTACTCCTCGGTGATTATGCGATGCTTGGCGACTGGTGTTTGTCGAATCCTCGATGTCGTCGAAAAGCAGCTTTTGTATCGTCGGAGCAGACTTCTGAGCTGCTGTTGCTTAATCACTGGGAGACTTGGATTAATGTCGTAGTCTGGTTCGGGAACCATGGTCGTCGGGGTAGAGGCGGCGGAATCCGAGGGGACAAACGCATTACTTGTTTCCAGAATTTCCTCGATGTACGCGATCGTCGTGCCCTTGTTGAGGTGCTTGAACTCCTGGCTGAAGTTTGTCAGCAACACTTCAGTTTTCCCTCCATGCAGTCGAGCGATCCCTCTTGCGACGCAAATTTCACGGTCTAGCAGTAGACGTTGGTCGCCTTCGATGACGCCTTCTACGTCAGCGGGTATTTCGGTGCCGACCGAAATAACAATGCTGGAGCGGGGCGGGATGCTCACTTGGTCTTCGAGCACATTCAAGGCGTGGTGACAACGAGGGCTCTCCGGCGGTATCGCTTTATCTTCCGACAGCGTTATTGACTTCGACTTCAGGTTGATGATTGCGCCGTGTTGGTCCAGGAAGTCCATACCGAGAATGACGTCTCGTGAACACTGTTGGAGGATAACGAAGGTGACAGGGTAAGTCCGGTCGTGAATGGTAATTCTTGCCGTGCACATTCCTGTCGGCGTAATCAGGTGTCCTCCAGCGGTCCGAATTTGAGGGCCTTCCCATGCAGTCTTAACCTTCTTCATCTGAACGGCGATGTGTCCACTCATGACTGAGAAATCGGCGCCTGTGTCGATTAAGGCGGTGACTGCGTGGCCGTCTAGAAGCACGTCGAGGTCGGTGGTTCTTTGTCTTGCGTTGCAGTTGGGTCTTGGCGTCGGATCACGGCTGCGTCGTGTTGAATTGAAGCTAGTACGTCGCGTCGTGAAGTCGTCTTTCGTCGGTGCGGTCTTGGCTTCCTGACTTCCTCGGGACGGTGGCGCGTCGTCATTATGTCGTCGAGATGGTTTCTTCGGTGCTTTCGTCGGCGGCGGAGGATCTTCGTCAGTTCGACGAACAGCAACCGCACCTCCATCGGTTGCTGCTTTTAGTTTTCCGGATATGGGCTCGCTGACCGGCCCCGGGCTGGGCCACTGTATGGTCGGCGCTGCGGCGACAGGTAGCGGCCTGGTGATGGCGAACGCGACGGTCGTCGAGAGCTCCATTGAGTAGCGGCGAGGTAGTCGGCGATGTCGCGTGGGCGCTCTCCAAGCTGTGGACGCGGCGCGTTAACGGCGAAACCTCGCAGTCCCATCTCTCGGTATGGGCATCGTCGGTAGACGTGACCTGCCTCTCCGCAGTGGTAGCAGAGCGGGCGGTGGTCAGGAGCGCGCCAAACGTCAGTCTTCCTCGGGTAGCTGCGCTGGGCAACGGGTGGGCGTGCTGGCGGCGGCGGTGGTGGTCGACGGAATTGCGGCGTTACGGGGCCCTGGCGCGGTAGTGGAAAGGGACCTTGACGGCGGGCGACGGCGGCGTAGCTCATCGCTTGCGGCTGAGGCTGCGGTGGTTCTGGTTGCACCTCAGGAACTCCAAGCGATCGGTGCACCTCTTCTTTTACGATGTCGGCGATCGAAGCCACTTGAGGCTGCGACGAAGGCAAGACCTTGCGCAGTTCTTCGCGCACAATGGCCCTGATGGTCTCGCGCAGATCGTCCGTGGCCAGTGATTGAATTCCTGCGTAGGGGGTAGAGCTTGTACGGCGGTTGAATTGCCGGTTCCGCATTTCGAGTGTCTTCTCGATGTTCGTCGCCTCACGAAGAAACTCTTCGACGGTCTTCGGTGGGCTTCTTACCATCCCGGCGAAAAGTTCCTCCTTCACACCACGCATGAGTAGGCGAACTTTCTTTTCCTCGGCCATATCCGGGTCGGCGTGGCGGAACAGACGGGTCATTTCTTCCGTGAAGATGGCAGCGTTCTCGTTAGGTAGCTGCACTCGAGCGTCCAGCATGGCTTCGGCCCTTTCCTTGCGCACGACGCTCGTAAAGGTGCGCAAGAAGCCGGTACGGAAGAGGTCCCATGTCGTCAAGGTCAACTCGCGGTTCTCAAACCACGTTCTGGCGGCATCTTCTAAGGCAAAGTATACATGCCGCAGCTTGTCGTCCGAGTCCCAGTTGTTAAAAGTCGCGATTCGCTCGTAGGTCTCCAGCCAGGATTCTGGGTCTTCAGTCGCTGCTCCATGGAAGGTCGGTGGGTCCCGAGGTTGTTGTAGGATAACGGGGGACGCTGGGGCAGCCATTGGGGTTGTTTTGACCACGATCTTCTTTGTCGCTTCAGGTAGAAGTCCGTGCTCTGGGGGCAGGCCTTGCAGTCTGCGGCTAGCACGCTGGTCTTGGGCGGTGTCGGTTTTGTCCTCGGGCTTCGGGCTTGGATCGCGGCTTTGCGGGGGCGTTCGGTACATGAACGCACAAGCACCTCCACCAGATGTCACGTGGTGGTGACGTTGAAGAAAGAACACAGTAGCAATACTGTGAACAAGAAAACTAACTTTTATTGGGCGAACCTGTGCCCACAAAACAGGCTACACTTATAGCGCAACGATAGCGGCGAACACGCTCGGCGATCGTCGAAAATCTGCTCAGCGGGTCAAGCGCGTCGGCTTTTATAGAGCAGTCGTCGAATGTTCCAGACTAATCGTTTGGACCCGCGTGCTTTCCACAAAGTTCTACACCATTCGCGCTACGCGATGAAATCAGATAACACAAGGTTCGGCGACAACAGACAGCCGGGTAGAAGCATCGATAACCTTCCAGAAACGTCGGATACATGCAGGCGCGTCCCGCGCTGTGCGATTGCATTTGTTAAGCGGCGAAACGTGGTCGCCCGATAAAGATAAGTACACGTATCAATATGAGCGTTGGTGGCATCAGGGTCGGTTTCCTGGCGTCATTAAGAATAAAAACAGCTGCCGGGCGGAAAGTAAAGGATAATTTCTTTAGTACATTGTATCAAATAGAGTAGCGCGCACGTGTGTGTTAGAACAAAAAGTACTGAAGTATTGGGGTGGAGTTCTTTGCGGAATATATTTTAACTGTCTATTGTTAACACATAAAGAAAAAGATACCGGATTTTTTTAGAATTAATGGTGATTTACGTATGCAGTCCAGGAAAACATGAGTTCCGACCTAGTGCCCGAGGTGGAAGCAGCCCCAAACCGCACGGCTACATTGGCACACGGTTTATTAAGGCGAAGGGCTCAAGTGGCTCGTAGAAATGGCTCATAACCCCCCCAGTAAGCGGTGTCTAGTCCAGTGATACGAAGCAGAAGAGTGATACAAGAAAAGTAGAGGAATGGTACAAAAAATACCAGCAGCAATGGCTCCTTCCCGAAAAAAGAACGACATAATCAGGAATGGCTCGTACCCTCGTAAGCAAACACAGATGCAATGGCTGAATATGAATGAAGAAACGAAAGGAAGAAAGAACGAAGGAAAGAAAGAAGAAACAAAAGAATGAAAGACAGAACAAAGAAAGAAAGAAAGGAAGAAAGAAACGAAGAAAGAAAGACAGAGAAAAAGTAAAAAAAAATCATGAGCCATTTCACTCCGTGAAGGTGGTTGACCAGCGAAGCTGTTTAGCACATGACTCGGAGGTGACACATAATTTTGAACAAAAGGTACAAACTCATTTATTGTCTTGCGGGTCGTCATTATTGCACTCGCAACTGCAATCACATTCTTTGAGAATGTCAAATCGGTGCACGTACGCCGCTGGATGTACGGTTGGGCCGGATCATTGTGGCATCGCAAGGGATATGTCTGCAACATGGAACGCGTAAACCGCTCCCTTTTCGACACCCACACATACACATTGAAATCACCGACAACGACAATGAGGTAGTGTCATCGCAGCTAATTCACGCAAAGTGTGTAGCCATGAAACTTACGGACTATGAGTCATTGCATTTTTTGCTTGCTTACTGGGGTACGAGCCATTGATGATGACATTTTTCGACATGCTGTTTTGTATGTTGTATGCGTGATTAGAAAGAATTTAAGCACTGTTCGCTTGGCTTTGCTGAGGGCTTGAAGCCTCTGTCTGACGGGGCTATGAGGCATTGGATTTTTTGTTTGATTGGGAGTTTTCGTGTTGCTATACTATTTTCTCATTGACACTTTTCATCGAATTATAATATTTCAGAAGTAGAATAATTAATTAGGGCTAGTTATTTAATTAAGCCGAATAAAAGATTTATCTGAGTATCTCCAAGCGATGGCAAACATTACCTTCAGTGTGTTCAGCTACGTTGTATTTCCATATTTTTAAAGTTTGGCTCAAGTTACGTGGGACACCCTGTATATACGCATAGGTATATACATTGTTTGACTATGCGTATGACTTGCTGTTGAATTGACACCATGTAATTATTCGTCCCCTCATTAAAGATCATGAGTCCCGATTTCTCTGTGCTAAACTTAAGGTCTAGGTTTGTCGCTGCCTTGCCATAAATATTCGCAAGTGTCTAAATCACGTGCGTTGTCCGCTAGTGGCAGGATGTCGTCGTCATACATCAGTCCGGGGACCTTCTGTTGCGCGATTTGTCTATTACTCATGCAAGATAAATAAGACCCTAATTAACTATTTTACAGTCGCCCCCCCCCCCCCCCCCCCCCGACAACAGTGCCACTTTGAAGTGATCGCGCATCGCGACAAGCTTGGAGAGACCGGTTTTCACGCCGTCCATTTCTAGCCACCCTAAAGCTGTGACTTGGGCGTTGCGCCGCTAAGCCAGAGGGTGTGGGTTGGAATGCCAGCCGAGGTGGGCGCATTTCCACGGCGACGAAACGCAATAAGTGTAGCGTACCATGCATTGTGTGGAAGTTGGAAGAACGCCCAGGTAGTCAAAATTAATCGGGAGTCTTTCACTACGACGTGCGTGATAATTATATCGTCGTTTTTGCTCGTAAAACCGAAGGATTTATTATAATTCACCTTAAACAATCAATCTATTCGCAGCAAAGCACTCGTCCTAAATTTCCGATATTTTCCGTCCCAACCCAGATCTTATCGGGTCCGCACTGCCCCATCTGTTACGAATTACGGAAAAACATTATCCAATGCTTTCCCCCAGACATTTGTTATTAAGGTAAATAGCATTATTTGCCTTTATTCCGACATTTCGAACCTGTCTGTCTGTCTGTCTGTCTGTCTGTCTGTCTGTCTGTCTGTCTGTCTGTCCGTCCGTCCGTCCGTCCGTCCGTCCGTCCGTCCGTCCGTCCCCTAGGTATGTGCTCCTTTCATTCCTGATGACGCAAGGAAACCAAGCCTGATGCCACGAATGCTCAGAAATCTATTAGAGCAAATAATGCTCCCGCACAGCATTTTCATGTACCGTGGCGCTGAGGCGTTTCTCGTACAATGTAGGAGAATACATTGTAAAGACAGAGGTGCACGGTTGGGTGCAGCTGTTCTAAGTTCATCAACTTGAATTGCGTCAAGGAAACCTGTCCGAGTATTCGCACCTGCTTTATAAGGTGCCTGCTGCGCCATCAATATACAGGCGGTCTTCTTTAACGGCACCAAATATTAAGGAATAGATCAATGTAAATCTTCCTGACATTATTGTTATCATTCGAGTGTTCAGATGGTAACCTCCGGATACGGAGCAAGTTGAGCAGTTGTGTGCGCAATTTAGGAATGTATGTTAATTATCATTTAAATAATTGTTTTTGGGTGGCTAAAGCAAATTAGCAGACTGGAGCCTGTCTTCGACATATTGTAGTTGAGCGAATATATGCTTATTAATCATGCTTCTGTAAGAGCTAAGAACAAATATTTTGTAATTAAGCGTTCCCTGAAAGCCTAACTGACGCAGAAAAAGATCGTGGGTAACATCGACCTGACCGCTTCCAGCCTTTCGAGATAGTGCGACGAATGGCACGGCTCCGTGAGCATGTTCCTTGCGGCCAGACGACTGTCGATATTTATTCACATCGTTTTTCCGAAGGCAAGCCGTTTAAAGTTGAAATGTCAATGTAGCAACGAACGTGCGGTGCCGAAAACGTGCTTGGTCACAGAAACGATGCACGATTGAATGATAGTGCAGATTTAGCGCGTCATTGATCTCAAGGCATTGCGCTGCCGCCAACGGAAGCAAGATAACGAAGTTGGACTGCTTGGCAGCTTCTTACGGGGCCGTGCCGGCCAAAGGCGGCAATACTGACGTCACAGGCGCATTTTTTTATCGGATTCGCTTCAAGAAGGAGATAATGCTACAAATGCAGTGTCATTCGTTCTTGTCTCGAGGATTTAAACACGGGTTTTAATGCTCTCCACACCGCGTTTGTTTCCAAGAGTAGGTGTAAGCAGGAAAATGTTCACTCACACACGAAAAAACACAAACACCCTCGCACGCACACATACGCACTCTCTCTCCCTCGCACGAGCCCACACTCTCTTCCTCACAAGCACTCACACGCTCTCTCCATCGCACGCACACATATCCATGCGCACACGAACACGCACTTTTGTCCGCAGGCATGCATGCTGAAAGACGAATACGCACGGTAGCACCCGTGCACATTCACACGGCGTCATGCATGCGCCGCAAGCACGCAAGCGCACGCACACATGCACTAACACGCAGATGCAGGCACGCACACACACCGCGAACGCTCACACACGCATACTCGCGTGCAAGCATATGCAAATACGGAGGCACTAGCACGCGCACACACTCTCCCCTCGCACGCACACACACGCACAGTCTCTCTCTCCCTCGCGCATACACAGGCAATTTCTCTCTCGCACACACACACACACACACACTTTCTGTCTCCCCCGCACACAAACTCACTCTCCCTCACACGCACGTACTCTCTCTCCATCCGTCATACGCACACACGCCCACACACACACACACACACTATACGCACAAACAGGCATCCATGCGCGCACAAACACGCACAGATTTGTTAGCAATCGTGCATGCTGAAATTCGAAAACACGTTGACACGCGTACACGTTCACACGCGGCCACGCATGCACCGCAAGCGCACGCACACACGCCGCGAAGGCTCACACACGCATACACGCACTCGCGCGCATGCAAACGCAAATACGGAGGCACACGCCCGCACAATCATACACAGAGCGCACAGGCGCATACAACCATACCCAGGCGCGCTCAAGACATGCACACGCATAACCACTCTGTACCATCTCGGCTGCTTCTCAAAAACCGGCGCGTGCTAACAGGCTGCATAGCACTCCCTCTACCATTACCTTGGCCACGGCGGCCGCATTTCGACGGGGGTGAAATGCGAAAACACCCGTGTACTTAGATTTAGGTACACGTTAAAAAACCCCAGGTGGTCCAAATCTCCGGAGTCCCCCACTACGGCGTGCCTCATAATCAGAAAGTGGTTTTGGAATGTAAAACCCCTTAATTGAATTATCATTACCTTCTCAATGCCAACTGTAATAACCCGCCTTATGGTTTAAATTTGGCGCTTTTTCAAGTCATTAAGCCCTCTGGCGGGAGGGTGCAAAACGATTTCTTCCTGTAGTGGGACTTCACCGCCCCTGTTGACCCGTTTTAACTGCTTTAACGCACCACCAATCTTCTGACTAAGTGCCAAAATACATATGTTGTTAGAAGGGGCTACCCTCTTGTTGTAGTCGGTTGAAACTTTTTGACCCTCAGCCGATATTCTGAAATATAATCGCCAAAAAAGATTTTCCCATTGAGTTACACTTGTGCGTTGCTGTGAAGTTCCCAAGGAGAATGTCCAGAATTCCTGGACATGCCGATGACATAACTGTTTTTATTACAGGCAACGTTGTCTGACATAAGACGCTGTCTGACTTAGAACGGTGGTCCGTGATAAACTGCTTAAAAATCAACCCTAAGAAAACAAAAGTTATCTTGTACGCGCCTAGAGGAAAGTTGTTGACAACTAATATGAATTTGTGTCTGGGCAGTGAGCAGTTAGAGATAGTGGATACCGTTAATATCCTTGGGGTGCGTTTTACAAAGCACCTTACCTGGAATAAGCATGTTGATCATCTCCAATCTAAATTGTCATCTGCCATTGGTGTTATTGCTCGTCTGCGTCGCTTACTCCCGACCAAGGTAAAAATAATGCTCGGGTGGTATCTGTCATGCAGTACTGCGTCATGGTGTGGGGTACAACTGGTGTAACAAACTTGCACAAACTACATTTGCTACAAAAAAGAGTTGTGCGTTACATAGCTGATGTTCATTATACGCACTCCACAGAACCACTTATTTCTAAATATGAAATTCTTCCTGTATTTTGTTTTTACAATTATAGGTTGATGTTGTGCTACAAAAATTTCGTAAAATTTGGCATTGATGATACAATTCATTTGGCAAAACTTTGAGAAAATACAAATATTCGACAGACCCGACATAAAGAAATGTGGTTCGTACCCACCCCAAGAACCTCCTATGATGAGCAACCTTTATCTCATGCATTACCTTCGCTTTTAAACCTATTAGACCGACAAAAGTTTGATGCCTCCAGAAACCGAAACTCTCGCATTAAACGTTTTTGTCAACTTATTTATTTGCAAGACTAGACCATGCCTTCTTATTCTCCTAATTTTGTTCCCCACTGTTATTTATGAGTGTTGATTATTTCTTGCCGTCTTGTTTCACTCTGTATTACCCGTTACATTGTGATGCTTTTTTTCATCTCTTGTGTATGACTGGCTGTCATCTTGCTGTTAAGCCAACTTACAAGGGGTCGGGACCTCGTCAAGCTGTCCAAGCTTTTAGTCCTGTACTCCTCCTTCTTTAAGGAAATAAAATGATTGATTGATTGATTGATTGATTGATTGATTGATTGATTGATTGATTGATTGATTGATTGATTGATTGATTGATTGATTGATTGATTGTATGGCAATAACTCTATTACGAAGATTATGGCGATAATGGCGTGACGACGATGGCATGGCGACAGTTGGATGACAAAGCTGGAATGATGATAATGAAATTACCACGATGGTGGCCTAAACTGTTAGAAAACTGGGTCTCTGGTTCGGCGTAGAAGACGTGACGACGATATCATGACGAAAGTCGGACGGCGAGGTTGGAATGACGACGATGGAACAACCGCGAAAACTTACCTAGGAGTCCAAGCTGGCACATAACTCAAGCCACTGGGTGTGCTTAAGAGGATAGATAGATAGATAGATAGATAGATAGATAGATAGATAGATAGATAGATAGATAGATAGATAGATAGATAGATAGATAGATAGATAGATAGATAGATAGATAGATAGATAGATAGATAGATAGATAGATAGATAGATAGATAGATAGATAGATAGATAGATAGATAGATAGATAGATAGATAGATAGATAGATAGATAGATAGATAGATAGATAGATAGATAGATAGATAGATAGATAGATAGATAGATAGATAGATAGATAGATAGATAGATAGATAGATAGATAGATAGATAGATAGATAGATAGATAGATAGATAGATAGATAGATAGATAGATAGATAGATAGATAGATAGATAGATAGATAGATAGATAGATAGATAGATAGATAGATAGATAGATAGATAGATAGATAGATAGATAGATAGATAGATAGATAGATAGATAGATAGATAGATAGATAGATAGATAGATAGATAGATAGATAGATAGATAGATAGATAGATAGATAGATAGATAGATAGATAGATAGATAGATAGATAGATAGATAGATAGATAGATAGATAGATAGATAGATAGATTCAAAACGCCTGAAGTAGGCAAAGGATGCTGCCGTGATTGACGGTAAGCGTGCAGACACGGACACAAGAGAACCAACAACAGCAACGCCGAATATCAACTGAAGGGGGGAATGTGGCGCAAAAGAAAGTCGCCACAAAACTTATCTGCGCATGCTCATGTATGGTAGCGCCACCTGTCAATCAGGCAGACGTGCGGACCTACGCGAGAGATAACTGTTTAGGCATCTCATTTCTTCTTTATGCAAGTTAATCGAAGGCTGGCTCACGCATTAGCTTCCACTACTATTGATATGCCAGACATCGACCATTAGACGCATTTCTTCGTTCTTGTGCCTTTACAAAACAGCGCATTCATCTAAATTTGCGGTACATTTACAGTCTCGACAGTGCAAGAAAATATCAGATGATGATCCTCCCTTAACCGAAGGTTAAGCGGTTGCGATTAGCATTCAAGCAATCTAGCAACCACGTAGTAACCCTGAAGTTCTCTAAGGTATCTTTATTTAGAAACTGCGGTGCTCCTGAGATTTCAAGTGCTTCGAATATATTGCGACATACACTGCCTACGTGATAGGCCCGTTTTGCTATGATCCTAGCTCGCCAGGGTCGTCCAGCACCATTACGGCAGGACGATGACTGTATGCCAATGGCGCCTGCAATCACAACGATGGAATTATGAAAAAATGACGTCGATAGAACGACGATGATGTGACAATAGCACGACGATAGTGTCATAAATGTCGACAGCGTGACGTATACGGCAAGAGGACAATGAGATGATGATGATGAGTGTATGACGAAAATAGCGACGAGTGTACGACGAGGGTATAACGAGAATCGGATTACGACGACAATGGAACGATCGCGACGACATAACGACGGTGGTGTGACAACGAATGTATTAGGACGACACAGTTATGATGATATCATGAGAACGGTGGCATCACCACGATTGAATGGCGACAACATGATTAAGATGGAATAATGTCGATGAAACGATGGAAGTATGTCGACAATTTGATGACAGTTCTCAAGTGATGACGATGGTGCGATAGCGTCACGGGAACGACATGACTACAACGGTATAACCATGGCTGCATGATGACGATGGAATGAGCGCGATGGCATCCCGATCCTGAGGACATACGTAATGGCTCCAGTTGAGACAACTTGGGTCACATGAAGAGGACGGACGGACGGGTGGACGGATGAACGGATGGATGGATGGATAAAAAAAATCGTGCACACCAAGCCCCTCATTACGACGCCGTGGCTGTTACATCTGTCTCTAGCAGCAGTTGTTCGATAAAATCGCTTCACTTTTTTGTTTTATTTTAATGTATGCTTTCTGTATGATTATATGATTGTAAAAATGTTTATTGAGTGTCCCGAAGATTGATTACCGGGGCTCAGGTCTTCCACGTCGGGACATCCAGTCTTTGCCTAGTCGCCGTTTCGCGGGCCTCCTGGATTGCCCAGATTTGGTCAGCGAGCATGGAGCTGTGCAGGGCATCGGCCCATCTCGCCGAGAGAAAATCGCGATTAATGCATTTAGTCTTTGTCTCATATTCCCAGAACATGTGTTTTAGTGTAGCAAGTTCTAAACCGCAGACCTTGCAGGTGCTGTCGTGATAGATCTATGGGAAGAATCTATGACATGCTAGCGGGTTTGGATAAGTATATAAGTCTGTAGTTGGCGCCAGATGGTCGCTTGGGCTCTGCATAACTTGCTGTTAGGCAGAGGAAAACTTCGTCGCGCCAGATGGAAAGCCTTAGTTATTTCATTGCATAGCTGTTAGCCTGTCCTTGTCTGCGTCAACCTCGAGCGGTGTTCCGCGACGGTCAATTACGTCGCGTGCAGCGCAGTGTACCGCCTCGTTAAGGCTGCATTCATTATGAAATCATACATTGGTATTTAATACGGCAGCACACTACGCCGACACAACAACCGCCGCAAGTCACCGCACCTCCAGTGCATATGCCGTAATCGCTGCTGCAGCCGTGCAGTCACCTCCGACGCGCGTGAGAAGCGCTACACCCTTTCCACCTCTCATTATTTGTCAAACAGAAATCAAAACAATAAAATAAAGCGCATGAAGGGCCAACTTGGTACAGTAAGAGCACTTTCTAATGTATATATATATATATATATATATATATATATATATATATATATATATATATATATATATATATATATATATATATATATATATATGAGAAGAAAGGGGGTTAACCGAGGGTGCCAGATATTTATTAGTCATATCATGAGACGCCAACAAAACACTTACACCAAGGAGACAACATACGGGAAATTACTTGCGCTCAATAAATGAAATAAACAAACGATAAATTAAGGGAAATGAAAGTCGATGGAAATACAACTTGCCACAGGTGGGAAACGATCCCACAACCTTCGCATTACGCGTGCGATACTCTACCAATTGAGCTACCGTGGCGCCGTTTCGGCATCTACTTTCTTGGGCATTTACGTTTCCTAGTAGAACCCTGGGAGTGTTAGCCAGTGCCAGCTGGCTAATCTCCCACACAGCGAAAGTTGTGGGATTGTTCCCCACCTGCGGGAAGTTGCTTTTTCACCCACTTTCATTTCCATTAATTTAAAGTTTCATTATTTAATTTATTGAGCACAAGTAATTTCCCCTATGTTGTCCTTGTTGAGCTTGTTGGCTTCCTATGATATATATATATATATATATATATCTATATATATATATATATATATATATATATATATATATATATATATATATATATATATATATAATGGAAGGTTTTTCTGTTACAACGCCGTATTGATGTGGTTCTATTTGGACCAAACATATTCAACCGATTTTCGGAAGTTGGCGGAGTGCTTGAAGCCTGCTCCATCTCCGCAGCAGGTCGGCCCTGTATTGCACCATCTCGTGATACGGACGCAAGCCGGCCAGGGTGCCCCCCTTGGGAACGCATGCGGGGGATGCATACAGGCGCTAGAGGTAAACAGCTTCGCTGTAGAAAGTGTCTGGTGTGCGAAGAATGCTAATGGCATTGAAAAGCGAGTCATAGAGTGGGCACGGATGAGCACTGGTACCTGCTTTCCCAGTAACTGAAGAGCGTCGTCAGTCAATATTAATCCGTGCATCGTATCGCTGCTGTGCCACGGCCCATCTGTCCCGGCTCTCCCAGGAACTGACTGGTACCACGAATGTAATATTTTCTCAGGGCCGCAGTTTTTATGGTCGTCAGTTTTGCGGAGTTGCAAATAGCATGGCCGGGCCTAATTCAGGCCCGACTGAGGCCCGGATCACATCTGAGCCCGAAGCTCCTAGGCCCAAATCCGGTCTGGGCACGAGCTGCGTACCCGGTGCGAGCCCAGTACAAGGACCGGGCAGGGCCCGGTCTTTCGAGTCAACCGGGGACCGTGCAATGCTCTACTCCGTACATTTGTAGTTGTGACAGAGCATCTGGTAGATTCTACGTCGCTCTCAAAACGCAGTCTTAATGCTTCGGAGCACTTGCATAAGCAATCTATTGCGAAGGCCGCAACTAATGCGCTTCCCCATCCACAACTCCATAGCCGCTGGCTTTCGGTGCATTCCCCCGTAATGGATATATTACCGAGCAAAAAGCAGGCAAACAGAAAAAGTAAACAAGGCAGAAAAAAAATTTAAACAAGAAAAGTAAACAAGGAAGAGAATATCACTCGCCATCCCGGCCATGCGAAAGCGGATATCCAGCGAAGCTGTGCAAACCGCCACTAAAACTGCTGAGGGGGTGGGGGGGGGGGGGGGGGGGGTATCTTTTATATATACATCATTATATGGCTCATGAAGCGAAAAATCTGGCGTTAACATCCGACGAAACCAAAATCCATGCGACGAAGTGACGACGTCATGTTCGACGCGATGACGAAACGTGATTACGTCAACACGTTGAACGTCGCGTGTATAAGGTGTTCACACCAAAGGTTGCGTGAGGACATCATCCGTCAAACGTTACGTTACGCGGTAACGGAATCGCCACGAGACGATATTGTCTGGCGACATAATCTGATGATGTCATCACGTCAAAAGTAACGTCATGCGATGACGTCTTCGTAAAGTGATGTGTCACCTGATCACGTCCAGTTCTACATATCGTCGAGCTCCACATATTTGATGATGTTACCTGATGATGTCCTATCCCGCATATCCAATGCATCAAGTTCTATATCCCCAAGTTATGTTTTCGGGCACGTACCCTGTAGAACCTACCCATGCAATGAGGGAAGTTGGCGTGAAGGAGGTTAGATACCTAGATTCATGTTGAAAACTGGGTGACGTTGCCAAATAATTCTAATCGCATTGAAAGCAAATAGCACTACTAACCTGTGACAGGTATGACAAATTGCAATGGAAGAACAACGAAGTTTGACAAGGCGTGTCGTTTATTTCAAAACTCAACAACATGTAGTGCCGCAGAGTGCAGGTAGCTCTGCTCTTTCGAAGTGCCGTCGCAAGAAGGCCTCCTCGAATATTTTATTCTTTTTTGTAACAAAACAAGCAAACAGCTAGGGACAAACACGACAATATCGGTTAACAAACAATACACTGCAGGACGCTCTCACGCATACCGTTTGCTCCATTCAAGCACTAACTATCTTTAACCATTCGTCAAAAGCGGCAAAAATATAAAACCCCGTAACACCGGATTAGCTTTTGCTAAAGTTTCTACTTGAGTAAATATTTAGTAATATAGTAAATATTTCTACTTCAACATGAAGTAGAAATATTTTACAAACTATCTGTGACTTTCGTAACAATTAAAAGATGAAGGTTAGTGACAGAAAGGCGGGCGAAGTACATTCTGTACACTATAGTTCTCGACGCGAGCCGAATTATTTACGGGAGTGCTCATTCAGATTTATTTATGTTTATATGACATGTTACACAAAAGTGCCTTTATCTACAAGTACTGCTGAAAGATGCGCTACCTTCAAAAGCAATCGGCTTCAACACATGAGGCACCATCTAATACGCCAAAGAGCATTTAAATGCGTAGGCATTTCTAAGCCTGCCCAACGAGGAATTTGTCCGTCAAGTACAACAATGAATGGCTCGTACCCGTGTGAGCAAGCAAAAGATGCAATAGCTCATATCTACGTAAGGCAGAGGCTACAAGCGCTCAGCAAAACGAAAGGAACAGGGCACACATTCATTTAAATTGTCCATTCAATACCGAACAGCATACGTTTCAGTAAAGAACATCCGAACCATTAGCAAAGAATTGCATGCCCCCTCAGCAAATATAGTGGTCGTTTTCAAAGCATTCCCTAAATTAACCTTAATTCACCTTACTTTAATTAACACCAAAGGTCGTGCGTTAGACTCTCACCAGAGGTCGTGGATACGAGTGCGTTAATTAACTTTGGCTAATTAACTTTACCTTAATTAGGAGCAGTGGTCGTGGGTTCGAGTGCCGAAGTGCATCCTATCTTGACTAAACCTACCTTATCATGTTCGATAGCGAACATGATCAGCGAACGACCGATGAGGGCTGATAAGGGTTTATGCTGGTCGGATCAAGTCCCATAACATTGATAATGACGCCGGGATGCATGCAGATGAGCAAGTGGCACAATGCTTATGCATACTTAGGCATCTACCAGAGGAGTTTCTGCGTGAACTTTTTGTCTTGTAGTCTGGCAACATGCGAAAGCAACTATTCAATTTGCGCGCACAATTCAAAATTATTTGTTTGCTACCACGCGTTGGCATGGACGAATTGGCCTGAAAAGAGGACGAGTAAAATGGAAGAAGTCAGGAATTGAACAAAACCATTCTTCTTTCATACCGTAAGCACAGACCACGAACATGTGGTCGAACGAAGCAGTAAGAAAAAAAAATCAATAAAAATTACCTCGGTTCGACAACCAGAAACGTGGAAGGCAGAGAGCTATGCAAGGTGAATGGTGACCACGTCGCACTATCGAAGGCTCTTGCGCAGCCAACTTGACAATCACAGTGGCAACTTCAAGGCTATATTTCAATGCTCGCCGCAGACGGCGAGCAATGGCGAGAGTAGCAATATTAAGCCTCGTTCTGATTCCCGACTAAATCAGCAAAGAACGTCCGGAACAACGCACAACAAAGAAGAACAATATAGGTTACTTTGGTGTCCGAACAAGATTGCGGCTGACTAGGCAGTCTGGAATCTGCGCGTAAGAAAAGATAGCGACATTTTATGTAAGTTTAAAGCTGTTCACGCCGTGTTTTCTTATCCTATCAGAATCAAGGTATCAAGGGTTAAGCAATGATATCTTTTTCTGGTGACTTTAGCTGCATTCAAGCTTCAGAAACATGTTCCAAATATGCTCTAGTACTTGGGACCCAAACTATTTTCGCAGCCGTCAAAGTAGACTGGTGTCAACGCAGGTCAGACTTGTAAAAACCTAAACCCTTTTGAGATTGCCAAACTACAGCATCCAAAAGCGTCAAACCACGCCATTTTTAAAGATGTTTCATTTCCCCCTATGCGTTGGAAATATCTCACATGTTCAATTTCCAACTAGCTAAGCTTTTAGCCTTTAGCACTGCTCTCAAGCACCAACCGCATAGGACGCGTTTCAGACGGGTTTTTCATGAATGTCGCGGTGAGACACTACTGCGTAGATTCCGCATTGCCGCAGCGACTGAAATGAATTCATTGCAGTTGCTGCATTAAATTACCGGCACACAGGATGGCGACTGTCTGTCATCATCGCATGGGCATCGTCAAGTGTTGAAACAGGTCAGGTTACAATGAATGAGTGCGGTTACACTCAGACATCCGAGCATTCTGGCTATCCTGCTGATAGCCACTGTAATAGGGTGTACAACATTCCAAGTTCGGTATTGCTAAGGCACTCACTCACTGAATCTGCGGGCTGCAGTTCAACGCTACACGCACGGAAAATAGCTGCACCAGTATGTGTGTTTGTGCTTCATGGCTTCGACTGACTTAGCGATGTAACTAAACTGCCACGGGCATTTTAAGTAACCTTAATAAACACGACATATTGAAATCTGCACATGCTTCCCGGCAAACTTCTGGTTTTCCAACACTCAAACAAGAGAAGAAGCTTGCAAATAGTAACGGCAAAAGCAAGAAAGAAGAGTGATGAACACAAATGAACAAGCAAAAAAAAGCTGTATTCTGACGTATTTACATGCCCTCATGGTAATGCGTTAGCAAGAATATGCCACTACTTACGCCAGGCTGACGGCGCCTCGTACTGGCAAGCGCGGATTTGAAGTCGCATTACACAGTGTTTGCAGTTACGTTTACATCTCGTATAACTAAGCGATGAGTACCTGAGAAAATGGAAAAGGTGGATAATAAATTTCTGATGAATTCGCGCTCGCGGTACATACAACGTCCCTATGAGCAGGTGTGATGTCACTGCCTACAAAGCACCTGCTGACCAGCGGTAGTCTTTATTAATGCGAAAGCATTATACGCCCCATTACGCGAAAACCCGTCGGCGTAGTCGACGTGATCGAAAGATGGTACCAAAGATAGCCGACGGTAGGAACCACAAGAACACGTCACAAAATGCACGGATTGACGTCAAATTTCTCACGGCGGCTTCTGTAAGCTAAGTAAACTGATAGCTTTGAAAACAAAATTTGGTAAATTTCGGTCTGGGTGGGAACCGAGTCCGGTCCTCTAGGGTGCGAAACGAGCATGCCTCGCCGACACCACGGCGGCTCCACGGCTCTCGTTGACTAAAAGTGGGCCTAGTGCGTACGTCATTGCACACGTGATGGCGCAGCCAATGGGGACGAAGTGGCGCTACGTCATGAGCTTATAAAGGGAGTGCATAAAATAAAAAACATTAATGTTCAGTTGGACGGCGCTGAGCGGTCTTCCGAGTTAAAAAAAATTAGATAGTCGGGTTTTAGGTGCCAAAACCACTTTCTGATTATGAGGGACGCCGTAGTGGAGGACTCCGGAAATTTCGACCACCTGGGGTTCTTTAACGTGCACCTAAGTCTAAGCACACGGGTGTTTTCGCATTTCGCCCCCATCGAAATGCGGCCGCCGTGGCCGGGATTCGATCCCGCGACCTCGTGCTCAGCAGCCCAACACCATAGCCACTGAGCAACCACGGCGGGTGTCTTTCGAGTTGTGAACTCCTCGCGGCCAAGCGAGCACGTTGAGACGCTTTGCGCTCTTCGATTTGGCCTTACCCAGTCGCAGTTAGAATGTAGGCGAGAGCTAGCGTGGACGAGGAAAGCGCAGAAAGAAGATATGTTGCACCAATGGGAATATAATCCTTTCGCATGCCCACACGTAAGCAGTCTTGAGTGTATCTGCCGAATGTTTTTTCTTAACTTCATTAAAACATGTTTTGACATTCATTGCATAAAGAAGTGAACGCAGGCTTCCTCACATGTGCGTAAACATCGCTCCTCATGACAGTGTGAACACAAGTGGTGCCTCGCTTTCCGCGATACATTTCATATGAGTAGGCACAGAGAATTACTTGCCTCCAAGTGGAGTGTGAATTTACCGCTCTAAAACGTTGGAAGAGATAATTAAAAGCGACAGAAACAATGCTGAAAGTAATACTCCGTTGTCGCTGGCGGCAATGAAAGGCTCCGGCATGTCTGAAACTTAGACTAAAACAATCCTGCTTGCAAAATAAGATTTAACGTGCGAGATTCTACATGCAGAAAATCGTTTCCGTGCCTACCAACTTAGCGCACCGCTCTTTTTCTCGTCTACCCAACGAGGAGCAGCAGCGATATGACGCAGTGGGCATTGCCACTTATACCATCAGCGCCTTTCGGAAACCTCAAACCACGAAGCCGGTCGATGCCGACTCTCAAGAAACGTAGTCTAAATCTGCGTGAAGATGCAATCTGTGCAGCTGTTTGATACTCAAGGTGTTTTTCGATCACAACTGTTGTTCTGTCTCATCACTTTTGGAATTGGTCTCGAGCTTTTCTTTGGTCGGACGCTAGATGATTAGACAATTTGCCAATTTATTTATCACTTCCTCAATGTCTAAAGCAGAAAACAGAGGGGCATGTGACAAAGTGTCAAAACTAAATTTACGGCGAGATAATTAGGGCACCGTCGACAGCATAATGCAGAGCAATTGAGAGCAACTCATTTGGAGATACCGGAGCAGCGCTAAGGTTGCGATCTAAAGCCGCTGCAGAGTGAGGAAAGGCCTATCGTCTTCAATCGCGGCTCGAGCCAAATGCATTGTGAAAGAAAGCGAGCCGAGTGGCCAGACGCACGCTGCTTGAATCACTTGCACAACCGCGTCCCACATACACCGGCGCGGCCGGCCCGACCTGACCGCACGCGCGGGGAGCTGCTGGACGAAAACCGGGTCACCGTCACACCAAGACACTTTCCGGCCTGGCAATGAAATATCCGCCACGCATATTCGCGCCTTGTCTTGTCGTGCGATCTAAGCATTGAACCCACGGCAATGGCACTGACACGATGAGGTATCAGTTGTTGTGGTTTACGCCACTCGGCAGACGAGTCACAGCTGATGGGAACGTAGATCTTTAGTGTGGGCTCAGTGAGGGCAAAAATATGGGACAGCATGACCTCAACTGGTGTGATTTTTAAATCTCCCGTTCGAATGGCGCAGTAAACGCTGTTGCCAACTTGCGTGCTATGATAACGAAAGGGCCCCACCGTGGTCATCATGCGGGCCTGCATATTTTCGGCCATGCCGTGAAATGACACTCGTTAGACTGAGCTACGTGCAGAGCGCGTAATAAGTCCAATTTGATGTTCTCACAAACTCAGAACAACAAGAATGGAGGAATATCATCGTAGAATGCCGGCCATATATGATGTTCCTAATTTTTTTTTTTTTTTTTTTTTTTTTTTTTGCTCGGAGGCTACATCCTGGCACGTCGAAACGTCCTAAGTGATGAAAAAACCGCAGATTGGGAATTTTCACAATGCCTAAGTGCACTATTGATTTTAAGACACTTAGACATTACAGGTGTGTACGTCATCAGATGCTGATCGGTAAAGCGCGGGCTAGGGGATTTATAACAAGGAGCGATGGGGGTGTGCAAACGCCACATACTGCAGAGTTTATGATTTCTGGCTTTTCAGCTCCTAATAAAGGCCCTCGCTTATTTTATTTAATGCTATACTTCCTATGCCTTGAAACAACTTAGATGCAATCACTTTTGACAGCTTTTAATCGAGTAAGAGCATAATTTTGAAGTTATAAGTACAAAATACCGGATAAACTGTCTTAACTGTTACAAAACACTTTACCATGTTTTTGGTGCCCGCCAATACTTATATAACTCCCTATTACCCCTGATACCGTGAAGCATACTGGTGCCCAAGCCAAGGGCGGCGCTCTTTGGTCGAATACTAGCAAAGGTTTGGATGCGTGCACGGTAAAACTATGGTCCTTCAATACGAAGGACCCTGGTAAAACTAAAGCTCTCCTAAAATTGTCTGCTGCTGTTGATGCAGAAATAACTATGAACCAGCCATGGCAAATTATTTATATCTAATTTTATGACATCGTCTCGACAAGCTCGAATGCGGAATTGCAGCTAAAGTGTTTTGCTTTTGGCTGTTCTCTTTTTTGCACGTCCTTTGGAAGTGTGCTCATTGTTCGAGCCTATCCTACTCTTTCACATTCACACTGCTATAGTACAGTGCATAGTAAGCTCGCCCTGCTGAAATGCACAATTGAATTACGTCTCCACTTTTTACAACAGTTGTGATGGTGAAATTGTGCCACCACTCATACATATGTAGTTGCCACTTAATTTAGTCAAATTCATATATGATTGGTTACTTTGGCTTTGGGCTGGTCGGTTACATTAGAAATATAGATAATTTTGCCCTTACACTGAGGCCTAAAAGCTTGCCAGTATCTTTACGACACGCATGATGAAACACACTCAAATTAAGCAAGCTCCTTCAGTTCTCCCTGCTTTGGAAAAACGGATATCCCTCTATTTCGTCTCTCATTTAGAGAGATCGACTGAGGGCAGAGAGAAAGGTTAAGTTGCGTGCCTGTTTCTACTTTAGCAGCTCACAGCATGCGCAGCAAACTACGCACTATAGTGCGCGCCAACAATCCCGAGAAGCTAGCGCAGCTTTTGAGAACTCACGATTGATTAGGCAAGAAGACGTCAATCTGAGGTTTTCCTAGCGGAACCTAATTCTCCTTCATGAAGCCACCAACATATGCATCTTCTTTTTTTCACAGAAAGCTCCACTCCTATAAATCACGGCTATTTATTGTTTTAGCTTCTTTGACGGGCATCAGGAGTCTGATAGATTCTGTCCTAACGGGAATTTTACATATTTCTAGGTATAAAGCCAACCGTCAGGGACCTAATATTTCAATAATACCCTACACGCCCTTCTTTGAGAAAGTCCTGCTACGACACTTGATGGTGTGAATTTGCCAAGACAAGCGATGGTCGCTACAATCTTCGCAGTAGGGAACGACTGCCTCTGAGCTCCTGAACAAAATATTCCGCAAGCATAACCCGCTCTTCTCCCAAAAAAGTGGAGCACTGCGGACATTTCGTGTCGCTTGTAGAGTTTTCACGAACACAATTAAGAAACAGCTTGTACCAAGGCTCGCTTACAGGACGTTGATGGCTTGCATGAGTCACGTGGCGGAGGAATACACTTTCAGCAGAATAGCTGCGCACTTTGTCAGGCTGCATACGGTCAGATTTCATCGCCATTTGTTGTAACTGTGGCTCACTTGAAGCACGGAGCACTGTAGTGGTGCTTTGATTATACGGACGGAAGAACGGGCTCGGTGCGTTACAGACAACGAAATCCGCAGTCCTCATATGTTGCACGTGGTGCTGAAGTGCAGGCAATGAAGGAAGAACTGCCGCATGCCGCCTGACTACAGGCACCCGTAGTCCTTCCCGTCCGATGACCAAGGATAGATGAACTCACGACTAGTCTCTCTTGAGCATGCACACGCCGTCGGTGAGTGCCTCAGAGAACGTCTTACGCTTGTACTCGAAGAAGTAGAAGTTGATGAAGAGCGCCAGTCCCAGCATCCCCTGAGGCATCGCCACCAAGAGCAAGTACCGGGGATACCCGCAGTCGTAGAAGATAGTGATGAAGCCGTGAGCGATTATGAGCACGTGCTGCACGATCTGAGCGGTGGTGAGGTGCTTCTTCCACCACACGTAACGCCGGTACTCGGGCCCACAGGCGGCAAGGAAGTAGTAGCTGTACATGACCACGTGGATGGCGCAGTTCATGATGAGGCCGAACAGAGTCTGCCCATCGCCGCCCAACGTGAAGAAGAGCCAGCCGTTGACCACCACCAGGGAATGGTGCATCACGTGCTGGCGCGTGATGTGGTCGTACTTCTTGCGCAGCACGAAGAACACCGTATCCAGGAAGTCGGCGACGCGCACGAACAAGTAGAAGTAGCCGTAGTACATGATGTTGAGCGAGTGCTCGTCCGTCGAGTAGTTCATTCCCTGACAGAAGAGATTGTAGCCGCCGTAGAGGTAGGAGTTGGCCAGGAACTTCCAGCAGAAGAAGGCATTGGACACTACCATGAACACGTTGTAGACATTGATTAGCCTTTTGATGGGCAGGGGCTTGCGTGACGCCATCAGCTGTGGTCCGAGGACGTAGATGAAGAGCAAGTAGCTCGACACTATGACCGTGATGAAGACGGGATCTCCCACGGGATACCAGTCACGCGTCCTAGGGTCAGCCTTGGTGTACAGCCACTGACGTAGCTGGTCCACGTAGTCGATCCTAAGCGAGGCCATGGCTACGGGTGCTGTCCGTCTGATTTACCGCACGGAAGATGTGAACGACGGCGGCTTCGTCGCTTGGCCGGCGAACAATTCAAGTGGGAGAAAGTGTGACGACGGACCGACTTTCGCTCTTAAAGGAGCCGAGGGCGAGGGTTGGCCCCTGCTTATTGCCATGTGGGTCAGGATTACGTAAGTGGGACAACGCGGTGGCGTTGGCCCCGCCGGATGTGGGGCACTGCCGCTGAGAGGCCCGTTGGTCGGCCGTCGCCCCGAACGAAAGCTTATGCTCCGGCTGCCAAGCGCGCTGCTGCATTTTATGCGCTGTTTCCGTGCGGAATTTTGACGGTACGCACAGCACGGGCGCGTTGCATTTGTGGCTTGAACTGTGGCAAGACAGTGCTGAGCTCAAAGCATTCGCACATTGTTTGTTGCTGAAGAGAAAACAAGCAGTGGACATTCACACCAGTATGCTGCATACGCCAATATATTGCAGCGCTCGTTATGGCGTCGCATGGTAATTGTCACAGCTTTCCTACAGGGGCTTCCTCTTCCTTATTTCTACAAAAAAACGCAAACCGCTTTTTTTTCGCAAATAGCTCGGAATAATAGCGTCCGAAATACAAACAACGTAAAATGAACGCAAATGAAAGAAAAATCAAACAAACTTCGGCGACAAACAACTGAGTCGATCAGGAAATATAGATTGTGTATAGTGCAGTACTTGGGCACGCTGGTGATAACTGTAGGAACCCAGTATTAATACTAGAATACCACCATGACAGAAAGAAGCGCAACACATCTATTTTTACTGAAGGTAATAACAGTATTTTGGATCCCAAAATTTTAAGATATTAAGCGTCGATGTTTAAGCGTCCTTGCCTATAGTAGCAGTATGCCTGCACTGATATGATCGAAATGTACGGACCACAAGGACATCTGTGAGGCATTCTCACAAAGTAAGCCTGTGAGCGTCTGCATGGTATGTTTAACCCCGCAAAGCCCAAACATAATTCCATGGCAAATAAGATTACAACTTGTTGACCTTCATTTCTAGACATGAAGGGGGGGGGGGGCACACTCCCAATAAATATAATATGTCACTTAAGTATCATTTGATAAGTATCGGAACGCTATGAAGTTACAATAATTGAAACCTCGTAGTCCCATTCGTTGTCATATGTCCACTATTTTTGAAGCAAAGCTTTCTTTGCCGCTTCCTTCAACTGTCCCACTGCTGCTGCTGCTGCTGCGGCCTTGCACGTCGCGTTGGGGACTGGTTGAGAGCTCTCGGCAGGGGTGCATGGTACGAGATAGGAGACGTCAACGACATTTCGGTAGAGCGGGGCCACAGTGACCTCTGACACGCCCTGAGAGACTCAAGAAAGCGACGCCCTAATTAGCCGTGACCCCGTGCTCACGCGCAACAGCAACGACAGTCAAGGGAGGAGGTAGGTAGGGAGAACGATAGAAAGGGAGTAGAGAAAGAAGAGGCTGGGCATCGCTTGCTCAAACCGCATGTTAAACACATTTTAATTTTCAGCCGATACAATAGACGACATATAGACAACTCACGTTCTAGGGTGGCTACGTTCAACTTTCGAAGCTTCATTACCAAAACAATTTACCTTACACTTACGGTCCTTCAAAGACGTCAAACGTCGCTAGGGTGGCATTCCAAACTAAATCATGGTGAATTCCTAGCAAAGCTAAAATACACTTTTTTGCCAACACACATGTGACCTTTTGGTTCCGTTTCTTCGTGACGCGAATGCGCTTTTGTGCTCTATTTCTCTTGTACTTTGCTTTCTTGTGGTGTAGAACGTCTTTAAACTGGGGCATCGGGGTTCGCTTGACGAAATCGCATGTAACGAAAACAAGTTACACTATTATCGATGATATCTCTGCAACTCTACAACCCACGTATCTTACTTTGGTATCCTTGTGTAGAGGAAAAAATCTCATTGCTCGATCATCCATGTGTCGGGTCCGCAGATGGCGCGATTGTTGCACCGCGCACGACGCAATCGGAGCTTAATTTAGCCTCTCACTCAATGTTCAGGGACGCACGGCTCGGCAGTACGTTTGTCCACCCGAGCGGGAGCGGTCGCGTTTTAGAGAGCTCACCGTAGCATAGCAAGTGAAGCTTACCAAACACAAACTCGTCCCCATCGGGAGTTAGAAGTGCCACAAGTGTGCAGTTTATTCTAGGTAGGTCGCGCTTGCTCGGCTATGGCCCCCGGCGTTCGACACATAAATGGCGTAAAGAGACTCGGACTGCGAGACAGAATGAGCGATCACGATTGTAAAAGTAGAACGTAAGACTCCCACAAAGTGTAGCACACGAGAGGCATGTCAGCTTTCCAATGCGTGAATAAATTTACCTTGCACATTCGTCTACGTTCATTTCTGTACCCCAGTGCTCATACACCTTCTGCAACACACACGAGACATTTCGCAAACGTATCTCATCGCCTCTCCCTCTCTGATACAGCGTGCACAATATTCGGAAAAGCTGCATTCTCCACGCGCGCATTTACTTTCGCTCAGAGATTTGTCATAGCGTTCTGCACATTTTCGCCATATTTTGTCATGGTGGTGTTTGTAGTACTGCCACCGCAAAGCGCTAAATTGTGCGCCCTTCGTAGAACAAACTGAGAACGCTCCAGACCTCTTGAATTAGTAATTTACTGTCAAGGCCAGAACTACATTCCACGTAGCTTCATATTTGCGTATACATCACCCATAACCTGGCCCTTACTGTCACCAAACACAAAGAAGGGGCCTTACTTATCTCACCGAGGGTATCAGGCGAACCCTCTATCCCGCATGAAAATAACCGCAAAAACGAGGGTTCAGTGATTCCATCTAATTCCATGTAATTCCATGTAATTACATATAAGTATGTTCATAATTATACCAGGAATGTTAAATTTTTTTTACATATTGCACTTGCTATGCCACGAATTTCTACTGAATATGAGCCATGAGTAATGCAGAGGTATTTCAGGGCACTGAGAAACCTAGCAAAAAGCGTCAGGGGGGAGGGGGCATTTTTAGCACTTCCTAAAGGATTTTTCTTTTCACAGAAGTTGTATTTATTAAAGGAGTGTTTAACTTCCCATGCTAGTTTTTGCTAGAGTTGCTCCCAAGTTGGCTGAGCTTATTCTTGGTGCCATTTGTAGTCATGCCAGGAGAGTGGAGAAAATTTTGCACCACTCGTAACACACACCCAACTCTCCGGAGCATTTGCAAGCGTAATTAATTGCAAAACCCGCTAATAGCACAGACGTTATCAAATTTTGACGCACATTATCCATAACCCGTCTCTTAGTTTTGGTGCATTGTCTAGTTCACCCAGAACACCGGGAAACAAACTACAAACCTCGTATGACACATGAAAGTAAAGTAAGGAACGAGGGTTCAGTAATTATTTCCAACGCTTCTATTTAAGCCAACTTCGTGGAAGTTTCATTACACATTAAACTTAAAATTGTTCCTATTTTAACCTAAACTGAAATTGGCACAGTGTGCAGTTCTTTTTGGAAGTCTGTAAAGCACTGCGAATAACGGCAGTATGACACTTTGGGCCGTTGACATAAGTAGCTTTCTACAAAGGCTGTAATTAGCTTGCACATATTAAATATTTATCCTAAGTGACAACATGCTTCCTACTTCAAGAAAATACAAACATCGTGTACCGCATAGTTAACCGAAGAGAAAGGGTAAAAAGCAACTACATGTATTGTAAAACACGTAAAAATTGAGGGAACGCTACTTCCTTGGGAGACTATAAAGGCAAGCGGGATCAAACTAGCAGAAAAAAGAGCGGACGTACATATGACCAATGTCCTGGCGAAGTGAAATATGTGAGGATAAATTACTTCCTTGGTAAAATTTCCTCAATAAGTACTCAAAAGCGGTATAGCGGGGTAGGTTTCAAACGAACCATTCAAATACGGGCAACGTTTCGAAGTATGTTATTTAATTGCAAGCAACTGAAATTGTTATACCAACTGCTCGACAAACAACACGCTGCCCTTCCACTCTGTAAAGAAGGATGACCAGAGAAGCTGTGCATGTGGGCCCCTTAATGGCGAACTGCACCTCCACCACGGTTCAGCCAGGCGTTGCACTGTCTTCGAGATAGGCCCACGTACGGGGAGTTTTGTGCCTGCACACGGACACGATCCTGCGGGAACTAGCCCTTAACAGCTTCGTTGTAAAACAGTTTCGTGGGAAATTAAGTTGATTAGCAGGATCGCACAAATCTGCTGTCCTTTTGTGCGCGTCAGCGTCTATAGACTTGTCAAAGTCGAAAAGCGTATATGTGTGTGAAGTGTAGGAGGCCAGTCACCTGGTAGGAATATTATGTACATACATCGGCAGGCTACTTTAATCAATTCTGTACAAGCCGCACGTGTATGTCGCACGGGTAAGCAGGCGCCCTACTGCGGCTCCCACGCTAGAGGGGGTGGGGGGGGGAAGCGACCTATTATGAGCGTTGAGTGCCAGATCGACTAAGACGCAATTGTACCTCCGCGCAGTTCATGGAGGCTTTACAACCTCTTTGGCCTCCGCATGCTTTCCGCTCTCGAAGGTGGCCCACGAGCGAACAATCCGGGCAGCTCGGCAGCAGCGCCAACAGCGCGCCAGCTGATTGTCGGTTCCATCCGGACAGTGATTCAATAAATATTTGGGATGCAGTTAACGTCGCGTTTTCCCACAACATAATTTTTAAGGCGAAGCTTTCTTTGCCTCCTCCTTCGACTTTTCCGCTGCTGCTGTTATTGTTGTTGTAGTAGTTGACGCGTCGGGGAGGGGTTCGCAGCGTGTATATGCATGGCAAGAGCGCGGCAGAGAGGACAGTTGACGCGAGAAACTCGTTTGGACAATGCCCTCTGGAGCTCCCTGTTTGTCGCCACAATACCCTCTCGACTGTAATTATCCGTGAGCCCCCCACAAATGCATTGCAGAAGCTGCAGCGCTTACCTTTGTACTAACGCACAACAGTCAAGAGGGGAGGCAGATAGAACGGTACAGAGACGGTAAAGAGAGGACGAGGGTAGAACCAACGCTGTCACGAAACTAGTAAATAACAGCCTTGCCACTCTTCTCTCGTGGCAACACACTTACACCGTAGGGTAAAGGCGACGTAATAAAGCAAGAAAACGCTACTACTAGACAGGGCGGCACTTGGGCACTAGATCAATTGCATTTTAAGGAACGGTGTGCTACGTCTCCGCTGTTTCTGGAAAAAATAAACACCACGCAACTTTGTGAAGTGGACAAGCGACACGGGGCGTGCAGACTCCAAGCCGCATTAAATCACCGCATCGTCTAGACGACAGACGAAGGGGCGAAATGCAAGAACACTCGTCTACTTCAATTTATGTGCAAATTAAGTAATCCCCGGTGGTGAAAATTGATCCGGAGTCACCCACCATAATCGGATTATGTTTTTGACACGTACAGCTCCGTAATTCAAATAATGTTTAACGCTTCTGCCGCAATGCTATGCGCCGTGTGAGGAAGGGACAGTGCTAACCTTCTCGGAGGTTGTCAACAATGGCGTACAACAACGCCCCAAGCCAACACGTCTCACTGTGTGTTTTCTATGATGGGTAAACAGATACAAGTGATACGTGGAAAATGACATTTTAGAATCAACTCACCACTCTGGTATTGCAAAAAATGAAGAACTTCAATATTCGCCGTCAACATCACCACCAATTATCGTCCATCAATACAAACAGCTCAGAAAGCTTCGCTTACATCGATTTATACAGTGCGTGGCATCGGCCTTAGTTTTATTTCGAAGTTCTTTATATTTACTCTTATTTATGCGTGGCTATAGCTTTCTTACACACCATTTTACTTATTTTATGGCCGCTTTCTTTCAAAAGTTCGTTCGCATTTTTTTATCATAATGGCAGCTGGTTCGTGGCCTATTTCACACAGTGGGTTTGTGCCATTCTTGAAGAGATCCTCATCATCAACATGATCGTCATCATAATCATCATCGTCTTCTCTTCTGTCAATGGCAAGTAGCACGCGGCTGGGCAGCAGCAGAAGCAGCTCCTGATTTCGCCTTGCCAATCACTCTTCGAAGTGCCGGCTCTTCACTTTCGGTGGCGTAAGTGATTTGCTCGATCCACTTTCCGGTCCTGTTGCTATTTCCTCGGTTCTGTGAGCATGTGGGTGCGAGGCAGTTACGTGCTTTAGCTCGACACCATGAACGCTGCGAACTTTCTTGTGCTCGGCCTTGGAGCTCGCGTTTTGCACTGGCCGCAGCATACGAAGACAAAGTGAAAGGTGGCTTTGGTTTCTCTAGTGCCGTCGCGAATTCGTTTTATCGACAAAGTCAATTTTAAGTCACGTTTGAGGGCTGCCTTTTCAAGCCTTCCGTGGTGCTGCTTTCTAGCGACGTCAAACTGCCGATTTGCCGAAATTCTAGTTGCGGCTACGACGTGGCAGGTACGGAAGGTTGCACGAAGCAAATTAAAATATAACGACACACAGGCACGCGCCGCGTTCCTTCCATATTGCAGTGCGTGCCCTACGAGATGCCTTCCATCCAACTGCGGTGCCATGTTATTGCTATAAGGGTTCGCTATTATTCGCTATCGTAGCGAATTCCAATGGCAGGTTCGGAGCACTTGCGGAACAGGATTTACTGCCCTTTTCGGAGCGACAGTGTTCCAATGGCAGATTGAGAGCACTCGCGGAGGCGAGGTCACTCGCCGGAGCAGCCGAAACCGCTGTGCTAAACGGACCGCAACTCCCGGCTAACGCATTTCCTGTTTTTACGCAGTCACGGGATGTCACGCAGTCACACATAACACGCCACCATATTGTGCCACGCGCTCTTGCTCGCGCAGCGCGATAGCTTCGAGTCGCTTGCGCAATGCACAAGGGGACGCACAGTGCGCTTCACAAAGCTTCTAGTACATAGTAGCTTCAATTGTCTCTCTACATGCTAACTTCGAGAGCGTCTCCTGGCCTTCGCAGACGCCGCTACGCGAAAGTCACAATTCGTAAAAGTATGCTATTTCGTTTGAGCTTTTATTGGGACAGCAATCATATGGACACTCCAGGCGCATTTCTTCCGTCGGCGTAGCTGTGAGGTTCCGTATGAGGGAAAGCGTATGAGGGCAGGTGAGAGAGAGCCTGCGAACGCGGTTCAACCTCGCGTGCGCGAGCGAGGAATGCGGCCCGGATGCGTGCCTGCTTCTGTGGCGAGCAAGGCGGTGGGGGGGGGGGGGGGGGGGGGGGGTTCAGACGAGGGAAAAAGGGCGTTCTTCTCCGGTGGCTGCTAGGGTGCCTCGATGTCCTCCTCACCCGCCGCACCGTACGCAGTGGAGACAACAGCGTCCGCGGCGTCTACTTTGGCGTTGGTCACGCGAATCGCGGACGCCGTAGTACACGCCATTGGCGGACGCCGTAGGGACGCGTTGTCGGAACTCGTGTGTCCTGAGAGCGATCTGCGACATGGCCAAAGCGCGCGCCCGCGCGGGCCTCATCTTCAAAGCGATCTTGGATGTTTGCAGAGTGCGCGTAGTGCCGGTATACCTTCGTATGCTCTGTGCTTTCGACATTTCGTTCGCTTCGAAGCGACAGATGCGTGGAGGTCAATTGGCTCGTGGCTGCTGCCAACGATTCCTAACTCAAGCGTTTTCACAGACAGTTTGTTGGTGTCATCGAGCGAATTGTGTCCATGTTTACGTGTGCGTGCGTGAACCATGCTGGTTAATCTAGTCAAGACACGCTGACGGACTAGTTGGTTTTAATCCATGATATATTGTGTAAGCACGACTGAATAAGGACGTGGAAAAAAGAAGACACACTTAAGACAGCGCTGCCTCTGTGTCTGGTGCTGGCGCAGACAGCCGACGATAATCACCTCCGGCACGCGAGGGACACCGAGTAGCTGCATGTCCGGTTGCGTGGTGTGCCCGAGCGCCCCCTTGCCGTACTAAGCCATACCCTTGCTCTGGCTTTAGGGCTTGTGTTCCAATTGCGAATTTAGAGGCGCCCCTCTACGCCGTAGTGGCGTGCTCGCTCGTGGAGTCGATCGGCCTGCCACTGCTACTCTGTCATTGGAATTTGACATAAGTTAGCCGACTTCCAAGTGGTGCAAGGAGACGAGCACAACCTGGCTGACTTCTACCACGCTCCTTCAATAGTGTTCATCTAGTCACGAAACCTCCGCGTAACGCTTGGGAGAGCTTCATACAGCGCCCGCAGTGGACGCACGGTGCTGGCGCAAGTAGAAGGTAGTGTATGTGATGCTCCCGCGGGGAGCAGAGTTGCGCATAGGCCCGGCATTATGTTCCAGCTATGCAGCGAAGCCACTCCTTGCGAGCGGAGGAGGCAAGTGCAGCGCGGTCTTTCATTTCCTTTTTTGTCGGCTGGTCGCGAGCTACATGCAGCATTGTTCGCAAGTGCTAAGCAAGAGGACACTTTTTAATGCAGGCTGCTCTCGAACCATTGGCGTAGCCGGAGGGAAGTAGTGTTCCAACCCCTCGAAATTTTTTAGTTTGTATGTACATATATACATGCACATATACAAACACACGCACGAGCGTGCATATAGACCCGCCGTGGTTGCTCGGCGGCTATGGTGTTGGGCTGCTGATCCCAAGGTCACGGGATCGAATCCCGGCCACGGTGGCCGCATGTCGATGGGGACTAAATGCGAAAACACACGTGTTTATGTGAGCACGAGCTCCGATTTAGGGACACGTTAAAGAACCCCAGGTGGTCAAAATTTCCGGAGACCTCCACTACGGCGTGCCTCATAACCAAAAAGTGGTTTTGGCATGTAAAAGCCCATAATTTAACATGCATATAGGGGTCAGGACCCCTTTCAATCCCCGAAATAAAATCCCGACTACGCCCGTGGCTCAAACAGCTCAAAAGTTCGCGTGCGAACGCGCATTACCTTGCAACAAAAACGGGTGCAATGTTTTTTCACATGCATATGAAGTTTTACCGCGGAGGCCCGAAGGCAAGAAATGATTTAAAGGGTCTTTAAAGAAAACTGCACACGTGTGGTGGACAATTATGTGAGCACATTTTGGCTGCCGAAACCAGACGAATAATGATAGTCGCCAAGAGAACTATCGTTACTGCAGTTATGCCAGTGACTGTTAACAGAGCGTCATTTATCACTAACCTCACTAACCGTCGTTCACAGAAGCTGCACCTTTTCGATGTATGCGGTGCAGACACGTAGGGCTACACGCATTTTAAACGTTCACATGCGCATAGTTTATGCATAGCTTATTTTTACGATTCATTCACACCGCAGACTAAACAGCTGCTTCGTAGCAGCAAATCTGCAAGGGGAAAAAGATCCAAGATGCAGGAGTTTCCAAATTTATTTCTTACAAGGGAATCGACGACCAATGGCTCCTGGCAGCAGGGCAAGAGTGCTGGTTTTTGGACCCTTGGGAGGCAGAATTCAAAGCAACTGCAAAGGCAACAAGCTATCAAGAGCAACAACAGCTTATTTTTACTGCTCTAATTACACCAAGATAGCAAACTTCTAAAGTAATTATTCACACATTGCAAAGTGCAATATGAGCATACGTTTTTCTTGATCTCTTCGTACTACTCCGGTCAATTTACTGCAACACAGCGCTTACTAAACATACAGGCAGAATTTTACATTCCTCATGTCGACTAAGGCCGATCTCACGAGCAAGATATTCCGGGCGGTAAATGCTGAAGCCATCACAGCTGTCTAATAAGCGGGAGCGCACGAAGTTTTCGCTTACTACGCAAAAATTAACACTAGGACATCAATCAACGGTACATGAAAATTACGACTACAGAAATTAAATAGAGAACAGAAGAGAGAAAAACCAGCGTGCAGTGGGCAAATTGTACGTGCTAGTATTTACGCTGTTTCGAACACGCTATTGGAGACCCGCATAGTCAGAACGATCGTACAAGCAACACAGCTGATTGGGCAAGGAGGTAAGTTAGCATTATTAGCGTATATGCTAAGTGCGACACGGACGTTTTTTTTCCCGTGTCTGCGTCGCGCTGCACATATATACGCCAAAAATGGTTCAAAAAGCGACCTACCTCTCATGCCAGGCGTACGCATCTCAGCGTTAAGAGCGGTGTTACACGGGATAAATGTTACTTTAGTGTAAACAAGGCGAACGCACCTCGAATTTCCTGGTCCCTATCGGAGCCGGCCGATCTCGGCCCACGCGTAGTAGCCGTACCAGTCACCACCGCTCATATGTCCGTTCGCACGGCACCGCGTAAAAAGCTTTGCCACTTTCCGTGCGGTTTGGTGCGCTTTGGTGCGCTGCACCCCGTCATGCTGGAATACAAGTGTCAATATGATGTGTTTCGTATCACTTCACCAATGTCCTTGACTTAATCTCGTCCAATACCGTAGCTGCGACCCGCAGCCGATGAATGAAGCGCACGCTCGACGGTGCGCTGATTGCAATGTCGATGGCAATGAGGGAGACGAGTCGGTGTAGCGCGCGTAAAGTTGGCTTCGCAGCGGCGCAGTTGCACATTTGACGTCATTTTGCGGCACGTGATAGCGTTCGGCGAATAGCAATGCGAGCGGCGCCGGAAAAGTCACGCGCAACTCTGCTCCCTCCGGGAGTGTGTGAGAGAGTGTGTGATTGTGAAGAGGAAGAGGCGCTATCTTTCGCAGCCCTTTAGGGTCTCTGTGGAGCCCCACTCTTGCGCCAAGAAAGCCTCTCCATGCTTTCACGCTTGCTTCATAGGAAGCCTACTGCACTATCAATATGCCGGCTGTTTTTAATTGCAACAAATAAAGATACTAACCAATATAAGTCTTGGGGAGACAATCTTATCACTCGAGTAACATATACAGGAACACTAGTAGAAGGCGGAGAGAGGCAGACGCCGAACGGACGCCCCAGGCGTTCTGTGCGTGCGCTCGCTGTTGCGCAAACGTCGACTGCCTGTATCGGCGCGTGAATATTGTCGACACAACCTGTAAATGGCCGCCCTGTTTCTGTGCAGTGTTCAGAAACTCAAACTCGAACAGTTTAGATACAACTACAACGCCTTGTTTCATTTCCAGGTTCAACTGCGTTCGCAACAGGTGCTTAATTCATAATTCAAACTCTACACTTCGACTACTCCATCGTTCGAAACCGCTACAGAGCAAGTTTACGTCACACTCTTGTGTAATTGCGTGTAAAGATACCTGTGTTTCAAACAAAGCTAATCAGCTGATTACTAAACTAATTACTAAATTAATTACACAATTACTAAACATATTCAAAAGATATTCAAGATTACATGAACATGCTATCTATCTATCTATCTATCTATCTATCTATCTATCTATTACTAAATTATTGCTAAATTACTAAAATATAACGAAATTATTACTAATTATTACTAAAGAAGTTATTGAACTAACAAAGCCAGCCAACTGATTAACTAACCAATGAAATAGGTAATTACTCAATTGCATTTCGAACTAATAACTAACTAATCTAAGAACCACATTAGCCAACTAAACTCAATAATTAACGTAAAAAACTGTAACAAAACCAACTCAACCAATAAATTATTTACACAATAACCAAGTAATACACCAACTAACAAATAAGGTAACTAAGAAATCTAACTAATCAAACTAACATAGCTAACCGACTGATTAACTACGTTATCTAACTAAAGTAACACAATTATTCACTAGCAAGCTATCTAACTTTAATAACTAAGCAAATATAATTAACTTATTAACTAATCAACTAATAAATAACACACTGAACCAGCTAACCAAATACAACTGACTTATCCAACTAGCTAACTAACTAAGGAAGGCTTATAGGGGGGAGGGGGGCGACATCAGTTATAAAACGGTGCCGCGTATATTTAATCACAAACTCATCGCACATAAAATATTTTGACGAGAACTCCCGCTGCATGTTCGCTCTACAAACATGCTAATTAAATGTGGGAGAGGTGCCTTTCCTGCTGAATGACTTGCGTGATCGCGCAGGCCGGCCATCTGGCGCGTCAGATTGTTCAGTGATGATGATTATGATGACCATGATGATTTATTGGCATCCCCTTTGAAACGGGGTGGGGACAAGTCGTCACCTAGCCGGCTCGAGTTACTCATGTATGGCATCAATGCTTTTCCTCCTAGCATTCTTGTATACGTCTCTTTAATTTTCGCTATCTACCTTGTACCGCTGCCTACGCCAGTAATGGACCCGACGTATCCGTCTGTTCTCAGCCTTTTTCCACCAGTTCTCTAAACGTATATTTTTTATTTCGACTGCTGACCGGTTGATACTCATTCTTGTAAATCTCCGTGATCTTTTTCGTTCCCCTTCAATTCGCAGTCTCTATTTCTCTCACTTTCTTTCTGATTACTCTTGGTTGTGTATCTAAACTTTCAACTACCCTGTACTCGGTTGTCAACTTTCTTGACTTATTCCTGCATTCTGTGTCTACGCTTTTTGGTACAGATACTTGTGAAATTTAGCTGCCCATTTATTTCGATCCATGTTGCTGAGTCCTTCTTCAAAACTAATTTTGCGCTGCGCTTCTCTTACTTCAAACGAGGCGCAACCCATGTCCCCTTGCACTGCCTAATTTGCGGTTTTGCCGTGAGCTCCCAAAGCCAACCGGCCCACCGATTTTTGGTTAACTTCTAACCCCGACCATATATCCCATTTTAGGCACAGAGCGGCACTTGCGAAGGTTAGCGCTGGCACCATGACTCCTTTCCAGATTGCACGCACAACTCTATCGTGTCCCCAAAGTGCTCTATGTTTCATTATTACTGCATTCTACTTCCCCTTTTTTCTCTTCAGATTATCTTATTGACACGTGTACTTATCTTTATCGGGCTACCACGTTTCGCCGCCTAACAAATGTTATCGCACAGCGTGGGACGCGCCTGCATGCATCCGAAGTTTCTGGAAAGTTATCGATGCTTCTATCCGGCTGTCTGTTGTCGCCGAACCTTGTATTATCAGATTTCATCGCGTGACGCGAATAGTGTAGAACTTTGTGGAAGGCACGCGGGTCCCAACGATTAGTCTGGAACATTCGACGACTGCTGTATAAAAGCCGACGCGCTTGGCCCACTGATCAGATTTTCGACGATCGCCGACCGTGTTCGCCGCTATCGTTGTGCTATAAGTGTAGCCTGTTTTTGTGGGCACAGGTTCGCCCAATAAAAGTTAGTTTTGTCTTTCACAGTATTTGCTACTGTGTTCTTCAACGTCACCACCACGTGACATTATTGACACAAATAGTTGCAAGCAGAAAGTACTGACACGAACAGAAAGAGAAGATGGCACGCTGGCCCTTTCTTTCCGTGTCAGTACGCTCTGCTGGAAACCATTTCTGCTATGTGCTACCAACATGTTTGATGAACGATATGTTCGCATGTTTGATTTCAGACTGCCACGGCTGCATTGCAACTTGAACAAACCGGGAAGATTTTCATGTGACAAGCATTTTATGCACGGTAAAAAAAGAAGGTAGTCGAAATTAAACCACATTCCTCCCTAGACTGTCTACTATAGCATTTGTGTTTATTCGGGATTCTAATCAGTCGATAAATCAGAAATTTAAGTATTTACTATTCAGACATTTCTTCGTTTAGTTGAGGACTATGGCAAGCAACAAGGCTCGGGACGAAGCACTGCTGACCTGTCCCTACAACCCTGATCACATGATAAAGAGGAGCCGCTTCCAGATACACGTAGCCAAGTGCCGAACGGTGGGTGCCAGCCTGCAGCAGCTGGGCAGTAACTGCTTGCTCCTTGATTACAAAAGCATGCCAGCGTTGCGTGCATATGTTCAAACACACTATCGTGCATCATACCATGACAGTGTTGCGTACACGTTGTGGATTGGGAATAATTATTGTGAAGTTTTTAAGCGCTAAGGTCAAAGAGGCCATTTCTTCAGCACGCAAGAAATTTAAACAAACCGGTATTAGTATTAATGAGGGTTTGTGCCTTGCTACACTCACATCCCGCAAACGGCTGCTGGAATTTGCAAAAAAAAAAAACCGGAGAACCATATTCAATTCGTCACATTAGGTTGTTTTCGAAGAACAAGTCCTACGTCGCATCAACGGATAGCGTGTGTGACATATCTTCGAACGGTGGTTCCCCTGATGCGCAGATCCGTGACGTGTACACACCTGCTTCAAGTAACACTCGTTTGTCGTAGCTATCATCTATATAGGCCAAATAGTTAATCTAGTGATATTAATTTTCTTTTTTTTTTTCCAATGATCGCAGTGTTGTTAACAAGCGTGATGACCTTTCTCATCTAATTGGCACGTGTAGTACTGACGTCGTCGTACTTACGGAGACATTGTTGTCGTCCAAAGGGCGTGATAGCGAAATATTTGAGTGTAAAAAGGGGTCCAAGTTTTACCGCTTTCATCGTGGCTCTAGATCAGGAGGAGGAGTTCCGATAGCTGTTTCCCATCACATTGTCTCTTATCATGTTCTCGCTGAGTCACCTTTAAAATTGTTTGCGCATGCGTGCGCATTACCCACTGCGATATAATTTTTTGCGTTTGCTGGGCATAATTTTTCTTCTGATTTACATGAAGTTGTGAATCTTATTATCATTACGTTCCCTCACGCAGCCATATTTATTTTAGGTGACCTTAATTTCCCTAACATAGATTGATCCTGTCCTTTTACTGTTCTGAACGAGCCCTCAAGTGAAAGTGCCTCCTTCGTGAAGTTATGCTGTGATTTCAACTTCACTCAATTAGTCACTACTCCAACGAGAACTACTTCGTCCAGTGCTAGTGTACTTGATCTTATTCTAGCAATGGCTCTTGATTTCCTGCATTCCCTTTTTTCTTTTTTTTTCCGGGACTGAGCGACCACGGCATTATTAACTTTTCAATTAAGGCAACTCTGAAAACCCCACCAGTGAACCGAAATCCGTCAGGGATTATAAAAAGGCTGATTTTTCAGTTAATAATAGTGAGCTAGCAGCCTTCTTGGCAGCCTACTTGGAAGGCTGCATGCCCAGCTTTTATGAGCGCACTGTCGAAGAAAACTGGTCAATGTTTAAAAAGAAAGTTAACTGTCTAACAAGCAAATATGTACATCTGCGGGCCGTACTCACAAGCGAAGGTCACCTTAGTTTAATGTGTCCTTAAAGCGCCTTCAGAATCAGAAAAAAAAAAAAACGCTTCTTCCGAAAAATAAAGTTCAGGAATGGTCACGATGACTGGACCGCATATCAACGGATCGACCGCAAATATAAAATGCGCGGTTAAAGTCGCCAAACAGACTTTCTTTGGCACAACTTTACCCGCTTTGTTAAAAGACGACCCCAAAAAGTTCTGGAGTGTTGTTAAGGGTGCACGTGAAAACCTATTGTCAATAACTGACGACAGTGGCGTGAACGTTTCTCGTTCGCAATGTTGTTACATATTCAACGAAGTATCTTCGAAAGCATTTTTAGATGCGCGTGCTGAGTGCCTGCCAGAATTTTGTGACGCGAACTTTCCTACAATGGTTCCTGTAGTAATTGATTGGGATGGTATCGTTGGCCCTATTAACAAGTTACACGTCTCGTCATCATGCGGCGTCGATGGTTTAAACGAAAAGGTTTTGAAAAGTACCGTTGCTTACTCGTCCATTTTTCTGTGTGAACTTTTTCGCTCAGGGCTTAAATTCAGTTTGTGTCGCCTTGTAATTGGAAGCTGGGCAAAGTGGTGCCGTTGTTTGTAAATCTGGTGACACACATTGTGCGCTAAATTATAGTCCAATATCATTGACCAGTGTCCCTTGTAAGATCTTTGAAGATGTCATTTACGCTTACATGGTTAACTTTCTTGAAGCTAATTCTTTTTGACATCCAGCATGGTTTCAGGAAGACATTCTCCTGCGAAACGCAAATAATTTCATTTACTAGTGAACTATTATTAGCTCTAGACTTCGAATTTTATATTGATTGTGTATTCTTAGATTTCTCTAAAGCTTTTGACCTTGTCTGCCATGAACTACTTTATCTTAAGCTCAGTAAACTAAATCTTGACCCTAAAATTCTTGCTTGAATAAAAAACTTTTCGTTAAACCAACAGCAATCTGTAACTGCTAATGGCTACGATTCTTCTCTCTGTCCTGTCCTTTCAGGAGTGCCCCAACGTTCAGTCCTTTGGCCCCTTCGTTTTCTAATTTACGTAAATGATTTACCTGATCGTATTAACTCCTCTGTTAGGCTTTTTGCAGATGACTGTGTTGTACAACGCGTGATTTTCTCTGATAATGGCACATCACTACTACAGACTCACCTCGACAATATTTCTGATTGGTGTAACACATGGAAAATGAAACTCAACGCGGCGAACTGCAAACTTATGAAAATTTCTTCTAAGCTTTCCACTAACCCTTGTAAGCATAACAACTCTTACAAAAGTGTTTATAGAAAGTCTATAGACAGTCTATAGAAGCCTATATACTGTCTATAGACTTTCTATAAATAATTTTGTAAGCGATACATGGTTCCCCTCTCGAAGAAGGGACTACTTACAAATACTTAGGGGTCCACATCACTTCTAACCTGTCCTGGCAACCACGCTTTAATTATATTGTCAGTAATGCTAACTGCATGCTTGGGTACCTGCGCCGTAATTTTTCAATGGCCCCTTCTTCTCTTAAACTCCTTCTTTATAAAACTTTTGCTCGTTCAAAACTAGAATATGCATCAGCTGTGTGGGATCCATTTACTGAAAGTCTTGTTAATCAGCTTAAAGTTGTGCAGAATCGTAGCGCACGCTTCATTTTTTCCAACTACTTCCGTCTTTCCAGGGTTTCATCTACGAAAACAGCGTTACGGCATCCGTCCCTTTCCTCTTTGTCGCATAAGATGTATTACCATAACCCTCGTCATCTTAAGCAGGAATTACTTTCCCACCCTTTATTCATATGATCTCGTATTGACCATCGTTATAAAGTGTTTGTTCCTCGTTGTCACACTAACCAACGCTTTCATTCTTTCTTTCCTCAAACTTGTAAGGATTGGAACTGCTTGCCCACCTCCATTGTATCTATTACGGAACCCAATGACTTTAATAATGCGCTTTAATGTGTTACGTATTATTTGCCTTGTTTTTTTTTTCTATTTATTCTTACCACTCCCTTCTGTAATGCCATATGGGCCCTGAAGGTATTCAAATAAATAAACCAATAAACAAAATAAATGAAAGAAACTATCGTGTATCTTATCTTGCAAGCTTGACGGGTTTTTTTTTTAAATACCTAATTTTTACAGCGCACTGACGATTATCGTAACAAACATTTTACGATTTTCTCTTGTTTGAGGCCAGTTTGGGGCAATACTGCTTTCTGAAGATGGAATTGTCAGTTGGCGGCTAATTTTTCCGATCCAGTGATCATTAGGATTTGCCAGTAACACCGCCACTGAATGCGCTGAACTGGTTGGTGCCTAACGCCGTTCATAATTGCGGGCACCGTTACACGAACTTCACGAATATTTTCGCATGCGACCCAGATAATTTTAGCTGAAACTATTGATTACACAGCCTTTCGCAGCGTCTCCTCAGAACCGTCTGTTATATATTTTTTTTTCTTAAAACGTGCACACCTTGAATATTAAAACAATCTTTAATATTTCTCATTGAATTATTTTATTCGGCTGTAGTATTTTATTATCTTTAAGGGTTTACATTCCTGGTCATAAAGAACACGCAATCATAGCCTTCAGCCCTATATCAGCTACCTGCACAACTGTGTGCACTCGAAAAATAACCGATGCCACATCCACATATTTCCCTGTCATATGCTTACCGCTTTTACCCATATACAGGAAATGGTGAAGCCAGAGAAAGCACGTGAGAAATTAACAGTTACATTTAATTTCACTGTAGAATGTTACAAGGGGAAATAGAAACTACAGTGGACGAAATTCTAATTTTCTGGAGGTGGAATCCGAACCTAGATCTTCTGCATAATGCGTGCTCTACTTTACCAATTCAACTACCACGGAGGCTGTCTTACTGCCTCTTTTGGGTGTATGCGTATGAGTGCGATGCTAAGAGAAAGCTTTAGTTCGGGAGATGTTATCAAAATACATGGGAACGGATAGATATGTTTTTCTCTGCAACCACTGCGCCAAATTTGTTGAGCTTTGTTGCATTAAAAAGAAAACGGTAAAATCAAGTGATCGTCACAAAGTTTGTTGTTTAAGCCGTAAATTTTATACAAATATAGTTCAATATCACAATAGAAAAACAAAACTATCAAGGTTACAACCACATAACTCAGCAGTAAAAGAACGGTATCACAATATTCTGTAAGCCGCACTTAACAGTAGATGAAGATCGATTATATAATAGATGATTGATTATGATACGAGAACAAAGTTGATGCTTTGTGCACACCTCTGAAGTGTATCCCTAATTTCTAAGCAGAACTTTTTGCAAAACCACTACAAACATTGTAATTAATTTACTTAAGCTGTATATGTATATATCAAAATAGTCCTCTTAAGATGCTCCAACAGTTGCAGTTTATAGAACTGTTATATCTGATTTTTAGTGAATAGTTACGGATTTGTAAACGTCGTGCTTCAATTTTTTTTATTCACCAATTTTCGGCAATTTCTGTGCGAAATTCCCGGCCTTACATTGAAATTTCATTTACTATAGAGTCACTAGAATATATACACTTCTCTCAAATGCAGCAAACTTCAGTCAACTCGACCCAGTGAGTGTCTCATAAAAGCATTTCTGCGTTTTACATACGTATATGTATAGGAAAAGCGAAGTTGGCCCCGAGCTTAAGCTTCCTCTTAACCCTGGGACCGCAGCGGCAGTGAAATAGTAGAGCATCCGCCTCGTATGCGGGAGTTACTTATCTGGGTTCGAATCCCAATGTCACCTCAAATCCCAGGGGTTTTTGTGATGGGCAGAGATGTCCCCCGGCCTGGTGTGCGGCTACTTGATGGAGCTCGCATCTCAATAGGGATTCCTATACCGATTTACAGGCGTGGTCTCTGGGCGTCCCTTGTTCAAGCGCAGATGGCATTCTGGTAGAGCATGCGCCGCGACTGTAAGGGGCACACGAGTGCAACCACTGGGTACGTATACGGGTAGAGCAGGTACACAAGCGCGTTCCCTGCGAGATTCTCGGTCATTATGGGATCTCAATATTTAGAAAGCGGTCCTCCTCGCCAACCCGAAGGAGCGTGTACCTAATAGGAGTATTGGGACGCCTCGTAGTAAATTGCTACCATGGCAGCAGCCCACACCCACTTTTTTTCGGGTTTTTTTTGCACCGACAGGGTTCGACGGGATTTGCATGGCACGGGTTCCGTTTCCAGGACAATGCACCCTTAAAGAAAGATCCGCTCACCGCCATGCCAGAAGATGTGGGACGTTTTTGTTAACCACCGGTGTCACGTATACTGGGAGCTTAGGAGCCGGAAACGGGCCAATAAACCCCCGTAGGCTTGAACCCCATGACATGAAGGTTGCCAGTGTCTAGGCCCTCGCTATGTAACAACGTAACAACGTCCGTAACCCTTAATGACCATCGGTGAGGAGGGAAGATAACCGATGGTCATTAAGGGTTACGGACTGGATTCCGAGGTAAGGGAAGCGTAGCAGGGGGCGACAGAAAGTTAGGTGGGCAGATGAGATTAGGAAGTTTGGAGGGTCAACATGGCCACAATTAGTACATGACCGGGGCAGTTGGAGAAGTATGGGAGAGGCCTTCGCCCTGCAGTGGGCGTAACCAGTATGATGATGATGATGATGATGATGATGATGATGATGATGTAACAACGTAAAGCCCCGTCACACGTAATTCGGAGGATGTAGGTTTTGCTCCAACGTGTGACAATTTGTCTCTTCGCCCATTCATTTTCCTTCGCTGACTATTTCGAAATTTCTTTTTCTAAATTTTAATAAATAACACATCACGACGTGCAATATGATACAAAGACAGACACTTTTTAACATTGTGAACACCGTTTTCTAATAATGGGGCGAAACGGCTGTTTGTTATTCGAGAAGTACTCTATATTCGGTTCGACCCCAAAAATCAATACTCGCCCTCTCTTACTCGTGCATCATCGAGACTCCTGCAGTATCGGTGACAATATTATTCATGCCATCATCGTGAGGCGCCTCGTAGCTGTCAGGGTGCTGTTTCTGGCCCGCAGTAGCAGTTACCTCGCATACTGTCTTGAGCCAACATGCCCTCGCCAAGCGTAGTTCACGAAGAGAAACCTCGCAACCCGTCGTGGTTGCACAGTGGCTATGGTGTTGGGCTGCTGAGCACGATGTCGCGGGATCGAATCCCGGCCATGGCGGCCGCATTTCGATGGGGGCGAAATGCGAAAACACCCGCGTACTTAGATTTAGGTGCACGTTAAAGATCCCCAGGTGGTCGAAATTTCAGGAGTCCTCCACTATGGCGTGCCTCAAAATCAGAAAGTGGTTTTGGCACCTACATCGGTATATAGATCTCTTGCATACTACCGTAGTATGTTTTCATGCATCTCCTTTTTGTCACGCTGAGAGAAATGTCTGCTCCTTGTTATGAGTGTTGATTTCAACCTGATGTACGAGACGTTGCTTTCGTCATTCAAGATGCTTTATCAGGGGCTTGAAAGTGCCTGCAGAAACTTGTGTGACTTGAACAAGAGACCCTGCTGAGAATTTGTATATTTTTAGTAAGACTTTTCTACGCCTTTAGTGAAGCCAATTTTGCCTCTCCCACAGGCCCACCCCGAGAAGAGTTTGAAGCAATCCCCATTCTCGGCTGACCATATTGTTCCTGCCACTGAGCTAATGCGGCACATATACATGTGCCCGCTCAACAATACAGTCGGGCGCTTCCTAAAAGGTAACACACAATTCTTCAAGTATTGTCCTTGCTTTACCTATACCTGATTTTTCGTTTATTTTTTAATTGCCCTGCCCGATATTTATTCTCGCCGTCTCTTGGCAGATGAGGCGATTTGACGAATGCGGAGGCCTGCAGCTTCACTGCTGGACTTGCAGTGCAAGCCCAACCTAATTCAGTGTGCAGCAGTATGTCTGTCTGTCTCTCTCTGTCACGTGAACGCCTCAAAGAGAGACTTACTTGGTGGAACGTGGTATTTCAAGTACAAGAAAATGGCTTCCTGCTACGTTCCCTGTGTGCGTCGGTTGGGCGTGAAAGAAATCATGAACTGCTTTGCTTGCTGCGAGACCTGGAGCGGAAAAAGACGTTGGAGGCTCAGCAGAAGCGGGACCACCAGAAGGCGACCGGCACATATAAAACCTGCGAGCAATGATGAAAAAGCGCGCTTTTCTTCCTACTTTTTTTCGTGACGACTGTTCTGAATGCTGTTATTAGACTAACTTAGCATCCACCGTGGTTGCTTAGTTGCTTTGGTGTTGCGCTGCTAAGCACAAGGTCGCGGGATGAAATCCCGGCCACGCCAACCGCATTTCTATGGGGGCGAAATGCAAGAACGCCTGCGTATTTAGATTTAGGTGCACGTTAAAGAACCCCGGGTGACCAAAATTACTCCGCAGTCCCCCACTACGGCGTGCCTCATTAACAGATCGTGGTTTTGGCGCACGAGACGCCATAATTTATTTTCTAGCTTAGCGTCGCTCACGGTCCCTTCCGCTTACGTTTAACGCGAAAGCGTTAAGGAGCTCGTGTCGCAGAAAAGCCAGTGTCGTCGGCGTCGGCGGCGTTGGCCGTGAGCGATAAATACCAGAAGGCACTTCATAAATAAAAAACTATCTTGCAAGATGGGCTGGTGGGAATCGAACCAGGGTCTCCGGAGTGTGAAACGGAGACGCTACCACTCAGCCACGAGTTCTTTTACTTTCTTTGTTGCATGGAATTATCGGTACTGTCAAACCAATGCAGTTACATTACATATGAACAGATAAAAAACAAATTCACAGATAGTATACAGTCCAATGACAGTTCAAAATTCTGGCAAACAAACACAAGCGTCCAGACGTGAAATCCAATCAGGGACGGGATCATATGTAGCCACCACAATACGGACTTGAGCAGTCTCTTCTCGGAAGATAGACCTTGCGGAGCGAGGTGGCTCGGCATGTCTGTCGATCATTCGACTTCTCCATAATGAATAAAGTCCTAATAACATAAACAAATCATATGGTGTGTTACTGGCTGTCCTTTTGAAAGGAAGGAACTCAGCCACGAGTTCGCTCCATCAAAACGGGACAAAATCGCCTCTAGTGAATGCGGTGTTGCCTTAGAAACGTGCCATATAAAGTTATACTGCGGTATATATCGGTAATTATGACCATGTAGCGAAGTACGTTTCCGCTACATTTCTTCTGCGCTCTGCGCACACGCAGAGCCATCTTGCGGCAAGCACAGAAGACTCCCTCCTCGCAATGTACGGCGCTGCCCCGACGCGTGGCGCGCCACTCGCCCCATGATCACGTCCGCCTTCATGGCGCGTCGGGGCCCGGCTATCTGTGCCGATCGCGACGTTTGGCTGGCGTAGCGCGTTTGAGTAGGCGGTGCGAACGGGGTGCGATAACGGTATTGCGTTCCACTCTGCGTCCTCCAAATTTTCACTCTCTCGGGCAACGCAGAGAAATAGGTCACTTTTGCGTCTTCAAGAGCACGTTTCCCAGAAACTTGAGCCACGCGCAGTCTGGTTGGCTGTAAATCGACAAGAAAGGCAAGTAGACGCCAACTTTTTTTTTAGTTTCAGTTTATTTCTATAATAAGGAGGAGACATACATGCTGACACAAGTATACAGAAGGAGGGCCCAGAGCATGTGGCTGAAAGGGGACCTCCTGTCAGAAAATATACACATTAGAGGAAATCATCATCATCATCAGCCTGGTTATGCCCACTGCAGGGCAAAGGCCTCTCCCATACTTCTCCAACTACCCCGGTCATGTACTAATTGTGGCCATGTTGTCCCTGCAAACTTCTTAATCTCATCCGCCCACCTAACTTTCTGCCGCCCTCTGCTACTCTCCTTCCCTTGGAATCCATTCCGTAACTCTTAATGACCATCGGTTATCCTCCCTCCTCATTACGTGTCCTGCCAATGCCCATTTCTTTTTCTTGGTTTCAACTAAGATAACATTAACTCACGCTTGTTCCCTCACCCAATCTGCTCTTTTCTTGTCCCTTAACGTTATACCAATCATTCTTCTTTCCATAGCTCGTTGCGTCGTCCTCAATTTAAGTAGAACCCTTTTCGTAAGCCTCCAAGTTTCTGCCCCGTACGTGAGTACTGGTAAGACACAGCTGTTATAAACTTTTCTCTTGAGGGATAATGGCAACCTGCTGTTCATGATCTGAGAATGCCTGCCGAACGCACCCCAGGCCATTCTTATTCTTCTGATTATTTCAGTCTCATGATCCGGATCCGCAGTCACTACCTGTCCTAAGTATATGTATTCCCTTACCACTTCCATTGCCTCACTACCTATGGTAAACTGCTGTTCCCTTCCGAGACTGTTAAACATTACTTTAGTTTTCTGCAGATTAATTTTTAGACCCACCCTTCGGCTTTGCCTTTCCAGTTCAGTGAGCATGCATTGCAGTTGGTCCCCTGAGTTACTAAGCAAGGCAATATCATCAGCGAATCGCAAGTTACTAAGGTATTCTCCATTTACTCTTATCCCCAATTCTTCCCACTCTAGGTCTCTGAATACCTCCTGTAAACACGCTGTGAATAGCATCGGATAGATCGTATCTCCCTGCCTGACGCCTTTCTTTATAGGGATTTTGTTGCTTTCTTTATTAGAGGAAATACACAGCATAAAACAGCAATACAGTAGTCAATAAGTGGAAGATTATACAAAGTAAATGTAGTGAACTGCAAAATAATATAAAATCAATAGGTAGTCGTAGAATTAAAACAGTAGTTAAAGGCATTTGCAACAGAACAAACCAAATATACTTATAAAGGCTACAAATCAGAAAAAAGAACTAAGAAAAAAGGAAAAACGGAAACGAAATGAGCAGGAGTGAAGTGAATAGCTTAGATATGTGGATTATTTTGGCTATCAAGTAGAAAAGTGAATAACGTTTTCTTGAAGACACCCAAAGACGAAGAGCGCTTGACATCTAGTGGGAGGCTGTTCCAAGTGGATAATGCTGTGAAATATCCAGTTTGTTTTTCAAAATTAGTATGTATTAATGGCAATAAGAAATAGTTGTTAGCTGCAAATCTTGTGCGGTTCAAGTTAACCGCACAAGTCTTGAACCGCACAAGTTAAAAAAAAGAAAGAAGACACAAAACTCATCTGCGCAGATGAGTTTTTTGTCTTTCTTTTTTTTCACCTCAGTGCTCCCTTCAGTTGATAGTCGGCGGTCGTGTTGTCCACTTATCTACTCTTGTGTCCTGTCTGTACGCCTCACTTCTTTTTTGCATAATGATATGCGCACACTGATTATGCGTGATTATACCAAACGAAAGAGTGAGTGAGTGTGAACTTTATTTAGGTCCTGAGGAGAAAATTAAATCGATCCGGCGGCTCCACCCAGGTCGTGGCCGGTAGACAGAGTCCGGCGACGGCCGGACTCGAACAGCCTTGAGCTGAGCGATGAGCTCTGTGCTTCTGAGCGCTGAGTCCCAGCACGACCGGTCAGACAAGTCCATGCCCGCGTTGGCAGGGCACAGCCAGAGCATGTGTTCGAAGTTGTATTCGTGGCCGCAGTGTGGGCATTCAGTAGGAAGGTCTAGATTGATCCTGCTTAATGTCGTTGGTATTATGTATGTTCTAGTCTGCAACTGTCTCTAAGTGACGGCCTGTGCTTCTTTGAGCTTTGGGTGAGGAGGAGGAAACATTCTTCGTCCTAACCTATGGTTTGAAGTGATTTCGTGGTATGACAGGAGGGGCTCTTTGTTGTCTAGTTCCCTCCAGGCTGGGTCGAAGCGAGGGGGCGGACCACAGACGCGGAATTCGAGTTTTCGCGCCAGTTGGTGTGCCCGCTCGTTCAGAATACAGTCAGGACGTGCGGAAATGTTGCCCATGTTTGCCGGGAATCATGTGATGTGTGGGGACACGAGATTGTTATCTTCCGTTTCTTGGAAGAAGAACTCATTGACAACCGTAGCTGCTTTCCAAGAGACGAAGGCCGCCGAGAATGTTCTAATGGCTGTTCTTGAGTCCGAGTAAATGACAGAGACGCCTTTGCAGCTTCGAAGGGCCACCGCGATCGACATTTCTTCTGCTTCATGAGTGAAGTTGGTAACTACCGTGGCTGCGTTGACGAGCGAGCCATAGGTGTCCACCACGGAGATCGCATAGGCGCCTCGATTCCAGTGTCTGGCTGCGTAGACGAAGGGGACTTGCGTTTTCTTACGTTTGATGTTGTCGAGGATTACCTTGGCTCTCGCTTCTCCCCGCCCTTAGTTGGGGGTCGTGTGCATGTTGCTTGAGATTGAATCAACTGTTATTGCCCTTTTGGCGTTTCTGCATAGTTGCGACTTCTCTGGTGGCATGAAGAGGGGCTGTATGCCTTCTTCTAGTAAGATCTCGGTGCCCGCCCTTGGGAGTGAGAGCCGACTAATTTGGGCGTTTCTCTGTGCCAAAAAGAGTTCGGTTGCCGTGTTGTGCAGCCCCAGTTGGAGGAGTCGTTCCGTGCCAGTGTTTCTAGGGAGGCTTAGGACCTTTTCTAATCCCGTTCTGATTAATGTGTCGATTTGGTTCAGCTCCGGCCGTCTTACTCCAGTTGAGGAAGGGGGCGGTGTAGGTTACGTGGTTGATTAGGAAGGCGTGAAATGCTTTGATGAGGTTGTCCTCTTTCAGACCGTTCCTTGCGCTGGTGACCCGTGATATGACCATGGTGAAGTTGAGGGTGCTCTTTTTGATGCGTTTTAGTGCTTCCGCGCTGTCATTGCTGTAAGCCCCAATGACTATGCCCAGGACCTTGATTGTCGAACACCTGGGGACGTTTCCTCCACCCCTGGTGTGTAGGTGAACGAGAAGGAAGCTAAGGAGCTGTCTCTCCCTGGGGCCTTGTTTGCACATGCGGAACTCTGATTTGCTGGGGGAGAGCTTCAGTCACATGTTTGTAAGGAAAGCTTCCGTGGTGTCCAGCGCTTGCTGTAGGTTCTGCTACAGAGTGCCTAGCGGGCCGCTCGCGGACCAAATGGTGATGTCGCCCGCATAAATCGCGTGCCCTACTCCCGAGGCTTTCGAGAGCTTGTTGGAGAGATCGTGCATTGAGATGTTGGAAAGAAGTGGCGAAAAGCACTTATCCTTGCGGGCTGCCGATGTTGCCTATAGCCTGTGCTTTCTGCTTCTGATTTGTCCGACGTTTATGGTGGCATTTCGGAAAAAAATGCGTCGAATAATAAATAATTACGTTTCTTTCGTTTGGTAATTCACTTTAAATCACTGAGTAAATTACCAAACGAAAGAAACATAATTATTTCTTATTCGACGCACATTTTTCCCCATTAGAACCCTCTGCTATTGGTCAAGCGTTCTTGGGCTGCGCTTACTTCGCCTGCCTGTCACGCGACGTCATAAAACCGCGAGAACTTACCACGTCAAAGTGACGTGTACGCGTTAAAGGCAAATTAATTTTTTTCTGAATAGCGGAGCAGTGCCCCGTTCCAAAAGGAATAGAAGATGGCTGCCCGCCGATCGCTCAGGCACTCGCTACTCGTACATGCCGGTGAACATGGTTTATTTGCGTGTAACAAACATTTTGGCGTGACAGTAAAACGTTCTCAAGCCATTTCGGCACGTTTACGATTGCATTCTGCCAGCTCTTCCTTGCTGAGGATGCGTTTTAGCGGCATTCTTAACCTTCCGTTGCACGCCGCCGCGATTTTCGATCAGCCTCCGCAAGCTAAGCAAGGGGTATCGGACCAATCGCAAACGCCAGCACCACCCCTCTCATCCGATTTTCTGATTTCACTCTGGCTCGGCCCCATCGAACGCCTCTCCACTTAAGCGTACTCCTCGCCTCGTGTCAGCCAATTAGACAAGAAAAACTGCTCAATGTAGACAGTGCTATTCGCTTTGAAAGTAAAATAAATGTACTCCTATAAACGAAGACCTGTAAAGCCCAATCAAATGATTGGGCTTTACAAACAACGCTTTGGGTTACGGCCCGATGCTTGTGTCCATGGGTACGTAAGTTTGACGTCAGGAGATTTGAATCAAAGCAAATTGCAATGGTTTTACCTTATAGGGCCCCTTTTTGTAGTCTGGTACGGCATGTTCGTACTGCACTGTTGCATTGGGACAGGATTCATTGTGTCTGGTCCTGTTTCCCAAGCACTGGGGATTCATTGTGATCGGCGGTTCGTCGTCTCCCCTTCTGCTAGTTAGAATGCTGCCGCCAGACTGAGGAATGGGACGGCGCTGGCGTGTTCGACACCTATGGTTGATTTCTGAAAGCATGTCTTGGCTACGTTCGTGTCAGTTCGCTTGCCGGAAATTCTCGTTCTTGGCGGAAGTAACGGACACCTCTTTGGGGCAGCGGCACGTTAACCCCAACGACCTCAGCACAGGCTGGGTTCTGCGCGTGCGCAGTGCCACCACTATTATTTATATGGCACGCAATCCTTTTGGCTCCTGTAACCTTTCTATTGAGACGCGCGTGCTGTCGCTCGAGTGTTTTGGGGCATCTGCCTATTAGATTTGGTGGGTGAGTGCCCGCCGAGCACCACCGTCCTCCTCACGAACAACCCTCTCTTCGTGTGGGGGCTGCGGGAGAGGGCTCCATTAGCGGGAGAGGAGGATGACAGTTGCTTTCAACACCGGTGCTTGCACCGCTCGAGACAACAGCGGCGCGTTCTCGTCCGCCGTGCTATTGGTAGTTGTACCCTTCAAAGTACTGAGGTACACATGTCACCACTCTTAGATTCAGTGTGAAGCGCAAATAACGCAAGAAATCAACAAGCGCGTAAGTTCTAACTATACAATGGTTCGCTGGTTGGTGTGGTGTGGTGTGGTGTGGTTTGGTGGGCTAATCATGCTTTTTTCTTTACCCTTCCGCGAGCTCGCTCGAAGCGTGGGATGGGCAGGTGGCATGGCGATGCTGACCACTTGGCGATGGTAGCAAGACGCAACGGAAAATAAGCTTGGCCGACTCCCCTCGTAGGTGTACGTGCCATTCCTTCGAGGCAACAACAACATGATGAAATGTGATGATGAGACGGCGCTGGCCGGTTCCAAAAGACGGGACCACGCTGGTGTGTTCGGAAGCGCCAGGGATGAGCACGAAGAAGAGAAAAATAAACAAGACGGACAAGAAACAACGACAGCTGTATGAAATGGCTGACACAGCAACGACAGTTTCGAGCATCAATGGAGTTTCCCGTCGGCATACTTGAAGTGCTATATGGGACGGTGCTTCCTCGTCAACAGCGCTTAAATTCGGTTCGCTTTTCTCTTGAAAAAAAAAAGCTTCGACAACTTCCGCAAGTGAAAGAGGATAACAAGAACCAGCAGAGATGTGCCCATTTTTCTCCCACAATATATACCAGCTTGCTTGCGTACGAAGGAACTAATTTGCCCAGCATTTCATAAGCGGCCACCTTAAAAAAGATACACTAGAACAAGAACATTACAAACAACATCAAAAGATCGCGGTCCGATGCGAGAAAGGTCGTCTAACCTCAGCCCTTTGTTTCCTCTCTAGACAAAAACAGGAATTTTGTTTTCGATCTGCGCAGAGATACTACAGTTTGGTGCGAACATTTGAAGCACTCCTGGTGGTCGGCACACAGGAATATCGGGCCGATTATTTTTCTATTTCTGTAGAGGAGTAATACGGGCGAGCCACGTTTATTTCCTATATCGACGATCTGAGAGAGTCTCTTGATAGAGCCGCACTGCAAGCCACCAGAAAACACGGCACGGCTTGCCGCAATTTGCCCTGCCAATACACGCCCCAAAGAGAAAATTTAGGAGGGCAGTCCGCCTTTGATTTTTGTGTTAAAAATATAAGTGCACCGCATATCCCCTTTGCTAAAAGGGGAGTGGGAGATCCGGAAGGCATAATGGTAGGCCATGCAAGGAAAAAAGCTGCCACGCTATGAGACGGACTTGAAGGTGAGGAAGACCTGTTCCCGAAAGTTCACACACTCAAAATATTGGCAACGCAACCAGTGACGACAGAAACGAAAGTTTCTTTACACTGAAGAGAGCAAGAATATTGGTAGAACCTGGCGGCTGAAAGCGGCTTAATTGACTGGTTCTCCATTCACTGGCTGACAACCAGCGTCGATGAAGTTATCTCCGCGCTTATGGAAAAAACCGACGGCGCACGAAAATCGCGATCAGAAGAAACTATGGAAACCCGCGCTGAACAACGTCATGTCAAAGAAAAAGGAGCTGATTTAAAGGCAGTGCCGTTATGAATGTCACGCTATATCAAAAGCACGTAGGTAGGAGACGGCGTAATAGAATTCTCATGTCGTCTTTTCATTGATTAGATTGATGCCGCCTAAATGTGCAAGTGATACGTTGTCATATCGCGGAACAAATTACGAAGTAGCATCAAACAAGTTTCGAGACTAACCGTAACCCTCCGTGGTTCCTTAGCGGCTATGGTGTTGACCTGATAAGTACGAGGTCGTGGGATCGAATCGCGGCCATGGCGACCGCATTTCGAAAACAGCCGTGTGCTTATATTTAAGTGCGCTTTAAAGAATTCTAGGTGGTCCTAATTATTCTGGGGTTGTCCACTACAACGTGCCTCACAATCAGATCATGGTTTTGGCGCGTAAGAGCCCGTAATATAATTTTTAGACTAAATGTAATTTGAGGAAAGTTACTTATTTTTGTGCATTCAAACACCGTCGCCTTCGAAGTTGTCCGCTTGCAGAGCGTTCCTGCCACCTTGGAGATACGCCATCGAAGTCTTCTATCCAGCACAAGCTTTTGAACTATGCTCGGAAGTTCGGCTCAGCGTTCAGCCAATCAGCAGTGGACGAGCAATGAAAGCCCCAGCGTGGGTACGTGTCTTCGTCACGGCCCTCACAAATATGTTTGCTTGTTGAAACGTTCACTCCAGGTTCAGGCTTCCCTTGCTCACCTCTGTTACTCAGTTGAAGTGTTCATCTCCTTACAACCTTTTTGCCTTGTTCGAATAAACAAGCCGAGATGTTTTTTCTACATAAAACCACAAATTGCATTTTCCAAGGATCCGTGAGTATTATTTGGGCTTACTTATATGTTTATTTCGTTTAGTGTCCATGTTTAGTCACACAAAATTTGCAGAAGTTCCAGTTAGCACTGTTGTCTCCGTAACCTTCCTTGCTTTTCCTAAGAGTACTTCACTTGTGCCTAAGCCTTTACGGCCATACCTGTGCACTAAATGTGCACCATAAGTATCAAGAGCAGACAATATGGGTTGTAAAATTTAGCATAACGTTCTTTTTTTTCTAAACCACGTTCATCTCGCCATTGTGTTATGAAAACAATGCGACATTGCAGCTGAAGCTTATCTTGCTGACAGTACAACTTTGCAGAGCACTTTTTATGTTTCTCTTTTTTTCTAGCTGAAATCGTCGAACGCAAGCAATATACATATAACACGACACACTTCAAGCAGCGCCACGCGGAACTACAAGTATGAGGGTAGCCGAGCATCAGGGTTGCCAGCTTGGGCTATTAATAGCGAAAGTAGGCTACTTTGTATGCGGGTTGGCGTCGAAAATTCTGAGTTCGCTGCATGGCTATATTTGGGCTACTTTTCTGTTAAGAACTTCCAAGTGCCGAGGACACGTCAACACTGAGAAAATTCTGGAAGGCCGGTTTATGAAAACCCAAAGCTCATTACTGCTACAAAGATACGTAGGCAATCTCTAATACTGTGTTTTTACTAATGTCGGCGCTGGGAGGACGGTATTAAGTCATGGCTGCCATATTTATACGTCATTCCAGCGCTATCTCTCTTCTTTTTGTTTTGGTTTTGGCGCCATCTGCTGCTGGTTCAAGTGTGGTTCAGTAAGAAAAATGGTGGGGCTGACAGCTGTAGACTACATGTTCCGTGCCGGCTGCTATAGAGTGAACTATTAAGTGGGCTTAACACTACAGCTCAAGTATTCGCGCGCATGTCGTAGCGAGTCACTTTCGCCCGAGGCGTTCAATGTTTATCAAGGCTTCCTCAAAGCCTATTGCTTAGTTTTCCCGCAAATCACCACGTTATTAATTTTCCCAGTAAGTTTACGAAAAAATCCGCAAGTCGCTTCAAACGAGAAACGCGACAGGTCGTGTCTTTATATATGTACATGCTCAGCGCAGCCCAGTATAGTCTCGACTGTCGATAAAAACGAAATATTCTGCTCTAGTATGAACAAATATCAGGAATGGAAAAAAATATTACCGCAAATCCAATGTTCCCCCTGCTGTCTGAGCTCGATTTGTGCCTACTTGCGCAGCCTCTTTCGAACACACCAGTCCAGACAGGTTTCGTCGACAAAGAACGAGTTGAGAAACCCCATGTCGGATGAGACACTGCAAGCTCTCCTTCACGTTAAGTTTGGTCTGCTGCAAAGATTTTCAGCCAGATGGACAGTTTCTGTCGCATTTCAACTTTGCAGTTCTATATGGTCCAAGTGGCAGTAGAACTTAATTAACATGGAGCTAGACTGTATATTTAATCCTTTGCCGTAAATCCTTTGTGTGAGAAGTGGGAATTGGGATTCTACGCAATGTTTTCTTTTCATTCTTTGTTTTAGTCAAGCGCCTACATATTACATGAAATTTGAGATCGTTTCATGGTATTTATTGAACGTTGCGTATTATTAAAAGGATAAGCTCTGTAAACATAGGAAAAGGATGTTCGTCCACCGTGAAAACGGCAAGGCAATTGCTCACCAAAGGTCGGTGAGTGATTGCCTTGCCAACGTCAGGATGATGATTCGCCGGTTTTGCTACCGTACTCCTGCAACAATTTTTTTCCCTTTAAACTTTGTGCGTACGAGCAATTGCGATTATGGCCTACTTTCTATATGCACGTTCTTTATCATCATTGCAATACCTCTTTGTTCTTTCTTAAATCATTACAATGTATTTGCTCACGCTTGTTTTCCAGCTGTGATGAGGAAAAAGAACTGCGTTCGACATGCCTACTAGGTGCTCGTCGTACTGTTACGCCCATATTTTATTATTTTTGCACGCATCGCAGTGGTGGTTTGGCAAAGAGTTCTTGCCAGTTTGTAAAGATATACATACTGCTCTACTGACTTCCTACTCTGATGTATAGTAGTTGAATTTGTTAAAACAGAGGGGTTCACTTTGTACATAACTTCGTGACAGCCGTACGCGACACATATAAATCGACTTGGCGTGCTCCCTAGCGGGATGAAATTTTTTTCATTTTTTTCCAAGTCGCACTGAAAGTAAGCTAGGTACACAGCCCCCCTTGGAAATTTGGCTACACACGCATTCGCGCCTTTCACAGAAACTTGTGTACGCGTTATCGTGCTGAACGCACCTTACCAGCGAATTCCTGTTTAATTATTGCGCAGTTCAACTCTTCTCGATATTAATACAACATGGATTATTGCCAGCGCCGTAATCGAGGCGGCAATTAAAACCATAAACTTTAATTCACCTCTTCTGTTATGGGCCAGCCGGTCGTTCTGTTTGTTGTTGTTGTGGCCTCAAAACATGGCTGCCCACTCAAAGGCGAATTCAGCCTCAACTTCCGCTTCCTTGCACGAGGAAAATGCTTGAAGGTTTCAAGCATGGTTTCAAGTTTTCTCCAGAGCCCAGTGTGCCTCCAAGCGGCAGCATTTCCTAGCTCAATGTCGAGCTGCTTTGGAGTAATATAGCGGAAGAGAAATAACATGTTTATTTTATGAATCGAGCTTTAGAAACGCATCGCTATTTTAGTGCCTTGAGCTCGGACCGCCTCTTGGGCACACGATTATAGTGTACTAGACATTGGTAGAGTGGAATCAATGACGCTCTCCTGCTGAGGCGCCGCGTGAGGAAAAATTGTGCGAGGGCGCTGCGAGCGAGCTGGATTGGGGTGGAGACGCGCTTCGCGGCATATTCAACGTAATTTGCTGCTGGCGCTGAGACCAATTTCGCGCGTACACGCTTATAATGGCGCTTTATTCCAAATGCAAATTTATATTGACACCTTTTGGCTACTTATAAATACTTGAGGCACGGGATATACAGGATGACGTCTTGGATTTTGCTCTTGTGGTCAAGAACGTTGTCTGCTAGCGAGCGCGCGTTCGTTGCGTGGAAGCTGGCGAAAGCGCAACGCAAGAAGTCTGTGCAGTAAACTTTTTTAAGGTTTTGCTTGCTTTGGTGCCCCCGCGACTCCCGTCCGCTGGTACCAATCGTACCTTTAGCCAAGTGAACTGCTGTTTTTAACACTGTTTTCTAAAAGTAATACGTAATTAATGCCACAGAAGCCACCTATCTGCAACGTGAAGGTAAGATATTTCTTTTTTGATATCGCGTTATTTTACGCGGGCTTCTTGTTGGCGGAATATTGATCAGGGACAATCATCAAAGATAACAACATTATAGTGAAATAAATCCTTTTTATTAACTGCGTGGCACCAATAGATGCAGATGACCAATGCACTTCTAGGGAAATCTAAGGGTACATAGCCAGGTTGTCCCACAAAGCTTGAGCCAAAGTTTTAAAAATGAAAGGCCCTCCGGACGCGAGTTGAATCGAATGCATAATGTTGGCTCTTGCCTAGATTTACTCAAGCTATTTTATACGGATTACATAGCGGATTAGTTATGTTTAATTAATCAACTTTTTTAGTATTGGCTGCAGACCCCCAGTGTGATACGCAAAGTTGTAGAGCACCTCGAGAAACCTCTCAATAAATTGTTTTCAACACGATATATCTCACGTAGTGCTTTTTTCCGCGTTCCAAAGAAAACCCGCAAAATAGGAAAAAATACCACGTCGTACCATGCACTGCTATTGCGCCGCTCTCAAGCGTGCGATGGATGAACAAGGTCGGCTGCAGCAAGACTGGCCTGCGACAGGGCATTTGCACCGTCATGCGACAAGAGCCGCACGCCGAAATACCTACACCAGGCATGTGCTATATCTTGATCCAGGCAAGAAAAACATTTTTTTGACAGTCAAACCACGTCTTCAACTCATTGAAACTGGGTGCCCAATGTGGTACCCCACTTTTTCAACGAACACAGCAGATCTACAAATTTCTTTGTGTGTATGGGAGGCATGCCGTTCCTTTAATTGCTTCATTTTATGATAGCACACCGCAAAACTGAAAGCAGCCGTTTATAATACAGAAGCTGCTTAGTCGAGCGGATGTACAGTTGGGAACGGCGTTACATTTAAGTATAAAATATAAGACAAACGTAACATGTTTTTTCTCAGAAGCAAGACTCGAGAATAATTTCTTTCGTTTATTACACCCCTACAAAAAAGCCGAAAATGCCTTAACATGATTGCGAAACACTCTGTTCGGTTCTCACCACCTGGCGTTCCTTAATGTGGACCTAAACAGAAGTCACAAGTGTTTTTCCATTTCGTTCAGATCGAATTCCGCAACTGAACCCGTGCGCTCGAGTTTAGCCGTGCAACGCCATATCGACTCATCATCATCATCGTCATCCTATTTTATGTCCACTGCAGGACGAAGGTAAAGTAACTTTAACGAAGGCCTCTCCCTGCGATCTCCAATCCGCATATTGCGATGCCGAACTGAGCATGCGCAGCGCCCTAGCGGCTGAGGACCGAAGCAATTTGTAAGGCGCACCTGTGGGAGCACGGCCAGACTCGACTCTCTCCTCCGAGTGAGTGGAGTATACGGCCGTGGCAGGCGCTGCACTTGCCAGTGGAATAGGGCGCCAGGCGTTTCAGACTCTTACAGACCGCACATATCCGTGTCTTGCCGTTCTACATGGTTTACCCCGACGTACATCGCGACGATGCCTGCCCGTCCAGCGGCCAGCCCTCCACTCTATAGCACACATGCTCCGGCAGTGCGGGTCGAGATACCCCAAGTTCAGCAAGGAACAGTGGGACTCGCGTTTGCGTGGACCCGCTCTAGACAAGCAAATTCTGGCTGTCCGGCGTGCCCGTGAACGGGCCGGTGGACTATACCTGTCAGTCCCGAGTAGGGCTAGCCGGGTGCGCGATGCCCCCGTTCGCGTCCTTGCCGGAACTCAAATAAAGTTCTTTTACTCACTTGACAGTCTTGCCATTCTTGCTGCCGCGCGCACGGAACTCCTTTCCAACATTATTGCCATCGAAATTTGGCGCGATACCAATGTCGTGTCTCGTGTACGGGTGCACCTCCCATGACCATCCCAGCAGGGCAATGCAGATCTTCCGATTTCCGTCGGTGAAACGCCATCTACAGCGCCGTGAAGCCTGGATTAGGGCTGCATTTTGTGACAGGTGTGTATTGGCTACGCAGTTTACCTCTCTGTTTTTGTCATTACTGACTCGTACGAATAATCTCGATGAAGACGCAAATGCATGTTTGAGCTAGCGAAACAAACGATCTCTGAGCTCGCGCGACCTGGTTGAGTGAAACGCGAAGTGTTTTTTTTTTTTTTTTTCTTTCTCTATCGTCTCTGTACGTCCGTCGCTAGAAAGCCGTTATTTCGCAAATTCACAACGTGTACACTTACAGCTTTATAAACGCTCGGCGAATGCTCGTGATGTCGGCGTAGTTATCTGTCTGAGCCAAGCCCACCTGTACTGCCGGGCTGACGTGGGAAACAGCGTGCACTGTGGAAGTAGTTGACAGTGCTAGTTAGCAATCGTTGCTAGTCGTCGTTTCGTCATTCTTGTCGGCACCAAGTAAAGTGGCAATAAGGGGCACCAAGTAAAGTTGGTATTACTTGCAGAAGGCTTTTATGTTCATTTAGCGAATCGGGATGTATAGTACGATGTATACTAAGGCTCATTTTCCTGTGTGGCGTCTTCTGGAGTCGAGTGGCGCGTCTTATTGTGTAACTGACACATTTCAGGGGCACCTTCGCTGTCGCCCAGACATCTGGACTTCATACCGAGACGTGTACTTGTTTATCTATTTCGGGTGACCGCTTTTCACCGCCAAACAAATATTATCGCTCAGCGCGGGGCACGCCCGCATGTATCGGAAGTTCGTTCTATCCGCCATCTGTTGCCGCCGAAAAAAAAAAAAAAAAAAAAAAAAAAAAAAAAAACCTTGAGTAATCTGATTGCATGTATGCGCGACGCGAATGATGTAGAACTTTTTGGAAGACACGCGGGCTCAAGCGATTACTCTGGAATGTTCGATGGCTCCTTTATAAAAGCTGACGCGCTTGACCCGCTGATCGCCGACTGCGCTCGCCGCTATCGTTGTGCTTTAACTGTAGCCTGTTCTTGTGGGCACAAGTTCGGCCAATAAAAGTTAGCTTCGTCCTTCACAGTATTGCTATTGTATTCTTTGGCGTCACTACTGTGATACCGACGCTGTTTGTGTACACGCACCAGTTCAAAAAGATGACGTGGTCGACCGCTATGTTCGTACCGCGGCTTGTTCTAAGAGGAAGACAGGCGCCCCACAAACAGGGAGGTATAACTGATTTTGGTCATTCTGACCATTTTCTTGGCATTTTTGTAGAAGTACACACACTTTATGTGGATAAATAAGGTATGCAACTTGGTATACTGTTGGCATCCGCACTGCCTGTGCATGTATGTGCGCCTAGCGCTATGGCGCACCATAAAGCAAGACATATGAAGTCAGGCTCGTACGCAGGATTTTTTTTTCGAGGGGGGGGGGGGGGGCAACTCAAGGTAACTTTTCTATGCAAATGAGGGGGAGGGTACTTTTACTAGTACAAATGTGAATAATCCCACCATTCTCCATAATACCAGTAAACCCGCAAAATAGAATTGAAATAACGTGTATCTCACAGGTATATATTCTACTCTGTGAAGATGGAATGGCAGCGAATGCTGACAGTCAAAGCTCTCAAACGAAAAGCAAAGTGTTTCACATCCGCTGCGGGTCGGCCTGAAGATAGTGCAATATCAGGCCGACCCGTGGCAAAGGTGAAGCAGGCGTTAAGCACTCCCCATACGTGGGCCGCTCCCGAAGATAGTGCAACACCGGGCCGACCCCCGGCGGAGGTGAAGCAGGCATTATCCCCATACGTAGGCCGATCACGAAGACATTGCAATACCGGGCCAACCCGCGGCGGAGGTGAAGCAGGCGTTAAGCGCTCCCCATACGTATGCCCATCCCGAAGATTCCGAAGGGCGCGTTATAGGTTCCCGAGTCCACAGGGGTATGTGCCATTGATCTTGAACCCTTTGGCATTATCACCAGAATCGGCCCACATGAGGATTTTTTCTGTTAACACCCCCCCCCCCCTACCCTGGGGACGTGCCTGCATGAAGTAGTGAAACTTGATAGTCACTCTAAGAATTATTCCTCATGCCCTATTCAAGTCATGCGTTTTTGTGCGTACTTATGCTGCTTTGTCACTTATTCACTTTACGCCACAGATGTTCCCCGTTTCATGCCTTACAATGTCCTTTTTACCTTATCTCTAGTTATAGGAGGAGTTTCTGTATACTGTTCATTATTGTTTCGAATAGAGTACTCCTGAGTCCTCTGGGCACTGTACAGGTCAGTATAGAATTTTTCCACGGCTTTTATTATACCTTTGAGATTGCTGATATTACCCTTCTTATGTTTCAGTGCATACAGCTTGGTTCGTCGTATGCCAAGTTTCGTTCTGACTGATTTCATGCTGCGTGCATTTCTTTTACTGCTTCCTCTGTCTTCCTCACGTAATGATTTCGAATATCACTTACTTTCGCTTTGTTGATAAGTTTTCACAGTTCCGCGAATTTTATGATATCATAACCTACGGAAGTTAGTCATACACTGCTTTCGCTGTAAAAGGCAGTAAAATGTTGATCGTCGAGTAGATTGATTTGTCGGCGCTTTAGGAATGTATGTCAGGGTGGTGGCGTGGGCGGATAGGGGGCGGGGGGGAGGGAGGGGTATGCCGCTTAATTTTGGAGGGGGGGGGCCGCCCCTCCCCCTACCCTGGCTACGTGCCTGCATGAAGTAATGAAACTTGATAGTCACCCTAAGAATTATTCCTCATGCCCTATTCGAGTCATGCGTTTTTGTGCGTACTTATGCTGCTTTCTCACTTATTCACTTCACGCCACAGATGTAGCGGTTTCAGGCCAAGAAGCAGCTTGTAAAGCGTTGCCGAAGCTCTTCTTCCAGCCGTTCGTCACGCTGAAGAAATCTCCCGGTACAAAGCATTCACCAGCGGGCTTGATGGCTATCTGACGATGACAAAATATGACAGCGCGTACACGTTGTTTCGGTCTTGTCTCATCCGCTGCTTGTTTGGTCGCGAGTCTCGCGTGGCGCGGCTGCCGCGGCGCCTGCCAAATTGTTTCTCGTGGCCACCGCACGATGCGGCCACAATGCATCGCAATAGGCGGATTACCCCTGTCCTGCGCCAACCAATTCCAACTACCAACCACAAGTTTCCTAATTTCGTCGCACCACCTGGACTTCTGCCGTCCTCTACTGCGCTTCCCTTCTCTTGGTACTCATTCTGTCACCCTAATGGTCCAGCGGTTATCTAATCTGCGCATTACATGACCTGCCCAGCGCCATTTTTTTTCTCTTAATGTCTGTTAGCATATCGTCTATACTCGTTTGCTCTCTGATCCAAACAGCTCTCTGTCTCTTAAAGTTTTGTGTAGCATTATTCGTTGATTCCATCACTCTTCGCGCGGTCCTTAACTTGCTCTCAAGCTTCTTTGTCAGTCTCTAAGCCTCTGCCCCACGTGTCAGCACCGGTACAAAGCAATGATTGCATACTTTCCTTTTAAATGATAGCAGTAAGCTCTCCGTCAGGAGCTCACGATGTCTGGCCTATGCGATCCAACTCACTTTTATTCTTCTCTGAATATCCTTCTCATGGTCGGGGTTCCCTGTGATTAGTTGACCTAGGTAAACGTACTCCTTCACAGACTCTAGAGGCTGACTTGCAATCTTGAACTCTTGTTCTATAGCCCGGTTATTTATCATTATCTTTGTATTCTGCATATTAATCTTCAACCCTGCTCTTACACTCTCCCTGTTAAGGTCCTCAATCATTTGTTGTAACTCGTCCGCAGTGTTGCTGAATAGAACAATGTAATCGGCAAACCGATGGTTGCTGCAGGTATTCGCCGTCGATCCTTAAGTATAAACCCCATGCAAGCGATCATGCACGCGACAGCGACAAGCGACGCAATGGAGATGGCTGTCGCGTTCGCTCGTCGCCTACAAGTTGCACCCCATGCGAGCGATGACTTCGAGCGACGTCTCCCCAGTGTTGCCGGTATGAGGGCAGCAATATAGGCGCCGAAACTAGCGTGACGCGTGCTTTATTAACTTAAGTTGATGTATTTTACTGTAAAAAGCAGCATAAAATATTTCTGAAAGTCTTGCAGTAGGTTCTTATCCTTGCACTTATAAAAATTCAATCGTTTGCTCGTTCCGTGTAACAATCGGAAGTACTGGAGTTATGTACATCCAGTTCCGGCTTTGCGCTATTGGCTAGTCGCTCATAGCACTTCCGGGCGACGAGCGACAAATTCTAGATTTGCAAAACCGAGCGATCGCGCGACAAGACCGAGCGATCTGTTCAAGCGACGGCCCGATCCGTCGCGCGAACCCGTCGCTCGTCGCTGTCGCGCGCAAAATCGCGCTAATGGGGTTTAGCCTTAAACTGCTAAACCTTCCCAGTTTAATAGCTTGAACACTTCTTCCAAGCACGCAGTGAATAACATTGGAGAGATTGTGTCTCCTGGTCTGACCCCTCTCTTTATAGGTGTCTTCCTACTTTTCTTGTGTGTAATTAAGGTGGCTGTGGAATCTATGTAGATATTTTCAAGAGCATTTACGTAAGCGGTCTGTACTCCTTGATTACGCAATGCCTCTATGACTGCTGGTATCTCTACTGAATCAAATGCTTTTTCGTAATCTATGAAAGCCATACAGAGACGCTTATTGTACTCTGCCGATTTCTCGATAACCTGATTAATGACATGGATGTGATCCATTGTAGAGTATCCCTTCCAGAAGCGAGCCTGTTCCCTTGGTTGACTAAAGTCCAGTGTTGCCCTTATTCTATTGGAGATCATTTTTGTAAATGTTTTATATAATACTGGGATTAAGCTTATGGGCCTATAATTTATCAGTTCTTTAACGTCTCCCTTTTTGTGGATTCGTATATTGTCTGCATTCTTCCTGTTTTCTGGGACACTTGCAGTCGATAGACACTTCGTATAGAGAGCCGCCAATTTTTCTTGCATTATGTCTCCTCCATCTTTGACTCAATCGACTGTTATTCCATCCTCTCCTGCCGCTTTTCCCCGTTTCATGCCTTACAATGTCCTTTTGACCTCATCTCTAGTTATAGGAGGAGTTTCTGTATACTGTTCATTATTGTTTCGAATAGAGTACTCCTGAGTCCTCTGGGCACTGTACAGGTCAGTATAGAATTTTTCCACTGCTTTTATTATACCTTTGAGATTGCTGATATTACCCTTCTTATGTTTCAGTGCATACATCTTGGTTCGTCGTATGCCAAGTTTCGTTCTGACTGATTTCATGCTGCGTGCATTCCTTTTACTGCTTCCTCTGTCTTCCTCACGTTATGATTTCGAATATCACTTACTTTCGCTTTGTTGATAAGTTTTCACAGTTCCGCGAATTTTATCATATCTCTTGAGTTGGACACTTTCATTCTTTGTCGCTCCTTTATTAGGTCCTTTGTTACATGGGAAAGCTTGCCTACTGGTTGCCTTGATGTATTGCCTCCCACTTCAATTGCTGCCTCTGAAGCCAGCATTGTTACGGTTTCATTCATTACCTCTATGTCATCATCATCATCTCTCTGTTCTAAGGCTGCATATTTGTTTGCAAGTAGAAGGCTGAATTGGTCTGCTTTTACCCTTACTGCGTCTAGGTTGGCCTGTTTTCCTTGGCCACTTTTACTCTTTCTGTCTTCAAATTTAGGTGAAATCTAGATCTCACTAACCTATGACCACTGCACTTTACTCTACCTAACACTTCAACATCCTTCACTATGTTGGGATTGGTAGAAAGTACGAAGTCAATTTCATTTCTTGTTTCACCATTAGGGCTTTTCCAGGTACACATTCTGTTGCTACGCTTCGTGAAAAAGGTGTTGGTTATTCGAAGCTTAGTCCTTTCTGCGAATTCTACCAGCATCTAACGTTCCATGCTAGCGTTCCTAGAATCGACGCCGTAGTTGCCAATTGCCTGTTCACCCGCCTGCTTTTTCCCCACTTTTGCATTGATGTCACCCATTACTACTGCTGCTACTACTCATTGCTAATTCAATATCTTCATAAAACTGATCTACTTCCTCATCGTCGTGACTGGATGTGGAGAGTAGGCTTGTACTACCTTTAATCTATACCTCTTATTAAGTTTGATTATGGCTACTGCTACCCTCTCATTAATGCTGTAGAATTCGACAATGTTGCCCGCTATGTCCTTATGAATTAGGAATCTTACCCCGTATTGCTTATCAGGGAGACCTCTGTAGCAGAAGACATGGTCGTTATTTAGCAATGTGTAAGCCTCACCAGTTCTAATCTCACTAAGGCCGATAATATCCCAAACAATGTCTGCTACTTCTTCGAGGGGTCCTGCTAAGCTAGCCTCACTCGAGAGGGTCCAGGTGTTAAACGTTGCAAGGGTCAGTTTCCATTGGCGGCCTGTCCGGACCCATGGATTCTTAGCACCCTCTGCTGCGTTACAGGTCTGACCGCCGCCTTGGTCAAGTGCTCCGCAACTGGTGGGGACTGAGGGCCATTAGTTAATTGCATATATCATCAGGGAGGTTGTGGCCGAATACTGCACCATGGAGGCCAATTCCTGTTCTAGTTCTGTCTTTGGTCAAGCTTAGTGGGCCTTCCTAATTTGGTTGTACCTGGATTAGTATCGCACCACTCGCTCTCGGCATCTTTCGCCAGTGTCAGGGGTCACTCCAAGCCTGCAGATGTAGTGCCACTCCACTACCACGGTGGTGCCATATCCACTATGTAGCCACTAATTAAGATACCGCGCAGCTTGTTTTTTATGCTATGGACTCAACAAAAAAATTCAGACGGCTTACGGACCAAAGATTAGCACATATAATGGCTACTTAAAACTGTTTTCAGCGCCCGAGGTCCGACAGCAATAAAAGAACCCGTACCAATTACTCAGTATTCTATTACGCGCGTAAAACGGAAACATGAATGGACTGTTGCACTGGAGTTCCTTTTTTCTATAAGAATACTTCCCGTAAATGTGAGTACAAGGCGCCGGATGGGGCAGATATGTTTTATTTGTTTGAAACGGCAAGCAGGAAGTTTACATATGGCCTACCCATCGAAAACTATACGCGCAAAAATACACACGAGAGATACATGCTGCTTGAAGAACAAGGAAATTTTTTGTTCTCCAAAGGGAACAGTACAATAACATAGTAGAATGAAAGCCGACACTGCGGCAGCAATGCACGTGCAATCACCGAGCAGCATTCTAAAAAAAATGAAGAAGAGAAAGAAAGCGTCTATTCCGAAGGCGTAAATACCAAGCTCTTGCTGTTATACTGCCTAATTGCCTACCTAGGTTAAACGATAAAAAAAAAAAAAAACACTATCAACTCACACAACCAAATTTTCTGATCCCCTATTGCGAACTGTGCTTTTGTAAGTCACCGTCTTTTTTTTTTTTTTTTTTTGTCGTATCGCTACTTTTCTTCCACCAATCCTCCAATCGCCCCTTACTAATCCCTATTGCGAGCATGTTTACTTTTCCACTGCTCTCGCTGAACCCAAGGGCTTCAAGGAGGCCAGTGGTGCCTAAATCGACCGCTGTGTAGACGTCTTCACATTCTAATAAAACATACTCCATAGTTTCCCTAGCTTTACCGCAGCAAGCACATCCTTCTTCATTCTTATATCTCGCTTTATAGGTGCGTGTTCTAAGGCATCCCGATCTCGCTTCGAAAAGTAATGAGCTTCCGTTTGAGTTATCATAAATTGTCTCTTTCCTGATTTCAATCGTTTTTTCCTCTTAATTAGTTACTCATGACAGGTTTCTTTTCCATTGCCGCCACCCTTGAGATTAATTCAGCCTCTCTGACTTTCCGTTTGGCGTTCTTTGTTGCTATGTTGACCACCCTACAGGCCGCATACTTGCTGGTAAGCTTCCTAGTTATTTTCCTCCACTGTGAATCGATGTTTTTCCTGTGCAGATACCTCAACACTCTCCCCGCCCATTTACTTTCTTCCATATTCCTCAGTCCTTCTTCATAATCAATTTTACTGTGAGCTTCCCTCACTTCAAAACTAGTCCAGCCCATATCACCCTGCACAGCTTCATTTGTAGTCTTCCCGTCAGCGCCAAATGCGAGGCGTCCCACTGACCTTTGGTTCCCGTCGAGTCCTGATTGTCCTCCTGATTTAAAGCAAACAACCGCATTTCAAAAAGTAAGTCCTGGATCCATTACACCTTTCCACATACCTCGGAGGACCTCGTGCCTATTGTATCCCCATAGCGCTCTGTGCTTCATTATGGCTACATTTCTCTTCCCCTTCATTGTTATTGTTTTTTCCTGTGTTTCCATACATCTATTGCCCTCCTTTATCCATATACCAAGGTATTTATATTCTGTTACCCGAGGTATTTCCTGGCCCTGTATCTCCACTGTCTGTTCACTGTTTTCATTAAATACCATAACACCTGATTTTCTAACACTAAATTTAAAACCTAAATTGTTGCCTTCCTGTCCACAGATATTAGCCAGACGTTTCAAATCACTTTGCTTGTTAGCTAGCAACACAATGTGGTCCACATAAAATAAACCTGGAAGCTGCTGTTCTACTACTGTACCCGCCTCTTTGTACCAGAGAGTAAAGCCGATATTACTTCATTCTAGCGCCCTATCCATCCTCACCATGTATACCATACACAGCAGCGGGGATGAAGGGCACCCTTGCCCCGTCCCTTGTTGATATGAACTTTATCCTCGCTCCTCATCCCTCCCCATTCAACGCAAGCGGTATTTTCTAGGTAAAGCTCTCTCAAAAGCTGTAGACAATCGTCACCTAAGCCTTCCCCTTCCATAATATCCCACAAAAATGTTGCGGTCTACGTTGTCATAGGCTCCTGTAATGTCTAAAAAGGCCACACATAACGGTCTGCCTTCTACTTTTCATATTTCAATACACTGAGTAAGAACAAATAAGTTATCATCTAAACGCCTACCTATTCTGAAGCCATCCTGAAGTTCTCCCAAAATACCATTATTCTCTGCCCATGGTTGAAGCTTTAATTTGATTGCCTGCATATTACCGATGTAATGGTCAACGGTCTATACGAGGAAATTCTATCATTCTCCCCCTTACCTTTATACATTAAATGAATTCTATTTTGTCGCCAACTGTCTGGTATTCATCTATCTTTTGAAGTTTCTTCCACTGCTTTCACCAGAGCTTCCTTACTTTTTGGTCCTAGTTCATTAAACAGCCTAACGGGAACCTCGTCTAGCCCTATGGCTGTGCGCTTAGGAATTTTCTCTTCAGCTTTCTTCCAGTTGAAATTTGTCAGCAGCAGTTCCTTTTCCACCTGGGTCTCTTTCATGCTCTTTTTTTCTTCAAATACAATCTCGTCATTGCCTTGGGAAAATTTGGTTGTTATTTTTCGGATGTAATTTATTGCCGCTTCTCCTTTCAGTCTGTTTTCATCTTCGTCTAGGATATGTTTTTGTATTGTTGTTGACTTCCTGCCTAATAATTTTATGTGGTTTTATGTGTAATTTTTTAGGAAGGACATTACGCAGTATAATAGCAAGCGCTTGATAGCGCCACTCATTAACCCGTTTCAAGGAAGAGCCTCATAACATCTATCCACTTATTTATCCTTTACTCAGATCTTGAGGCCAGTGTTGTGCTGGTGTGCGTGCGGCGCAGGTAGTCTTGGAGCCCGAAGTACACGCAGGGAGATTTCAACACCATTTACGCCATGTATAAAACACCTGCAGAGCATCATCCATAAAACCACCTAGAACGTTATAAAGCGTTTTAGCTATGCCTTTGGCTACTTTTCGCCCCCCAAAAATTTGGGTCTGGCTAATTTCGGGCTACATTTTGAGATCATTTGGCCAATTTTTGCAGGAGCCATCGGCAACCCTGGACTTATCCAAAACTATTGCCGTACTATTGCCAATTGCCGTCTATTACTTCAGTATTTTTCAGCATTACTGGCAAGTTGCTTTGTGGTGCCGGCAGGGAGGAGCGCGCGGCTGGGCAGCAGCACGAACAGTTTCACCTCGTAAGTGACTCAAAGGTCCGTTCACCTTGGTCCCTCTTCGCAGCCTTAGCAGCGCAAGGGTTTTTATTCCGGTCGCGTAAGTCTTGGTACTTTGCTGCCGTACTTACGTGTCTTATTTGAAACGGCGCAGACGGGACGAAAGACACAGGACAAGCGCTGAATGTCCACTGTCTTTCGTCCTGTTTGCTATGTTTCAAATATGAGCGTTTAAACCACTCGCCCAACTCCACACTTGTGTCCTGTTGCTGCCGGGTGTAGTCCCGTCGTTGTGAGCAGGCAATTGTTTTAGCTCTCGCAGTGAACGCCTCGAGACATGTTGCAGTCGTGCTGGGTCCTTTCGCTTTGCACTGGCCGCGGCACAAAGCGAAATGAGCTATGGCACAAAAATGAGCTATGGTTTCTCCAGCGCAGCCGCGAGTATTGCATTATCGGTAAAGCCAGTTTTAAGTTACTTTTTGAGCGCTGCCTTCCTAGCTTTCTGCGCTGCTGCTTTCGAGTGACACGACGAATCTGCATGTCCTACGTGCTCGGCCATTTAAGGAACGTGATGATTGACAGGTGGTACGAAGCAAGCAATGCATTGTGGACGTGCGCGTAAAGCGCATGAAGCGCCTGTCATCCAATCGCTGTGCTGTGGGTGTTATCGCTACAAGGGTCGCGAAGCGCCAGGTACTTGCTTCTCTGTGTAAGGCAGCAGACTTTCCGCCTACGAACAGCGAAACATTTCGGAGACTATTCCACACCTATGCGTAGCCTGTGTTATAACACGTCGAAGTTATTTTCTGCTTTAAGTCTGACGTTTGAAAACGGCTTTCAGGCGCCGTTCTCGGTGCGGATGACGCGTTCCACTGTGGGAAAATACGACAAAGGTTCGCGAAAATTACCCCTTTAAGAAAAAACATAGACTGCCATATCAGTATTTTAGCATGTGTTTGGCAGTTTCGAAGCGTTAAGCGACTGTCACGCTGACGCTGGGGATGTTTGTAATAGATTAATGTGCACGTTAGTGCAATTCAAGATTTTGGTGCTATTTTGTAGCATAATAAAGCTACGTGAGCGTAATGTGTGTTTTTATAAAACGCTGCCGCTCCCGAATTTTTGGACCCAATGATACTAACAAATTTTAGACTGATGCACTACGTAGGTAATTTACCATTGAAATTATCAGCGACTGTGGAATGTGGATGCTTTCTGGTTTGTCTTAAAGTCTGGCGCATGTTTAACACCTTCAGTGGGAGACAGGTGCTCAATCTATAAATGCCAAACATACCCTCTGCCAAATGCAGTTTCTGAACATTGTGAGTAATTGTGTTCATCTGGAGAAGTCTGCCTATCTGAGTGATGCAGCATGCTGTAGTACTTCCACCGTGGACGAAATTCGTTATGGCATATTTGCTTAAATTCCATGTCTTACTGTGTGCAGTCGATGGGCAGTACTCGAAAAGTATGAGAAAAATATTCGGTTTTTCATATAGCAACTATGCAATTTGAGGATTGAATCGAACAGGACAGAATTCCATTTGTTGTTCATAAGTTTCAAGTATTCTCGTTCACCTAGAAACTTGAGTAAACCTCGAGTAAATCTTAAGCTTGATTAAACCATTCCGACGCAGGCTTCCTGTTCATCGCCACCATGTGCATTGCAAGACACAGCTATTTCTTCTCCCTCTTTTGTATAGCCTTTTGGCATTTTGGATCGAGTCTTCCTTGATCGTTGCTTGCACCAGTTATGAGCGTGCACCAAGCACGCGTCACGCGTATGTAATCTCCATATCACTGCGAGCATGTATTTTTCAACCAAGCGGCATGCCACTAGAGGGTGCTTGCATCTTTTGGAAGTGGTAAATTATCGCTGAGGTGTTCTTTCACATCAGCGTTAGCTTTTAGGTAAGCTGCAGAGTGGGGCATCAACCCATTGTAACAGTTAGTGGAGTGACTGCGCTCTCCTGTTGTACTGTGTTTCTCTTAAGCATCGGTGGAGTGGCACGGAGGTAAAACCAGACTCTTACCTTGTGGTTCTGCGATTTAAGTCTACTCTGGGCACTGCGTGCTTTTTCTTCATTTCCTTACGAACTTGCAAAGCGCTTTGGGATTCCTGCAGTAGGGGCCGGAATACATCAAAACAACTAAGGGCGTGAGCCCAGATCAGCTATTGCAAGACGATTGTGTGCTGCGATTTGGGAACAAAATAAAGATCCCCAGGTGCCCAAAATAAATGCAGTGTCCGTCCACTACTTGCCTCATAAGGAAATGGGGGTTCTGACTCATAAACAGCAGTATTTAATTTAATGCAACTTATGTAAACGTGTTGTGTGCATTGTGCTTGTGGCACCAGTTGTTGACTAATGTGTTCGCAGGGAAGCAGCTGCGTTAGCAGAGGTTGCTGCATAATCCCTTTCACCAGAGTGGGTTCACACTGGGCCTTAATGAGTAGGCTAAGCAGCAAGCACATGGTAACTACAACTTGGGAAAGTAACATGGAGGACCATTTGGCTCTCGAGCAAAGTGATGACACATTTGATTTCAGCATGCAGTAGCGGTATTCTTACTTTGGCTGCGTGAAAGTATTTGCACTTCAAAAAGTCCTAGGTGGTCAAATTTAATCCTTAGCCTTCTCTAAGGTGTCTCTCTTGAGGCTCATTCACATTGGCGACGCGCAGTAATCGGGCGACCACAATGGTCACAAAGCGATCTGTCGTTTATTGGCACTTCGGCCAAAAAAAAAAAATGAGCAACTGTTTTGGATTAGTTGCTCGCTGCTTGATTGTCGCTGTGAGCGAGTCCTTAGCCCCGGTGTTGCTTTGGGACTCAGTCAACCAGTTGCTAGTCTAACCATGCTGCCATTCTGACTCATTCCAGTTGTGAACCATGGCAACATACCAGTATCGCCAGGAGCCCCTGACAACCTGTCCCTACAACCCTGCACACCAGGTGAAGCTCGGTCGGCTGCAGATCCACATCACCAAGTGCAAGAAGGTGGGTGCCAGCTTGCACTGACTGGGTGCAAACTGTTGACTCGTCGACTCTCATACTGTGCCCCTGTTGCATGCATGTTGAAAGACTGTTGTGTAGTGTACCTGTCGGCTTTTATAATTTGATAGTCCAAGGCCAGGTTTTTAAAGCTCGTTTATGATTATCTAATGACAGCAAAAATTTTCTTGTGTCCAGTTTAGGGCAATAGCTGCTTTCAAAGGACTACGAAATCAGCTGTTTACTTTTTTCTTCTTTCTTTTTTTGGACCCACTTCTAAAGATGGGTGTATAATGCTGCTTGAAAATTTTTAGGCACCGTTGTATGAATATTTTGTGTAAAAGCTTTATAAATATTTTCATTTGTCTGACTGAGATTGTTCTAGTCAACTATTAAGAGAGCCTTTAGACAGCATCTTACGAGAAATCTTCAAAATTTTTTATAAGCAGTCACTGTCTTGAATAAGCAGTTTTAGTGTTTTGCAACAAATTGCATTATGTTCTGGCCTTGACTGTTGAGTTCTTTTAAGGAAAGATTTATTATACACTTGAAGTTCACTTTAAGAGACTGGATGTAGCGAAGAAAATGGAATCGCCCATGAAATCCCCATAAAGAGCCATATATTTAAAACCTCCTTTTAAGGAAGTAAACTTGTTTTGCCAATGGATATGACGAACTAAAATTATCTCTGAAAGCAAAAATACCCACCGTTGTGCACTAAGCATGTCTCTTTCCACCGGGTTCTATACTTGTTCCGCGCAGCATTTCAACATTAGCAACACTAGTCCTCACTGCCACAAGCAACACTTGTTCCTTATCGTTTTGCACTTCTGTGTAGCTGGCGAAGCTAGGTGCACAGAGACTGCAATCTCGAAGGGCATGCCTGGCTACACCGCCCCCCATATTGATGATGATACTAGCGTGCAGGGTGCTAAAAACCAATGGCGGCACTTCTCTCCCACTGCGGCGTGCAGCGCTGTTTATGCCACAGCTAGGAGCGACACCTAAAAGTGTGAAACCGGCACGAGCCGGCCAACAAACCAAGCCAGTGCGCGCACACAATAAGCGATGAATAGGATAGCTTCGCTTCCAAGGGCATTTCTGGTGCTGTGCCGGCCCTGTCTCTCGCGAAAGTGAAACTATCTCCGAAAGTCGTGGAGGTCGCCCAAGATTACCAGCCCAGCTGCGCAGTCGGTGCGCTGTGCTGTGTGCCTCGTGCTGCTCGAAAACTATGGACTTCATCTGCGTGACAGCATGCTAGACTAGCTGTTCCATTTGACCGTGTCAATGTTGTGCCAGTTTCACGACTATATGAGCGAGCCGATGGAAATTGGAAGCAAACGATGTTCGCAGCAACATAAGGACGTTATCGCAACAGCTGTCGTGTCGTGGGCTACAAAGTCGCATGTTGGGCATGCTAGAGAGTCTTTTGCTGTTTTATTGAATTTTCATCCCATACGCAGCCGCATAGCAGTTTGGCCGGCCGCGGCGCTGTAGCCATCTTTGCATGTTCAAAGCTATGCATGTCATGCTTGGTATGACGAAGTAAGATATAAAAAAGTAATTTCGGCTTCCCCTTCAACTTTGTTATGACTAGGTTCAACTCTAGTGTAAACTTTTTTGTATTAATGGGAAACGCGGTTTTAGCGATGTCACGTGCAGCTGAACACAGTGCAAAGTAGTCTTTTAGATTAGCAGCGTGCCAACACAAATGACTCTGATACCACCTAAACGCAAGAGTTTGCAAAGTAAAAGTAAACCAAATGCATACCATATGTCAAGCTAATCTAATGCTGTATCCATATTGTGCACACAGCACTGACCACTGTGGCACCGACCATACTTTGCATTTCTGCATATAGCAGTGTCGATCAGAAAGTTTAGTTAGTGGTTTCATCTCAACGAAATACGAAGTACCAGCAAACATTTGTGACCTATGGCCTCTGAAATCTGGCAGAGCACATGTCTTGGTGAAATGCAAAAGCACTGGTGTACGAGGGACGTTCCGAAAATAAGTTTCATCATTTTTTGGAAGAGAAGATGGTACGCTAGGTGAAACAATCGCCATAAGGATCCACGCCCATTACTGGTTCAACGATGGACAGAGCGTTGGCGGAGGAGGGGCACAGGCGCAGAGCGCTGAAGAAGAGAGAGTGTAGCAGCAGACTGGCTTGCCCGAGGTTATTAGAGTGCAAATCACGATGGTAGACAGACATGCTGACAATGTCGTTGCCAATGGAAGTGCATGCTGTTATCTGGTAGGAATGGGTACCCGTTCCCTGCATTGAAAGCCGCACTCTCGGGGCATCACTTCCAAAACAATGCTGAGGTGGAGCAGGCTGTGCGGCAGTTCCTTCCATCGCAGGGCACAGAGTTTTACTAGTGGTTTCCTCAAACTAATTGCACGCTACGGCATAATTCTCAATATCAGTGGCGACGATATAGTTATATATAGTTATAGCTATATAGTTATATAGTTATATCGCTATATACACCTATATATATAGGTGTATAGTTCATGATGCCGTGGTGTTTCTTTTTTTTTAGTAATGTTTCCATGTGAAAATAAATGATGAAACTTACTTTTGCAACGTCCCTCGTGATAAATGTAGGTGTACGTTAAAGAAACCCAGGTGGTCAAAATTAATCGGGAGTCCTTCCCTACGGTGGGCCTCGTAATTGAATTATAGTTTTTACACATGAATCCCCAGAAAAAGTGCATGGTTTCCAGCATGCACCGTTGAATCTGAGGTATATGTACAGCTAGCACTGCTGCAAGTCCTTACATTTGAAATATGCTGTACTAAATCACTAATGCAATGCCCCCTGCAGGGCCGCTCATCATGCTGGCATTGTCAGGGCATTGTGGTACAGTACACCAACATAATGTCTCCACATATGGTTTAAGGACGTTGATGGTACAACTTTCTATCGCTGTCAGCACTTTACCAATCTTCGTTATTAAGCTGAGTGACTGACTTTTATTTTTTTCATTTGGCCACAAGATAGTTTACAACCTGCAAGTCAAACCAGTTCAATTGGGTGCAATCTTGTTACGGTTTGCTTTGTAAAGTGTTACAAGATTGTGCCCCTGCTTAGCACCTTCGTGGTGCCCAATAACGGTTGTGGAGTTAATTAGTGGGCTTTTGCTCGCTAACAACTTTTCATGCATGTTCTTTCGTTGCACTTGGCGAGATTATTTCTTGTTTAATCCATTTTCAACTTGCCAAACGGGCTGTTTAGTCGTTGAAGATCCTTTCTTAGGGCCTAGGGGGTGCCTAAAAAACCTTTAATCTTGCTTTCTTTTTTTTTTTTGCTCAACGAGTGTTGTGAACCCATTTTGCTGATGAGCAGGGGCGAGGTAACGCGAGCGTCTTACTTTGCGAACTTTCACTTGCTCTCTCGGGATTTTCTGGGTGCCATGCTTCCGCCCCACTGCACTGAAGTCTGCTGACAGAAGTGTGGCGGCCAGCAAATCTGGAGAGGGCAGCCAAACATCTGGAAAGCCAAATCCTCCTGCGGTCTCGCCTTAGGTCTTTTCTATGCCTGCAGTACCAGAGCCCATTTCTGTCTTACGCAGGCGCACCTAGACAAGGACATGAAGCAGTGCCCATTCTCGGCTGAACATGTGGTTCCTGCCAGTGAGCTGATGCACCACATCTACACATGTCCTCTGAACACAACAGTAGAGCGCTTTCTCACAGGTAACGCGCAAGTCTTTGCCTTCACATTTCTCGTCTCGCTTATTTTTGAACGGTGACTGGCCGAGCGTTGATTTTTGATTGTCTTGGCGGATGGCATTCCTTAGCGGGGAGATCTGTTGCGGTACTGAAATTGTAACAGAAACTGTACTTAATGCTGCGTTAAGGGCAACTTGATTGGGCTAATTAAAGCATGTGGCTGCTGCTCGTGCTGCAATAACAAAATTTGGGATAACTATGTACAGTAGAACCCCGCTGTTACGTTCCTCACTGCTGCGTTTTCCCGGCTGCTACGTCGTTTTCATCCGGTCCCGGCATAGCTTCCATAGGATCCAATGTATAAGGAACCCCGCTGTTACGTTGTAGCTGTGAAAACGTTCCCGCATGATACGTCGCAACTTAGCACCCCGAACCCGCCTGGGCTAAAGTAGACAACACGCTCCAACCCCCATTTTGGCTTTTGATGAGTTTTGGCTGGGCTTGGCCGGGCTTGGCTATGGAACTGGCTGCAAGAAGCCGCACGCCAGTTTGAGAGGCCGCATGAGGCCGCCACTAAGTGGCCATTCGTGAAAAATGATCTTACTATCATCACTGTGATTACGGTCACCGCATGGTTGTTGGACGGGTCGACTCACGGAGGAAGGAAACTCGGGAGAGGCCCTGACGTCACTCTTTGTGAAGCTAAAGTGAAACCGGAAGTTGGCGTTGCTCGTGGCGTTGCTCCGCCTATCGAGCCTGCTCTCCTCTCTTGTTTACGTTTCTCCCACACCGCGCTGCGCGCAATCGGGCTGCTCGGACGCGCGCGCTCCGCATCAATACTAAACAATCGTTAGCACGTTAGCATGATTATGCCAAAGAGGGCAAAATTTCCCGCGGATATTCGTTCGTCCGTTGCCATTGCCGTGGCGCGGTGACGACAAGGAGCACGAGCCGCATGATGCCGGGGAGTTGCCAAATCCTAGCTTTGGAGAAGCCGTCGCAGCTCTGGACCTCCTCCGCAGTTACGTCGCACCTCACAGCGACGCTGACAGCAATGCGGCCTTCCAGGGTATCGACAAACGTGTGGCGATTTATAGCGAGCGAAAGAAACAGCAAGCCACCATTCTAGACTTTTTTAAGTCCTAAGCGCACTCTGTGGAAATAAATTGTCTATAGTTGAAGCTGCACTTTTTTCATTTATTTTCGGAGCTTTCCTCACTGTTGCGTTTTCCCGGCTGTTACGTTTTTTTTCCCTGGTCCGGTGAAAAACGTATGAATGGGGTTCCACTGTAGTTGGCGGGGGGAATTCGTCATTTCCAGGGTGTCTCCCGCCGCCACTTTGTTACATAGAGGTCACAAATACATGTTTCTACGGAGTGACAGCGGGGAATAGAGAAACTTCGGAATATCGAGGAATTCATTGCATGGAGGTTCGTTATAGGCAGGTTTAGCTGTAGTTCATTAATAGCAGAGGTAAAATGTTTGAAGTGCCGCGAACCAATAATTTCAGGCAAAGCGTGCGATTTTGCGTGCTGTGCACGAGGACAGCTGACTAGCAGTATAAGTCGCTGCTACACAAACACTGAGGCAGACGCAAGTGGAACACAGAGCATGATCGTGCACTGGAACATGGTAGCAAATCAGTTTTCCTCTGCGCTCACAACTGTACAACGTCGGAACAAGCAGATGAAATGGAACTACATGACTCTTGCTATGGTGCCAATTAAAAGAAAAACACACACATTCGGTTTGTGTGTTTTATTATTTCTCTAAACTTTAATTCGTCTATGGAGCAAAAAATTACACAAGTAACAGATGTTGCCTTGAATAATTTCTGAAGTGCCGTGTGTCCCAATGAGCAACATCACAGCAAACATCTGCGTAGGCGCACTACCACGTGTACGCCATTCTCCAGCTTGGAGAGCGGCGGCTGCGAGAAGGGAAAACGGCATTTGAAATTTCAGCTCTCTCCATGGTGTGTAGCGATGCAATTCTTAGAAGACACGCTCTCGAGTGTGCATTGTATGCACAACACTTCTCAGCTCAAAATGGCCAGACCTGGTGAGGAGCCACTGCTGACTGCTATACGAGATACCTCATCCTGCTTCTTTTGAAGAAAATATCTCTCCTTATATTTTGATTTATACAGTAGCCACATGGGGCACCTCAAAGGGGCCCTGAACCACCTCTTGGGCTTGGTGAAAGAACGTATTCCACGGGTAGCATATGTTGCTGAGAACATCTTGGCCAAGTTTTGCTGTCATACGCGGTGCATGGAGCTCGCAAGCGCATACCTGCCAACCCTCCTGATTTATTACTGAACTGTCCAATTGTACGATCACTGTCCTAAATCTTCCAAAAAGTGGTCTCTGTTTGCGCAATAATGGTTTTTGCGAAACCAAAACCGACACCGCGGAATCTACAGCCACATCGTAATCGTCAGCATCACCAACAACGGCTGCACTAGCACCATCGGTATTGACTAAGCAGCCGACTATGGTGCCTAGTAAGCTGACCAAAGCCAGAGCCAATGTAACTGTTGCATTTCATGCATGCCTTCCTGCATGGTGCATTGTTCCTGGTGCTTGTGTGTATCATTAGTGTTGGCTAGGCTGTGTGTGTGCGGTACACCGTGTAAAGTTAGAATCCTCGTGTGCTTGATGCCATGGCGCTATCAAAGCCCAAGAAAAGGTATTTGCAGAAGTTTTTGCGATCTTACACTTCTGAATTTTCGTGCTTTTTGACATGAAAAACAGCATCTTGCATCTTATACAACGTGTGGATGCGACGTCAGCGTGTCTCGTGGTGGCAAAGGTGACTTGTAACTGCATGTTTCCACGGTGAAGCATCAAAGCTATGTTCGCACTGCTGAGCAGCAAGACAACATAGTGAACTTTCTCCAAAACAAGTGCGATGACCATGTTGTAGCTGTGGAGTGCCTGTTTATGGGATGCCTCATCAAACACAACCTACCTCTTAGTGTCGGCGACCACATTGGGCCTTTTGTATGGAAAATATTTCCGAAATGTGACGAAGCGAAGCGTTATGGATGCGGACGCAACTTTGAAACGCAACTCTGAAGAATGCAGAGGTGGCCAACCTGAAATTTATTTCACAGGCATCGCTCTCGAGTCTTCGTTTCTTTATTCAGTTTCCCTCGGCTGTTGCTCAGAGTTTCCAATGAATCTGCTGAAGATGCTTTAGATGCTCTCGAAGCTGAGTTTGCCACACTACAGGCGTACAATCTTCCAGAGGACATTCTGAATGAAGAAAGGTGGGATGTGCAGTGTTCTATGGTTGGAAAAATGAAAAACACTGATGGAAAACATGTTTCACCGAGTTGCTAAGGTGATGCTGGATTTACTCGTGATACTGCATAGCTACGCAGAGTGTGAGTATTTTTAGCACGGCGCGAAAAACTAGGACTGAATTCCGCTCGTCGATGTGCAACACAACCCTCCAACACCAGCTACTAGTGAAGGGCCGTCAGTCTGGACCATGTTTTGAGCATTGAAGTGAGCAAAGCCTGCTTCTACAAGGTACCTGCAAAAGGACTCGTCGAACACTATCTGAAAGTTTGAACGAACACCCCCACCCCCCTTTCCTGTTGGCGCGAATAAAGTCTCCCTATTTTTGACCTTGCCAGATTGGCAGGTATGCAAGCGGATCGCGAAGTCGCCTTTCTCTCAAACGCTCTTTTCAACAGAAGGCCGTGTGCTCACTGTCTTCTACACATACTATTTCGTCATCGGACGCAGTATTTCATCATTCCGTTAGCTGCTCTTGGCCTATAGCCGACATAAAGCTGTGGTCTGCTACATGGCGTAGACACCATGGCTGCTTCAGGGTGCCGCCACGAGTTCACTGGCTAAGTGTACTACGGCCCGCTTAAGACAACCTCGTTTGGCTTATGTTTAGCACCTCGTACGCACCAGTCGGAAGTCGTGCTATCTATGCTAACATTCAAAATGAAGTTTGAACTGCGTACCAAGGTTACATTTGGAAGGCGGAATGTTGTGGGCACGTCCCACTGTGCCATAGCCTTCGCAGTGCAAGGCATTGAAGAAGGAACAGGAGCACAGCGGAGGCTGCAAACAATTGCCAATAACTGCACTTCTGCTGAACGCATTGAAGTACTTTTTTTGCGGCCAAGTGTTTCTGAAGTAGCCTATTTTCACTTCAAATGCCTTTCTCCACCTTGACAAAATGTGGTTCAAGGCCCCTTTAAATGCTGACTGTCTTGATGCAATCCAGCAGCTTAATACTGTATCTCAATTTCAGTTGTGGCATCTTTGGGTGTTTTAGTCTGATCTGTCATATTGATTTCGTTGCTGGCACTTTTTTCTCATGTACATATAGATCGAAATGACAGCTGCAATTTCCAAAGGCAGCCAGTTTACTGAAGGTAATTAAACAAAAAATTTAGTGCATGATGATGCATTAATGGAGACTGCCAGGGACCTAAAGTGCACCTAAGTGTCGAAGGTTCATGATAGAATGTTTCCATATTTGTCTTTACATGGCTCTTCACATTCTACAGCCTAGTAGAATGGGTTTGACTAGTATTTCCACAGTTACATTTATTGCTAGTTTTTTTTTTCTCGCTTTCTTCAGCCCTCCTCCTATGCCTTTCTCTCCCCCTCGCTTGCAGAGCATCACGTAGGCGAAGATCTGTACATTTCTGCTGTACAAACATCTCTGCTTTTAAAAAAGCAGCTGTCTACTGTGTGTTTGGGTTGTTGTAAGAATGTGTGAATTTTCGCTGTTGAAACACAAGGCTCAATTAATAGGCCAACAAACACTGACACCAAGGACAGCATAGGGGAAATTACTTGTGCTTAATAAAAGAAATAAAGAAACTATAAATTAATGGTAATTAAAGTGGATGAAAAAACGACTTGCCGCAGGTGGGAACCGAACCCACAACCTTCGCATCTCGCGTGCGATGCTCTATGAATTGAGCTACCGTGGGGCCGTTTTCCCATCCATTTTCTTGGGTATTTATGTGTCCTAGTAGAACCCTGGGATGGTTAGCCAGCGCCACCACTCGCAGTCTTTGGCAGCGGGCGTGGAACGTCCTTTTTGCCACAGGCGTCACGAGAACGTGACGTGATGTACGAACGAACGTGACGGGTGGGTTCAGTTCCCACCTGCGGCAAGTTGTTTTTTCATCCGCTTTAATTACCATTAATTTGTCGTTTCTTTATTTAATTTATTAAGCACTAGTAATTTCCCCTCTGTTGTCCTTGATGTCAGTGTTTGTTGGCTTCTTATGACTAATAAAAATCGGGCCCCTCGGTTAACCCCCTTTCTTCTCGTTTAAGGCTCAATTAAAGTAGATGGGATAATTAAGTTTGTCACAGCATGTACAGCTTTGTTGTATTAAGGGTCTACACTGAAAAAAAATGTGCTGCAGAGAGAATTGTTGCACGTTGTTTACCTTGCAACTACTAGGCTTTCGCATAGTCAAACAGTTGGCTTGCGCATACGCTTCCTGCAAGTGTCGTATGCCTTGCAGCTTCAGAGAAAGACAAGCCCACGGGGAATGTTGCCCTGCCGCCTGCTGCCGAGGATGTGCCAACGGAGGAGAATTGGGACGAAGGTATTTGCCTGCTTTCCTTCTTGTCTACAAACAGTAGGTTCACTGCAGATATGGACGTCTAAAAGAATGTGATTTTCTGCTTTCGAGTGAACGGGATGTGGTGGTCGTGTTCAATTTGCAGCATGTTTTATCATCTAACAGAGTGTTCACACGAGATAAAGCCAGTATCTTGCACCAGATTATGCAAGCTACCAATTCACTGGAATGTAAATTAATGCTGGCTAAAGTGTAAGGTAACAGAAAAAAGGGGTCGCCACTGCGTGAGATGGTTAGGTGTGATTCTTCAGGCCACAGGGAAGCGTCTTAGCTTGAATAACTGGTGGTAGGCAGATCTCACTGGTATTCATATGCTGTTGAAATCGTGTATAAACACATTTCATAGTATTGAAGTTCAAAATACATGGTGTTCTAGGAGAAGAGCGAATATAAAAAGTTTTCAATCTTACGTGCTAATTTGCTGTACCCACACCGTTATGGCCAACAGTATGTGGAAATAAATACTAATTTATTTTTAGCATATTGGATTGTCGTTTGGTGCCCTCTTAAAGGGAATAACTGTTCATGTAAAGAAGTGCCAGGTCCGGTGTGCTTTTGCTTAACTGGGCTCTCACCCAAGGTTTACTTGCTTGCTTGCAGAGATCAGTGGCTCAACCAGCCTGGAGGATAAGATTCCGAGGCCGTCTGTAGCTCCTGTGTTTGTGAATGTCCAAGCGATGGCACCGGCAGAACGCCGGCACTACTACGCATCGTTGCACAGCCAGGCGTGAGTGGTAACACCCATGCGTGCATGTGTGTTTGTGTGTGTGGGGGGGGGGGGTACTTTGCTTTTTGCTTGTGTGGTTTGCAATCTCTTGGACCAAAAACTTTCATCCACACAGGTTTTGTGGGTTTGAGCTGGACAGAACAGCCTCCCACCATTCAGGAGTGGGGATTTGGGTCACTTAGTAGAATCCTGCCTTGATAGTGTGTGTTAATATACCTTATGGATGAGTAAAGGATTATTTACATTTATTTCACATACAGTAAAACCTCGTTAGTACGTAGTTGGCAGGGAATGTGGATCAGGTACACATTAAGCGATGTACTAGTTAACCGACAGTGGCAGATGAGCAGCTATAGACTTACCAGCGGGAAAAGAACTGCATTTTAATTCTTACTCGGACACAGATGAAGACGTTTGTTCATGAACAGTTTAATGGCCCCTGTAGGGGCCTGGAACAATGACAGCATCCTCAAACTATGCGAAGCTGCGGGCCCCCACTTCTCTGCAAAGGCCCTCATGAAGGTATAAACACGCATACTGCTTCGGAGATGGTAGGGCCATCGCCCACTTCAACGTTTTTGCGAACGGCATGAAAGTATCAGAAGCTATGGGAGCAGGAAACACGTCATGACCACCATGTCTTGACATTACTGTCAGCAGAAACTGCTGTCAGTGAAAAAGTCTGCGAGTTGCAATTTCACTATCTATGGTCTACGTGCACGCAAGTTCCCGGATTCCGGGCTTGTACGCACTGAAAAATGAAGTGCTACTACTAGCACACTAACCATTTGGCATGTGGTAAGTGACGATGGCTTTAAATGGTCAGCCAGTACATTAAGTTCAATGCGACATAGTGGGTATTCATTGTGACTATGTTTAAACTGGAATTACTTATTAAGCAGGTACGTATTAACGAGGATTTTATTTTGCTTTCAAGACCCAAGGGGGTTACAGAAAGGAGTTTGGTAAAAAAGCAAAATGCAGTGCTGATCACCATGCAAAGGCACGGTGAACAGCACTATTGAATTTGTTTGTGTCAATGTGGCGAGCTTGAATGTCGCAGAAAGGCAATTCATCCACACTTGTCCTAGGAATAAATCACAGGGTACCCTGATCGTGAGAAGGAAATTCACAGAAGAATAAAAATAGGTTGGATCCCATACGGCAGGCATTGCCAGCTGCTGACTGGAAGCTTACCACTATCATTGAAAAGGAAGGTGTACAATCTGTGCATTTTACCAGTGCTGACATATGGGGCAGAGACTTGGAGACTGACAAGGAAGCTTGAGAACAACTTCAGGACCGCGCAATGAGCGATGGAAGGAAGAATGCTAGGCATAAGCTTAAGAGAAAGAAAGTGGTTTGGATCAGAGAGCAAACGGGTATAGACAATATTCTAATTGACATCAAGGGAAAAAAATGGGGCTGGGCAGGTCATGTAATGCGCAGGTTAGATAACCGTTGGACCATTAGGGTTATAGAATGGGTACCAAAAGAAGGGAAACTCGATCGAGGACGACAGAAGACTAGGTGGAGCGATGAAATTAGGAAATTTGCGGGCTCTAGTGGGAATCTGTTGGCGCAGGACGGGGTAATTGGAGATCACACGGAGAGGCTTTCATCCTGCAGTGGACATAAAACAGGCTGATCATGATGGTGATTGATGTCCTAGATATGAGAGCAGTCACTGTAAAGGTTTTATACACACAGGCTTTGGTCAGTACAGGGCAATACAGCTAAGACAACTTATAATGTAACCCAGAGGTTCTCGAATGGGGGTCTGCAAAGCCATTTTTAGGGGTTCGTTAAACCCAGGCATCCCCCCCCCCCCCAAAAAAAAAAATCTTTTTTCTTTTTTTTTGAGGGTGCGGCTACTGTAAACTTTGGGACATGAGTGGGGACTGCAGAAATGCATTTCCAGGCTTGAATACTTCAAAAACAAATACAAAAACAGGTTGAATGTGGCTGCAGATATACAACTCCTTAAAGGGACACTAAAGTGAAAAATGATTTCTTCTGCATCAGTAAATTAACCGTTCTACAACACCAAAAACACCACTCTTACAACGATACGACGTTTGGTAAGCCAGAAAAAGTGCAAGAACGTAATACGGGTGGCGACACCTACTTAAGTTCTCGCACCTGGGGGCTGTGACATCTTGGATTTTGATGGCATCTTCTAGGGCCTACTAATTATATATAGCAGTACAGATTGACTACCGTATTTACTCTCATAATGATCGCACTTTTTTGTCTGAAAAAACTGACGCAAATTCAGGGGTGCGATCATTATGCGGGTTAAATTTCCCGTGAAAAAAAGTTTTCTTTGTCCCGCGTTTGCTGCGGGATGTGGGTGCGGGACTCAAAAAAAAAGAAAAAGAAAATGGCGGCCGGCGGAGGAAGCCAAATGTGCGGAATGCGATTTTTTTTTCTTCTCGTGAGTACATTACGTGCATCGAAACAGTTTCTTCCGTATCAGTAATGAATAATATTGTTAATATCGGCAAGTTTGCGGCAATAACGTTGCCATGTCCACTTTGAGGGGGCAGAAACAGATGGGCGCGCTTAGCTGCCAGTGACATAGAAACACATGGCGGGCATGCTGCGGAAACTGCGGCATCTGTCTTCACTACTATCCTAATACCGCACGTCTGTGCTAAGGGTGGGTGAATATCTTAGCTGTGTTACAAGCGTTGGCGTATGAATAAGGTACACTTTTAATGTATCGGTGTAAACGTGGCTACTATCATTGCCGCTCGCGATTTGTTGCATGCCCATGAGTGCAGATGAGAAGAACCGAAAGGCGTCTTTTTTTTGTTGTTGTTGACTACAACCATTATAAAGCCTACACATAATAAAGGCAAGTTTGGTTGTACCTCTTTTTGTCATGGAAGTGTGGAAAGTGATGAAAGCAATGAAATGAGGCATCTACTTAATGTTTGGTGCTTGCAGACCGCTTGGTTTGTCTTGGAGAGTCATTCGCGTAGCACTCGACAGATGGTAAGCGCGATCATTATTAGCTAGACTTAGCACACTACATATCGCTGCGGCATGTTCGGGGTGCGATCGTTACACGGGAAATAAAAAAAATCGAATTTTGACGACAAAATTCAGGGGTGCGATCATTACGCGAGTGCGATCATTATGCGAGTAAATACGTTACATTACATTCTAAAGGAACCAAATAATAAGCATGGAAAGTTTCGGGAACCTTTATTCATCCAATGGGGCCCAAATGCGAAAACATACTTTGGAATCCCCGACGTCACGCTGACGTACCGGCGCTGCGGTTTTGGCGCGAAATTCAAATACTGATACTTGGACCTTCATTCTCTCATCTAATAATCAAACTATATTTTTGAAATGACTGCCTGCAGGGTTCTCAAACAATGCTTCATTAGTCTAAACTGATCTATTGTTTCGCTTTAGTGCCCTTTAAGCTTGACTGCATCACATATTGACAAGCTGTCCAGATTGAATTGACGTGGCAATTTTGTTTGACCATTATTTGCCAGGTGACAACAAAATGCACCTGTTTCATGCCGCATCATGAGGGTACGGGCAACACTCAAATGATGGCAACTTGGTCCACAGTCGCCATGTTTTCGACACCATGTGTGTGCTGATCAGTCCGACAACTTGTACGTCACACTGTACGGCATCTGAAATTTCAGCGAGTGTTGTACCTTTAAAAAATTTTATTTTTCTGCTTCATGTGAAGCCTGCAGGTACTTGGACATTAACATTTGAACATTAGTAAATTTAAACAGATGCAAAACTCCTGGTCGCAAGCTTCAATTATCGGATATGCACGGCTGCTTGGTCTAGATATTTTGCATACGTGCAGCCTTTGAATCCTATTGTTTTGGTTATGTAGTGCGGCGCCGCTTATAGTGTGGGTATTCGCTATTCTGGCGACTTTTGCTGTAACTGGTCTATGCTACATATAAGAGGCAGGGTGCAAACAGGTTTTCGCTTAAAAAGGCGGTTCAAGTGAAATACTTTAAAGATGGCAGGCAGAAGTTGCAATCCAGCGGTTGTCCCCATGGCCTTATTCGGGATGTGTCTTATCTGTGTGCATTGCTGTTGCATGAAAATGGAACTCTCACTTAGCTCGCTTGTTTTGTTTGCATTGCTCACCCACTTTCTTCCTCCTCCCTAGAGATGAGCTGTTGCCAAGCGACATGAAGCCAAGGGTGTTGCCGCAGGCAAAGACACTGGAAGAGGAGGAGGAGGAGATGCTTCCCATGCCACCCATGCCCAAGACGGAGTCCAAGGTGTGTGTGCTTGCCAACACTTTCTGAATTGGCTCTCACACACGTAAATGAATACCCAGGAATGTGGACGCTGGAACAGCCACTGCCGCAGCAAAGTTGCAATGCACGTACAGTCAGACCTCAATATATCGAACACGGATATATTGAATTATTGCGTATATCGAACACTTTCTATGTCACCTAGAAAATCTTATGCATTAATTTTTTATTTAGAACGTGATTGGACGTAATATAGATACCGTATAATGTGGAATATAGGACGAGGCGGAATATAGGTCGACCCCCTTACATTGAAGCAAAGAAAACATGAAAATTATAAGGCACAAAACTTTGTTTTATTTAGTGGTGCCGCCAGACTCGTCACCTGCTCATTCGTTCGAGCTGTCTGAACTCTCGTCCGAAGACTACTGCTTTTCACTGGCTGCGTCCCACCTGTCATCCTCGGTGCCGTCCAAGGAGTTGCTAATGCAATACTTCTTCAATGCCCGCACCACCATATCGTCAGGCAGTGAGTGCCAAACCTGCGACACCCATGCAGCAACAGTGGCGAGAGGCAGCCTGCTCAGCCGGCCGGTTGGGGTCGTCGGGTTGTCACCGGCCATCCACTGATTATACTGTTCACGAACACGGTCATTAAAGGGCTTGTTGAGCACGACGTCCAGTGGCTGAAGGGTTGACGTCATGCCTCCGCGAAATGACGGCGAGCTCCGTTCTCCCATTGCGGAGTGCCTCCTTCATACCTGCCACTGCCGCAGCACAGTTGCAATGCACGTACAGTCGGACCTCAATATATCGAACACTGATATATCGAATTATTGCGTATAACGAACACTTTCTATGTCACCTAGAAAATCTCATGCATTCTTAATTTTTTATTTAGAACGCGGGCTGACGTAAAATAGTGTGAGCGGCGTAAAATAGCATAAATAATGTATATAGCGTAAATTCTCATGCATTCCTAATTTTTTATTTAGAACGCGGTTGGATGATAGCACTGGAATTCGACCAGCTTGTCCTCGTATGCCTCTGGCAGCTTCTGGCAGATTGATGTGCGCCGCCGAAGTGCGAATCCCTTGCGTCGCATGAAGCGACGAACCCAGTAAATGGAGCCCTTGAATTGTTCCTTGGGCGATCTCGATAGGTTTGATGCAGATGAGTTCTGCTGTCACTTGCAAAGATCTGGCACGATACTCGTGGACGAAATCCGCCACCTTGTCATCGAGCTCCTGGTGCATCCCGCGGCGCCCGCGAAAGGACGTCTTCCGCGCGTTGCAGGCAGAGAGCTTGACTTTCTGCGTTCACCAGTACCGGACACTTTTTTCCGAGACGCCAAAGTGCCGCTGGGCAGACATGTTCCCATGCATTTCAGCATATTCGATTACTTTTTTTTTTAAACGCTGTGGTGAACTGACGTCGAGTTCATTTTGCAGGTTGTTGGGAAATCAGCAACGCCAGGAACGATCGCTGCAGAAAAAGGGAAGATGAAAAAAGGGTTGCCACATGTATGCAAGGGCTCCAGACCATTATGAGCGTTTTTCAAAAGGCACAAAGTTTAGCTCGCTGCCCTGAAATAACTAACAATGCCACCAAGTTGAAACTAATGTGAAAAATAATGTGAAGAAAACTATGGCAATTTAGTTTCCGAAGTGCCTGTAGATTAAATGTAACTTTTGTGAAAAATTTCTGTGCTCGTGCTCAGAAGAGTTCTGTGAACCATGTATGATATACTTCCCAGTATCCTGATGGAACTCTGCATCATGCGCAGGTTTCATTTGATGAAAGTAAGGGGCATGTCATGGGTCGTGTACAGATAAAATTGAGTGTTTTCAGTTCATCACATCTTTTTCAATAAGTTGCCTGATCAAGGGCTCCACGGCATAATATGGTTGACTTCTACTAGCACTGCAAAATGGTGCATGCAGTCGTGGCATAGCTATTAAATGCTACCAAAAACAAGCTTAGCAACAGTTGCTGGATTTCTATTGCAAATGTGTGTGTGATGTTAATTGCATGTGGATCAAATACAGCTCTTACAAAAGATATATAAAAGAGATGTTCACAAATTTCACGCTACCCTTATCACCTGCATTGCCCCGAAAGAACTGTTACACAATCTTGATAATTTAGAAATGAACATCTTAAGTGCAGTGTGCCCTGAAAATTCAATGTTACTGGCAAGAGCATTACACAAAATTGTTGAACCCTCGTTATTGCGGTATTTCGAAGTGTAAAACGACTTTCGCCAGGTCTGTGTTTTGGTAACAAATATTTTAATGTTCTGCCCTGGGGGAACTGTACAGGCCCATCAAATCACATTTAGTGAAAATGGGAAAATCATTATTGTCAATGTTCGCACTAAGTAAAACCTATGTGGAGGAAATGTTGCATTTTTTCCACGTGCCTGAAGGTTTTATTGGCTGGAAAGGTTTCAAACAGACTAGTTATATGAGGGGGGGGGGCACTGCTTTAAAGTGTACAATTTAATTCGGGCAGAACAGACAGCTTTTGTTGTGCAACTGCTCAAAAGAAACAACTTCGCTGTAAAGTGGCTTTCAATTCTGCAAGGTCATGCAAGTCTACAGTTTTCTTCTGTTGAGATTAGTGTTTGTACCTCCATTTAATGCAAAGGAATGAGTGGCGAATATCACGAGGAAAGAATACTGGCACCCCTTTTATTCTCTGCCAGACCTTAGTTATGTTCTTTTTTTTTTCTTCTTTCAGGTCCTTCTGAAACTGAAGGCAGCGGAGGAAGCCCTGCAGAGGAAGTTTGGTGAGTGGATAGGCCTTGTGCAAACTTAGTCTGGATTTTCAAGCCTAGTGGGTTGTCACTGTTTAGAGAGGACAGCGCAAAATGGTAGACTCTTAAGTGAGAGAAATATGCAGGGGCAGACTAGCAAGGGTCAACACATTACCTGCATATTGCTTAGCTGCAAGCTTGTGCATGTTGGAACTGGCATTTCTTTGCTTCTTGACCGCCGTGAAGGACCACACATAGAACAACTTGGTGCCTTCGGCATACCTGGCGACTTTCTGGTATATTGTGTGGAGTTTGTGAACTTGGGCTTTGCCTACCACTTTGTGATTGTTGCGTCAAGTTTTATGAAAGATCCATTCCTGAAAAGTATCGCTCATTGGCCTCTGACTCTACCATTAAGCCTCATGATGGCAGGCTGTCTGGAACCAGTGGCTTTGTCTACCATTCTGTGATTGTTGAGTCAAGTTTTATGAAAGATCTGTTCCTGAAAAGTATCGCTCACTGGCCTCTGACTCTACCGTTAAGCCTCATGATGGCAGGCTGTCTGGAACCAGTGGCTTTGTCTACCATTCTGTGATTGTTGAGTCAAGTTTTATGAAAGATCTGTTCCTGAAAAGTATCGCTCACTGGCCTCTGACTCTACCGTTAAGCCTCATGATGGCAGGCTGTCTGGAACCAGTGGCTTTGTCTACCATTCTGTGATTGTTGAGTCAAGTTTTATGAAAGATCTGTTCCTGAAAAGTATCGCTCACTGGCCTCTGACTCTACCGTTAAGCCTCATGATGGCAGGCTGTCTGGAACCAGTGGCTTTGTCTGCCATTCTGTGATTGTTGAGTCAAGTTTTATGAAAGATCTGTTCCTGAAAAGTATCGCTCACTGGCCTCTGACTCTACCGTTAAGCCTCATGATGGCAGGCTGTCTGGAACCAGTGGCTTTGTCTACCATTCGGTGATTGTTGAGTCAAGTTTTATGAAAGATCTGTTCCTGAAAAGTATCGCTCACTGGCCTCTGACTCTACCGTTAAGCCTCATGATGGCAGGCTGTCTGGAACCAGTGGCTTTGTCTGCCATTCTGTGATTGTTGAGTCAAGTTTTATGAAAGATCTGTTCCTGAAAAGTATCGCTCACTGGCCTCTGACTCTACCGTTAAGCCTCATGATGGCAGGCTGTCTGGAACCAGTGGCTTTGTCTACCATTCTGTGATTGTTGAGTCAAGTTTTATGAAAGATCTGTTCCTGAAAAGTATCGCTCACTGGCCTCTGACTCTACCGTTAAGCCTCATGATGGCAGGCTGTCTGGAACCAGTGGCTTTGTCTGCCATTCTGTGATTGTTGAGTCAAGTTTTATGAAAGATCTGTTCCTGAAAAGTATCGCTCACTGGCCTCTGACTCTACCGTTAAGCCTCATGATGGCAGGCTGTCTGGAACCAGTGGCTTTGTCTGCCATTCTGTGATTGTTGAGTCAAGTTTTATGAAAGATCTGTTCCTGAAAAGTATCGCTCACTGGCCTCTGACTCTACCGTTAAGCCTCATGATGGCAGGCTGTCTGGAACCAGTGGCTTTGTCTACCATTCTGTGATTGTTGAGTCAAGTTTTATGAAAGATCTGTTCCTGAAAAGTATCGCTCACTGGCCTCTGACTCTACCGTTAAGCCTCATGATGGCAGGCTGTCTGGAACCAGTGGCTTTGTCTGCCATTCTGTGATTGTTGAGTCAAGTTTTATGAAAGATCTGTTCCTGAAAAGTATCGCTCACTGGCCTCTGACTCTACCGTTAAGCCTCATGATGGCAGGCTGTCTGGAACCAGTGGCTTTGTCTGCCATTCTGTGATTGTTGAGTCAAGTTTTATGAAAGATCTGTTCCTGAAAAGTATCGCTCACTGGCCTCTGACTCTACCATTAAGCCTTATGATGGCAGGCTGAATCAGTGACAAGTTCACCAAAGTCGCTGAGCTAAAAAAAAAATCTGTTCCTTGCAAGTCTGTACTGCTCAAAGTTTGCTGCTGCTAGTCTGCTGCGGAGGTGTGGCAGGTTCTTTCTTGGCTCTGTCTGCCCAGTTGTCACTGCCAATGAAAGCATATAGATTGGTCACTTGCATTCAGCTGAGATGATTGCATACATGCCAACCTTTACAATTTTATCGTAATATGACCTTATTTTTAGAGCTTGTTTACGATTGTTAAATTAATGCGAATAGTTTTATTCTTAACTTGTTTCTAGTTTAGGGCAACGCTGAGTTTAAATTGTACGGAAACAGTCGCCAAGAAACTTCCTAGACTTTCTTTTTTTTTCTTTAGATTTGCTCGATTGGTGTCGTGCCCATCCACTGCATCACCACCCTCAAAGTTTCATAAACATACTTCTGTCTGTGGCAACTAGAGAAATATGCCTGCTCACAGCATCCGCACAGAATGGCTGCAATTGATAAAAATCTTAGCAGTGGACATGTAGAATACAATAACCTTGAGTATTTTCTTACGAATTTTTTGTACATATTGGGTTCGACTGAAATACTTTTCAGATTTTAAGGTTGACAGGTCTGTTGGTAGGCATGCAGTAATGAAGTACACTTCCTTCTACTGAGATGACGTGTTCAATGTATTCACCGTGCGCTAAGCTCTGTCTAGAAAGATGCTGCCACTAAAATGGTTGCTAGTTGGGTCACCATAGGGTTCAGGCGCATGGGTGCTCACTGGTCAAGTTCGAATTAACTGGCGAACGCCAATTTTAAGATATAACAAAAGTTCGGGCCCATAGAAATGCATGGGTGCTGGCCAGTACCTTCGGTCGGCTTCTTTAACCAAAACAAAGAAATTAACCAGATTTGTATTGACACGCTCACTGTGGCATGGGTCACCGGTGGGTCACGGCACTTATTGTGCACTGTACGGCTGTGAAGGCTTTCTCTGCAGTGCGCAAGTGACATATTTGCCAGAAGTCAACAAAGAAAAACTATTATTGCTTCTGATCCGATGCGTTGTAGTGCCATCCCTCTCCACCTTGAGAAAGTATCAAAGAAGCACAACTTGCTGGCCAATTACTAGTGGGTCACTACGCACCAGAGGAATATGACAAGTGACGCACCTATGGGTCATGATGCAGAAGAATCAAGGCATCAAAAAGTGCTGCTGCTGCAGTGAACGTGTTAATGGAAGTCTGCTGTATCAGCTCTCAGCATTGATGCAAGCTAGCAAGAGAATTGTGCTGAAGGGATGACTGGTTCCTTCCTCGCAGCATTCTTGTGACTTTTATTTCTTTAGTTAATCCTTCTAACAAATATTTAAAGGGGCCCTGAAACACTCTTCTTAGCAGTCGTAGAATGACATCACTATTAAATTACGTCTCCTCACTGACGCTGACGTCAAGGGGCAGCTGCCGGCAGCCTGAAAAGGTTGAGGAGAAGCCTCTGTTGAAAAGAGAGGGTTTGAGAAAAACTTCTGCGCTACGCTTGCAAGCCTCGCACACCGCACACGAGTGTGAAATTTCAGTGAGATGCTCGCAGAGGCGTATGCTATCTGCAGGATGTGTTCTTTTTTTTTTTTCCACAAAGCCCGAGGGACTATGTGGAGAACCTGAGGGAAAATCTTAGGGAGAATGCTTCCACTGCGGCACTTTGCATTATATGCCATTGTGTATTACAACTTACAACTTCCAGTGGGGCAAACTGAAAAGCCCTTTGAAATGTCACTTCTGTCTCAACTTGCAGCTTTTTAACTTAGAACGTTTTAATCTTTAGTTACCAAGAGGGTCAGTTGATGCAGGACAGAACTGGTAGTTTTTTGGTCTTAAGGATTGCCCACGCATCACCCACTGTGGTGGCACACTGGCTACAACAAGCTGCTGTCGAGAACATGGTCGTGGGTTTGATACCCAGCCACGGTGGCCACATTTTGGTGGTGGTGGTGGTGGTGAAAATAAAAAACGCATGTGGTGTTTAGATCTACATGCACATCAGGGAAACCCAGGTGGTCAAAGTTAATCCGAAGTCCCCCACTATGGCATCTCTCATGGCCCGAGTGTTTCTTCGGGACACTAAACACCATGAATGAATCACTTTGCAGGCCCCTAGCGTGGTGGCTTGGACGAGCTGGTGATACTGATTCTATGTAAAAGTGTACGCAAGGACAGGACATCAAAGTATGGCACATGCACGCAGTGCTAAATTTATTCGCAATGGTAGTTCGGTATATTTATCTGTACAGTTATATCCCCAAAGGAGAAAATGACAATCAACATAGTCAATACAAGTCACGTTGGTTAGAATGACAGAAAGCTGAGCTAGTTGGTAAGGATTCATTTCGCCTCAGTGCTCCCTTCAGTTGATAGTCTGCGTTCGTGTTGTCCACTTCTCTACTCTTGTGTCCTGCCTGCACGCCTCACCTCTTTTTTGCATAATCACATTTGTTAGCAGTGATCGTGCCCCCCGCCTTCCCTTTGCTCTCATCTTGTAGCATCGTTGCTGCTAACCAACATGAATTGCAGTTGCAGAGGTAATAAATGACATGTTGTGCCATTAAATTCATTAGTTGCGAGCGAGCACTGTCTGTGTGCCATTCTTTTGTGTACTGTCCTTGCATGCACTTGTATGCAGAGCGTGAGTGCCTAATGCACTCTGCTAATTGATGCAGCTGTGATCTTGTCCCTTTGCAAACAGGTCCAGGGGTGCTAGTTGATGACAGTGACAGTGGCGACAGTGGTGACGAGTCGGACCAGCTGTTCAAGACCCATGTGCACCGCATGGGACTGGGCCGTGGCTACGCTTCGGCTGCTGCTGCCAAGGCCCGTGAGTGCGCCTCCTTAATACTTCACTGACAATGTTGGCAAAGGACTCGTGTTAATTATTTAAGAGCAGGACACGGAAGTTCCTGCAGGTGATGTGTTATTGTTTGAAATGTGTGAAGTACAGTTAAACCTTGGTTTAACAGTCTGCAAAATTGAATTTGCTTCATTATATCAAAATTTCATTCTATTGAAATTCAATCATTTATGCAAAAAAGAACAGTTGCCGATGGACTTTTCTGACATAGAAGGGGGTCACAATATTCTCGGGATGATCAGGCAGTCGGAAAGAGCAAATTTGTTTGTGAAAAAAGAAAAAGCTTTTTTGAATTTGAGTTTGTGACGAAAGATACTTTCATGCCACGGCAATGATATTTTCACGTCGGCGGTATGAAGCAAAGCCACGCTTTCGCGTCCACTCCGCCTCCGCAGCTGATAGTGTCGCCCGCAGTGGCACAACGCAATCATGAAAAGCACTGGCTACGGGAAGTGCATGCCTCATCTGCCTGAAGCTCCAACACGTCTCCGAAACTCTAGATTACACAACCACCAGCATTAAACGTGCGGAAAGACACTGCACGGTGTCACGCCATGTCACCTTGTCCACATGCAACAGATTACAGTACGATGTGGTTCATATATTTTGGGGGGAAAATGCGAGAAGGAATGCACTCATAGAAAAAAAGTATGATCCGAAGCAACTAAAAAATTTGATAGAATAAACTTTATTTCATTGACATCTACGTAATGCGAAACGTTACGCGAATCGTTGCGCATGAGACGCTGGTGCGCATATAGCTGGTCGGGTTTCAACAGCCCGAGGCACGATTTGTTTTTCTATTGCGTAGCGTTTTAAGACAGCAACAGGAAACCGAAATGAAATAGACCTGAATGGCAACGCCGGGTGCCGCCGAAGCGAAACATGACGCTCGCATTGCACTGCCTGTAGCAGAGAATGTTGGTGCGTTTGGATTATCCCGCACTAAAAGCATGCAGTACACTACAAATGGCACTACGCCCAAGGCACTGTAATAGATACCGTATTTTCTCACGTATAACCAACCCCAAGAATTCCAAGAAAAGCTAACAGTAAACTAACAGTTGGGGTGCGGGTTATATGCGAATTTCACCTGTAGGTGAGGCTTCACGGCAGTGCGGCATGCGCTACCATATAGCCACACCTTGAGGCAAAGTTCTCCATCATTTAATTTCGTAATCTCCTAGGGAAGCCCACCTTCTCTCCTTCATGCTCATTCATTCTCCTCCTTTTTACGGGTCGGCATTTTGCGTATAGCAAAGAGTGAATGTGGTGCCGGCGAACTCGTACCCACTCCCGCAGCGCTCCCTTTGTCCAGGCGAAGCGCTTTGTGATACAGCGAAGAACGAAATCACCATTTCATGCGAGGGCTGCTCTGGCCTTACTGTCATCCTCTGTTGCGACAATGCTAGCTGCGCCTGCGAAGTGATCCGATCCACCTCGGATGTCGCCTGACTGGTTCGTCTGTGGTCATGTCTATCATGTGAATCCAGCTTTATCAGTATCGCCGAAGATGGGGTGAACAGTCCCTGGCCGAAGATATGACATGGACGAGTCATGCATCTGTGAATAGACTGTTCTTGCAAAGATTTGAGTGTTGGTGTATGCAGTTTTTGTGCAGGTTTTCTTTTTCCCCTGCATTTGTAATTGGGGGCACTGGTTATACGCTGAAAAATATGGTAGGGGATGATGGTTATCACTAAGTTTGGTGGCGACAACAGTGAATGCGGCATGCGACAACTGAGGAGGAGAATTGCTGGTACCAGGATAAAAAGCTGGAGCGATTTAGAATAGAGGCCCCAACCATTTGGGGCCCCAAAGAAATGGCGTCGAAGCCACTGCGCATGCACGAGATGCAAAGTGCGTTTGGGTTTTTGTGTCGGGCACACTATTTCACTGATTTAGTGGGAGCCCCGAACTGCCCCAAAAGCTTTGCGTCAACAAACATGGCGGCAGCCATCAAAGCAACGCACTAACCTAACACCAGACTGATATTGGTTCATGGTAACACGTGAAGTTCGCAATCTAGAGAAGTGACTGCAGTTATCGCTTTCTCTCAACTAGCGTGTGTTATGCATATTGATTCATTAGATTCCTCTGATTCTGAATTTGATTGTCAATTTATTGGCTCGTAGGCCTAGAACTGCTTAAGGGGGGATGCTGCATCAAAATACAACTCGCTTATTTTTTTATGAAACTTGGTAAAACTTGGCAAACTTGTTCAGTTTCTTTTGCAGATTCCAAAAATGCAATTACATTCCTTCTAGCTTGCTTACTTCGTCAGATAATTAAAAATCAGTTGGCATTATGCGTGAAAGTAAGTAAAAAATAATCACTCGTTAAAAATTTTCTATATACGTGTTTGTGGACTCAGTAAACCATAAGGGACACAATAATGCAAGCAGATTTTAGTTTGTGAAATTATGTCCCATATTAAAGCCCATTGAATACGAGTGTCTCATAACAAATAATTACCCACAAAGGAAATTAAAAAAAGGGTTTGCATCAATGTCTGCTCCATTCATTCAGCTATGCACTTCAAAAAGAATTATTACGATATCTGCAACTGGAGCTGAGATATCGCATTTATGGATGCACTGAGAGGCCAAAATTTCCATTTTGAGTAAAGTGAGAAAAACAAACAAAGAAGCTTTATTTAGATAAAATGGAGAAATGTAAACACATTTGCACTCTCAAAGCACTAATATGCTCCCGGGGCATAATCACTTTGATCACTGCCACCTTTATGGCGCTTCTTCAGTGTTTGTTGCACAGTGTCTGCAGATGCACGTTTGTGTGCAGATGAGACTGATCGCTGCCGATCCTTTTCTCTCATGCGTTTAGTGCTTCGCTGGCCAGGATTCATGCTAAGCTCATGTAAAATTCCAGCTGAGGTTCTTTCACGGCCTGCATTGAAGTTCATTACAGCTTCTGCCACAGCTGCTTCAATGGCGAATAAAGATGCATGCTTCTCTTTTGGGGCGAGTGCCCATATTAGTGAGTGCAGGCTCTCATTACTATTCTGAGTTTTGCCACGCACACACCGCTCAAGGAGCTTCTTATCAGATAGCCGCTCGTAGATAGGCAGTAGAGCTTTGGCCACATGATCGGGAAGGCTATAACGATGTTTTGGTGCTGGCTCTTCTTTAGCTTTCGCAGCATTTTGCCGGCACCAAGAATTGGGACCAGTGGGACAAAGGCTGTGATTGGCGAGACTATCATTTGATGTCACGTGGTGATATGTCGCCATCACAGCCTTTTGCATAGCATCAATGTCATCACTGTGCGACTTGATTGCCCAGCCATAGTACGAGCTGAGTTTGTTCACAAGGTCACCAGTCAACCTCCCTTTTCCACCTAGTGGTTTCGAGCCCTTGTGTTTTGCCAGCAGATTGCGGAGGGCTGTCCCCATGCGCTTCTGCACATGGTTTACACATTCCTCTTTTTGGATATCTATATACCCATAGACTTCAGCCTCCTTTAGGGCAAGGAATGTCCTGCTATCCCCATCTGACAAAACAGTCGTATATCTCAGCTGGTGCTTCTCCCAAGACCTCTTGAATAGAATAAGGCCAGCCTCAACCTCCATTTCGCCAGATTTCTTGTCCGTATTTTTTTGGCATACGTGACTGGCCTTCCATTCTTCATAGAGAGGGTCATGAGCTTGTGGTCCGCGTTCGCAACCAGCACAAAAGTTGCTTAGTACGACGTGGTCCAAGACGAGCCCCGAAAAAAGTTCAATAACCGCGCCAACTCCGATGTGGGACGAATGCCCTCGGGTCATCCAAGACCCGTCGTAGGACACGGCGATGTTCCCGGGATTGTCCAGCCTAAGCTCGCTGTACAATTTCCGTACGGCTTCTGCGCTCTCCTTTTCTTGTCGCTCGGCTGCACGAGCCGCGGCGGGCGTCAACTTTGTCTTTTGGTAGGCTTGCCACGTTTTCGTGTGCAGTCCGTGGTGAGAAATGTTCATGATGGCGAAAATATCGTTGAGGGCCGTTTGTCTGTTGCCAGTAGCTTGCATGGCACGCGCAGCCAGAATGTTTATTGTAAACGGATTCACTTTTTTATCACCGTTCACGCGCGGCGAGCTCCAAACCGTAGCTTTGTCACCGCAGTTGGCGCAAACAAGTGACAGTTTCACGGCAAGGCCGTATTCTCGCTCCTCTTGGCATATTTTCGCGTTTCCGCCACATATCTTGCACTGTAGGTGTTCAAGAAGCGTGTTCACCAGTTCCAAACACACCACGGTGAAACTGGTCTCGTCAGGTGGGCAGCCACCGGAATCGCTCGCGGCCAGCAAGTCCGATTTTCTTTGCGTTGCTGCAGTCGATGCAAGCTCTCGAACTTTGGCGTCTGCTATTTTCCTACCTTCATCAATATCTGAAGGCGTCCGGATCACTGTATCACGACGAACGCGGCCGACGTCAGGGTCACTCGTTGACGGGACCGCTAAGCCTAATCCTGGTGTACGCAGCTCGGCGGCTCCGTCGCTCGATGCCTGCAGTCGCTCATCTTCGATTTGCAGTTCGCCCTCGGTGCCTCTCGATCTTTCAGCCACTCTTCTGATGTTCTGAATCAGTGACGACCTTCTTTTCTTGCCGTACTTATGTCGGCACACAAACTTTCTCGTTGACATCGCGGCAAGTTGCTTTCGCGTCCGACGACAGGACAAAATGGCGTCCGTGTAAGCGATCGGGACGAGCTGCAGACGATGCTCTCAGCCAATCGCGTAGCCGCTTTTCATCACGTGCCCTGAGCAGCCAATAGCGACTGGCATTTCATCATTTTTTCGCGGCGTTTCTCTACTGCTACAGGTGGTTGGAGATAAGCGCTGGCGCGCGAAAATTGAAGACGCAAAACTGCTTTTTCAAATGATACCAACATGGCCGCGAGCGGAGCTATAGCGCGGAAGCTGCGCGTCGTTGAAATTGCACCGTTTTCGTTTCTACAGCTACACAGATTGAGCTACCTTTAACGCAAAAAAATGATATTGCGGTTGAAATAGATATGTTTCAGATATGAAACTTTGCAGATTAGTAGAATAATGAACGTAGATTCCGAATATAACATTTTCCAAAATTCGATTTTTTCGCGATTTTTCAGTGCCAAAGACCCGTGTCCCCCCTTAACTTGGTTGGTGAAGGCATGTGAAGTTGGTTACTCAAAACTAAGCGCAACTAATTGCTTGCTGCCAATAGAATAACCTCTGAATTGTAATTAAACATGGAAGAACAAATTTCAAAATTAGCCTTCTCATCATAAAATGGTATATTTTAATTATTTATACTTTTCTTTGACGCCATAGTGGTGCTGCAAGCACGAGGCGCCATCTGCGAGTGCAAAACCCCATTCTAAATCTCTTCAATCCTGCATGTCCCAACGCTAACACCGACAAAGCTCTTTGGGGCCCCAAACTTTTGGGGCCCCTATTCCAAAAGTCTCTGCTGAGTGTGTGCCAGCATTTTTACATGATGGGCAGGCAAGTATCGCGGGGTAGCTGATGTGGCGGGCAACTATCGTTTTCAATCGCACACGCCTCGTGCATTTTCTTGTTTGCATGGAATCTAGTGGACGGAAAACGTATCATACGATTGCAGTTTGGCAGTGTACTGTATGGTAGTGCCAAATTGTGTTTTCTGGGAACGTATGAACTGGCAGAAATAAGTGTAACTCTCCCAAGTCATTTTTTGTGTTCTCGATCGCGAACGTTGGCGCTGAGAAATCGTATGTAACAGGATCGTATTGATGAGGTTCTACTACGTGGGTTTATAAAGTGGGCTCTGCTGAACTTGGGGGGAAGGGGTCTGCAGGCCATTCCTCAGGGTTTCGCGAGCCACCAATAAATTTTCCTGGTTCTGCGCTCGCCAAGTGGCTGGGATAGTGAACACAAGGTGCACTCGATCCAAGGGACTTCCATTACCCATGCCAGAGTGTCAAAAAGCACATTACAGTGCGCAACAGAAACACACAGACTGCACAATAACTCCACTGGCAGCTTGTAGCCACTCAGCCTCCGAAAACGGGCAGCGCTAACTTTGAGGGGTTTTAGGCAGCGCGCCTAAGCTCTTGCGCTTGAATCTCGGAGGCCCGTAACTTACTGTGCGCATTTCTCCCATTTGTGGATGAGTGCCGCTAGCGTGCGCGATACGCTGATGTATACGTCGGAGGTTTTAAAAAAACATGCATGCAGCAGTGCAACACAGTTGGTTCTAGTACGGTAGATTGGCGAGCGCAAATCACCGCGAATGCCCTATGCAAAAGAGTGAGAACGGCTAATGTCCTACAGACACAAAGCGGCGGAGTCCGCATAGCTGTGGTCATCAGTGGAATAGTATGTGATACGCATGAATACGTGGCTCACAGCAATGCTGGAACACTTCGTGCCTAATTGTGCCTGCACTTAAAGCCTTTATTCTTGCGTTTATCACCTTGCATAACACCGTGTTGCCAGCTGGCCGCGTGTCGTCATACGTGTGTAGGCACCATCTATGATCGCGTTGATAGCCACCACAGTTTTGTCCGCAGTGCTTGCTGCAAACAGTAGTTTCGTTTCGATAATTCGACATTCAGTGAATTCAGACATCTTTCTTTTTTTTTGCGGTACCATGAAATACGAATTAACAAGGTTTTACTGTACTCAAAGTAGAGTCGGCAATAATTCTAATACCTCTTGCAATGAAATATTGTGTGTCCCTTCCCCATGCAATAAGCACTGAAAACTGCAATTGTTTCTCAGCATGCCTTGGTTGCGATGCTATCTTGTCTTCGCTGATAATGATTGCACCCAGTTTGGACCATGTGGCTTGCATGTTGCCATCAAAGTAACCTGCCCAACACGATCATTGGTCCCAAACACGTTACGCGCTACACCTAGACTCTCTATTAGGGGGTGGGTACCTTGGCGCTTCATGGAGGTTAGCAGGGTTCCCTGGGCCCAACATGCTTGAGAACCCCAGTTTAACTGTATACCTCTAAAAGCGTGCATGCGGGCAGATTACGTATGTGCTTAGCCACACTGGCAGCCATGCACAACCACGGCCACACTAGAAAACGAGACGCACATCAATCTGCCTCCCACACCCGCAGTGCGCTTGATCATGTTACCACGAGTTCACTTCGCTCCCCTCTCACCCCCTCCCCCTTTACCCTTGCTTGCGCGAGCAGACAGTGGTCATCAAACTACCATCCTTCTCAGCTTACCCTCCCATGCTTTCACTCGCATCACGCTTTCAGTCGTGCAAGCTTGCCATGGTCCTCCTGATTTGAGAACTCTTTAGCATCAGCACCAGCCATGTTCAAGCTCCTTTTATATTGTACATGGTACAGAAATGGAGAAATCAGTAATTTGTCCGTTGTCTTCGAGGCTTCCGCCGGAGTATACAGGTTGCTCTGCAGTGAGCAAGAAGTGCTTGGGAAACTGATGGGCTAGGTTTCCTAAGAAACAGCCGTGCGACACCAAAAAGAGGAAATGAAGGAAAGCATAGGGACATACATGCTTGGTTATTCGGACAGTCTCCCTGCATCGCCACTAGCCCCATAGACTTAATGTATAAACGCGACCGAAATTTCAGATGCCTTACAGCGTCTCGTGTGATAATTTGGATTTTCGACTGTATGACTGTGTGCTTATGTAGCCACCGAGTCGAGCAGAAATAGCAATATTTTTCAGGTATCGCCGGCACGGTGGTCGGCAGTGTCACCGGCGCTCCGACAAACTAGCGAAACCTAGTCAATCTGGTAGTCGCCGACGAGAATTGCTTGCATTGACTGTCGATCTGTAGTGATATCATGACAGCTCTTATCATGTCTATCATATCACTCTTATAGACTGTTTATGGCCAGCTGATCTCTTTGATAACACGTGCAGAGCATCGCCGACTCCAGACAAAGCTCAAAGCGTAAAAATTATCGGTGTGCAAATATCAAAATTTAAAATTTCAAAGTGATTTTGAATAATGAAAACAATGCGAATCGAATATTTTTTTAATGTGAATATAAGTGGTTCTGCAAAAATGAATTTTTTTTTCACCAGCCAGAGCACTAAGAAAAAAAGCAAGTTTATTGTACAGCAAATAACGTACAGAAAATTATGCTTAGTAGTGAACAATATCTTATAGTACAGCGTCGTGTTCTTCTTTTCCTTCGTCCTTGTCTGTTTAGCGCTGTTAATTTCCGAAACATGAATTACCACCAACTCACCCAAGTTTCTCTTCTAGTACAGCACGTTTGCTTGCCAGTGTCATAACTGCAGCTGCTTAATGTTGTCATGAAGGAAGGATAGCTGCTTGACATGTTCGGAGAGCTGTGACCATCCTCCTATGTGTCAGAATGCCTTCATACACCTAAAAGAGCTGCTTACTAGACACACTAGTATCTAGTATCATCAGATATCCCTTTACAAGCCAAGCCAACTGTTTGGACTATGCTTACGTCACCACTCACATGACTGTTCTCTTTTTGGCCCCAAATTTCGTCATGTACATATCTTTCAACCTGTGCTTGTGGTACTGAAAATTGCTGCCTCAAGCAAGTGAAAAAAATTTCTCCTGGTTGACAAGCTTATGTCTTTCCACAGTGCTGATGTGGACCGAGCATCTTTAGCTTTTGTTGTTGAAGACATACTATCCGAGTTCCTTGGTGCCGAAATTTTCCTTGCTTCTTCTTAAGCCAGGTCTATAATCCAGGTTGCACTCCACCACTTTAGATGGGGGTCTTTTTTTTAAAAGCACTGCCATGCTTGCTACTTGGTCAAGTTTCTTGTTTGAGAACCATGTTTTTAGGCACTTGGCCAGATTATTAGCAGACGCAGAGGTTTCCACCTGGCGGCTGGTGTAGTGCAGATACATAGAGGCAGCACAGTATGGCTACTTCAGCTGATTGTGTCGTGAAGTCATAAGCATCAGGGGTTGCCCCATGACAATGCCTTAATTACTTTTGATATACTTCACTGCATGGCAAGGATGCTTCACCGCAATGCAGTTTGTATGTTTCGCCGCATAACATGGCTGTGTTGCACAGAAGCTGACTTACCAAATTTAACAATTTCCAGGGTTCGAATATTTCAAATAGTGTCTTTCGAATTGAATGCTAACTGATTAGAAGCGAATATTCGACGCTTCAAATATTTGCGCACCACTAGTGGAAAAGAATAGCATAAAAGGGCATTGCTAGAAAATTGCTGAATTTCCAGTGGTTCAACTATTTCAAATAGTGTCTTTTGAATCAAATACTAGCTGATTTGGCAAAACATATGTGCACACAGCAACATGCGTTGACGAACTCAGGCTGTATTCATGAACGATCACTTCTGAAAGGTACTTGTATTTTCACAATATATCGCTTGAGTAGCACCAGCATTTGCACAGAGATGAGGTAGCGTGCTTGGCACTGTGCCAAGAATGCTGTCACTCCTAGATGCCTTCGCATCTTAAGATGTGCTGCAGTCATGTGAAATTGAAGGCATCCCCGAAAGTGATGATCCAAGAATATGGCACATCTTTGTTGGTGACTTGTTGAATAAACCGCTTATTTTTCGGTAAATTCAGCATATTTTGAACTCCTGGTTATTCAGACATCGTGGTGGACCCCGTGAAGCTTGAATTATCGCTCGGTCACTGTAATTGTAGGTTCAGCTCCCACTGGCAGCTTGTTTTTTCTTCTGCTTTCATTTATGATTTCCTTCATTAAGAATGCGAAGCTTATTGCATATTTTACCTTCACTTCAAACTCAATGGTACATTTCAATTTCAACGGTAGCTAAACTTTTATAAAATGAATATGGATATAATGGATATAATGAATTGTGACATACGATGAAGTAAATTTAAAATGTTTTTCACTCGTATCACTGTCTAGTAAATAGGCGCTTATAACAAATATTGGATACTATAAAGAAGATATTTTCTTGCCAGATGGGACTTTGTTATAAAGGAGCTCAACTGCTGTAAATTTCATTTGTGGATTTTCTCAGCTTTCTGTGACTGTTGTGAGCACAACGATGCACAAAAGGAAAGTCGAAAAAATGTAATGTGCTTAAATATGGTCTCCGACCATGTGAACAGGAGCTGCTCATGCAAGCGATAACGACCTGGAAGCGGAAGTGCGGTCACGGATGAAGCTCATGGGCCTTGGACGTGGGCGTCCTCTTCCCCGCAACTGATGAGCGGTGAGTAGACAAGCGCGTTGCCTGTGCAGCTGGATGCTGAATTGCTAGGGAACACCTTTCACAGTTAGTTTTTTTACAGGGACAGTTAAGTGAAAAATGAGCTGTACAAGTAACTCACCATTGCGCAATACCTAAAAAGCCGCCCTTATCGCTAGAGGAGCCTTAGAAACCCAGGAAAAAAATAATTCAAAGAGTGGTGGTTACAATGACCCGGAAACGATATTCAAGATTTTGTACAGACATACTAAATCAATAAAGTAGGCCCTTCTGATCATTAAGTAAGGCATTTAAGTGCTTCGCATAAAGCATATAATTTATTATAAAAAATGTGCATCACTACCGATCGCAACATCACTATTCCCCCAAGTTTTCAGCAGCCCCCTCACAATTTACATAGCCCAATCGACGTCAGTTGGGCAAGCTGTTCGATTGACTACCCAGGTTGCATCATTGATATTTTTTCAGCTTTATGGTGAATAATTGTTCATAATAGTTAAAATGTTGGTTAATTTCCTTCTATGAAAAAAGTAACAAATATGTGACAGTTGATCACTACACTGAAGCACCTCTGGCATACAATAAGCCTTCACCTAAGCCTTTCGATCGACCTCCACGCAGGTCGATCGAAACTGCAGCGGGCTGAGATAGGTTTGCAGAGCAGTACCCCTGCAGGCCGATCGTAACACCATGTTCAGTCTTTGGCCCCTTTAGGCCCTAGCAAACACCATCAAAATACGTTACGTCACAGTGAGCTGGGGTGGAAACTTCAATGCGGCATCTTCACCTGTCTTTCGTTTTTCAGTGTTCTCTGCATTGCGAAACCTCTTCTCATGGCAGCTGTCTTTTTTTGGTATTGTAGAAGGGTAATTGTGTATGTGAAATCATTCTGTTTAGTGGTCCATTAAGGTTAACATGTACAGTGAAGCCTCGTTAAACCGTAGTTGGCCGTAGCTCAGAAAAAGTACATACTAAACTGTTGTACTGCTTAACTTAAGCGAAAAAGCATATCGTCCACTTACCTGTCAAAAACAGGACTTGGAGAGAGTGTGATGAAAGGGCAAAAACGTGCAGTATTTATTCACTTCACTGCACTAAATTGTTATTTTGGTTTGATGCTGCGGCAGCCTAGCAGCGACGACAGCACCCTCAAACTTACTGAAGCTCTGAGCCAGCTTTTCAGCCAGTCCCCTCTTCTTGGCAAAGTCTCTTGTGACAGATTCTTCGTTGGCGTTGTATATTCTCCATGCACGGGCACAGTAGCGCTGCAGAAGTTAGGGGGCACCTTTTTCATTGTGGGGTGCTGTTCTCATCGCACCGATTGCATTCACGAGGTTGACATAACTCGTAATTCCTGCCACTCTTGGGCCTGAATCACCTGCACTGTCGCTTTCCGTGCTGTCCTCATCACTGTCGTCAGGCGACACTTCGGCAACAGAGGCAATAATGGCGAAAAGTCGAACCACGTAGCCGACATCTCTAGCAGTCACAGCAGCGCTACTGAGCAACTTCTTCGCATTCCAAATGTCGCACACCGTAGTGAACGGTAGATCCCTGTCGCGTGCAAGCGCCAACTTCTTCGGGCCACGTTTGATAGCATGAAGGATGTCCAATTTTTCTTCTATGCTGAGCACCCGGTGTTTTTCTGTCCTTGCTTCCAAACACCAAAATGATGTTGATGTTGATGCGGCTTCATGCACAAACGCACAGGGCGCTTGGAGGCCGTTCCTATTTCTGAGGCTTCTGGGCTGCCCAATAGGGACAACGCATTGCTGCGATTGTGCTATGAAAAGTGGAAACACTGTGTTAATCAATAGAGAGCCAATAAGCTGGTACTGTTTATGCAGATACAAAATGCATTATATTCAATTGTTTCTGAGTCGGGGATTTGATTTTACTACTATGAAAACGAAACTGCTGTTTAAGCGGGTACTGTTTAACGAGGTTTTACTGTATCCATTTTGTTGGTTTTTAATGTGTGTGGTCTTTTTCTTTTCTTGCAGGCATTAAGAAGCCCTCAGCAGCTTCTTGGCACAGCGCTCTAGACAGGCGATGGAGTTGTGCCTCACCAAGCAGACACCTATGAGCTTCTGCAATGTAGTTTTTAAGACTTAACATCCACGCAAAAGGATAAGCATCTGAAGTCAGTCATTTCATCGCAACATTTTTAGTAGTCACGGCAAGAAACTCTGCAGAGCATTGTGATAACATCTATGCATGCACATGAGCAGCCGTCAGCGGCAGCGATTTATGCATCGCATAGCACTCTTTGTTATTCATTCATTGTTCATCTTCGGAGGCTTTGCGTTGTCTCTCCCCATTGTTTTCTGTTCATGGTGTGGCCAAGTCCCAAGTGCCTATTAAAGAGTTTCACTCACTGTGCTTTGTTATACTGGACACATTCAAGGTTACTCTGAACTCCTGGAGAACATGAGAAACAAATGCTCAGACATCGGCATTTTCGAAATGTTGGGTACGATTGTTGGATAGTGTGACCTGCTGCCCTGGACTGTTGTGCACTTGTGCTGCTTCCATTTAATGTTCCAGCATCTTGAATTGGCACTGCGAACGTGGATACTGGTGCAAGCAAATTGGCTTGCGACAATGTTAACGCAGTGATTTAAACTACCGCATAGGGCAGGCCTATTACTGCGTCTGTTTTCAAAGGGTTGTGGGCCCAGCTTCTCAGATGCATGATGTTAAACAGGCAGACAGGTTTTACCAGTAGTGAAAAGCTATTCGAGGTTTCACGATTTGCTGCGCAAGAAGACTGAACAAATATGGACAGGTGTGGTGTCTTTGAATTGAAGTTTTATAGAAAATGGGTCAAATACACAGGGTCACAAAAGAAACAAGATGTCAAAGATCCGCGTACCATATTAATGGCTCGGTGACCCTGTACCAGCACATTTTCAATATGTGTTTAGTTGAAAAATGGCACTCGTGTCGTCATTTTCCTAATCTGTCCTGTGCAGTAAATCGAAATTCCATTCCAACTTGCCCGGTACTTCATTCTTGCTGGAAGTTTCTGGTACATACTGGAAGTAAAAGACTTGTGACAGCATCACAGCTCCTACTACAAAAGTAATAGCACGGGTCAAACACTTTGGCGAAGCGTTTGAATTGTCAGACTGGGAATGAGACGAGTGTGGGCACTAGACGAGCCCCTATGTGATGGTTAGCCAAGATAAGTCTTTTGTGGGCAAGATCGTATGACTGTTGCATACAGTATTGGGAACCACGAAGTTGACGACGAAAATTGCTGATGCGAAATCTTGCAACTTCTTGGTAGACATTAGACACGTACAAGTGCTCTGTACAAGTGATTTCTAGACACAGTATCGCTACAGTTTATTTTGACGCAACTCTTGCCTTTGCTTCGAGTTGATAAATTCGAATTTGCCCTGCCAAATTCTAGCCGCCTGCTTAGCTCTGAGGGTAGAGGGGCTGCCCCGGAAAGGCGGTGGTCCCAGGTTAGAGTCCCAGACCAGGACGAATCTTTCTTCAACTGCGAGGCTTTTCTTTCAAGGAACCCGTATGGGTTTCCTTTGTAACAATTACGTTTGGGTGGATGTGTAATTTTTCCTTTATTAAATCATTTTATGTTGAAGTTTATTGAGCTGTTTAGATACAAGCACAACAAAAATTGGAGGACCGTTGTGAAATGCTGTCATAGCAGGTTAATGATTGGGTAAAATGTGAATTAATGACAGCCTTGTGTGGACATTTGAAAATGCCTTTCCTTAAATTGCTTTCCCTGAACCCAAGGGCTTGAAGGAGGCCAGTGGTGCCTGAATCGACCACTGGGCAGACATATTCATTCTAATAAACATGCTCCATCGCTTCCCTACCTAGTTTTACCGCAGCAAGCACGTGCTTCTTATATTTCGCTTTATAGGTGCGTGTTCTAAGGCATCCCGATCTCGCTTCCAAAAGTAATGAGCTTCCCTTCCCTGATTTTATTTCCCCTTAAGTAGTTACTCATGGCAGGTTTCTTTTCATTCTGCCCACCTATGAAATTATTTGAGCCTCTCCGACTTTCTGCTTGACGTTCTTTGTTGCTGTGTTGCCCACCTTACAGGCTGCATACTTGCTGGTAAGCTTCCTAGTTCTTTTTCTCCACTGTGAATGTTTTTCCTGTACAGATACCTCAACACTCTTCCAGCCCATTTACTTTGCTCCATTTTCCTCAGACCGCGGATCCGGATCATGAGAGTGAAATAATCGGAAGAATAAGTATTGGCTGGGGTGCATTTGGCAGGCATTCTCAGATGATTATTTGTCAAGAGAAAAGTGTGTAAAAGCTCTGTCTTACCAGTGCTCACCTGCGTGGCAGAAACTTGGAGGCTTGCGAAAAGGGTTCTACTTAAATTGAGGACGACGCAACGAGCTATGGAGAGAATGATGATGGGTGTTACATTAAGGGGATAAGAGAGCAGATTGGGTGAGGGAACAAACTCGAGTTAATGACATCTTAGTTGAAATTAAGAAAAAGAAATGGGGCATGGGCAGGGCATGTAATGAGGAGGGAGAATAACCCATGGTCATTAAAGTTTACGGACTGGATTCCAATAGGAGGGAAGCGTACCAGGGGACGGCAGAAAGTTGGGCGGGCGGATGAGATTAAGTTTGCAGGGACAACATGGCCACAATTAGCACATGACCGGAGTAGATGGAAATCTATGGGAGCGGCCTTTGCCCTGCAGTTGTCATAGCCAAGCTGACGATGTTGATATTTCTCAGTCGTTCTTCATAATCAATCTTACTGTGAGCTTCCCTCACTTGAAAACTTCAAACGCTTGGATACGCCCGGTGCGTGTGCCCTCTTTCGGCCATCATGACCCGAGACGTCCATAGTGGCCGGCGCCTCGCGCGGGTGGAAACCTTGGCACCCCACTATGGGAACAAAGACTGAGTATTCGACGTGGACGCCTGCAGCCCAAACCATGGCGGTTGGTACTTGGCCGCAGTCGTCCACCAAAACGCCGCGATGAACGGCCTTACGTTCAAAGCACAAGACGTAACACATGCGGAAAAGTGGCCATCACGCTCCGCCGCAGATCAAGACTCGCGGATCACTACCGATTCGCGAATGGTGAGCAGGAACATCGAAAGGAGCCTTATTCTCTATTTTGTGTCCCGCATGCTTCAAGACAGCAATTATCTTGTGGCCCTCGCGTCCCGCATGATAATATGGACTACCACGCACACAGGTCTCGAGGGCAACGAAGTGGCCAACGCCGCTGCCCGCGCATTCACTCTCCGGGCATCGCCCTCGATCGCCTCCCGTGAATCCGGATTCAAACCCCAATACGGCTTTTACCTTTATGGAAATCACCTAACATTACTCATTCGGCCATGCAATCTTTCCTAAGCTCTGTAAAGGCCTCACGAAGGCGGAGGATCGTACTCCTTCGCCTCTATACTAAAACGCTGCTCTGCTCTGCAGTCCAAAAACATTTCGGCCCTGCGTGCACAGGGAAGTTCCCACGCTGTTAGGAATAGTCTCCGCACCTTCATATACCCAACTCCACCCGGCAGGGCTGGGAGGCGGCCCTGCTCGGCTGCTTCGACCTGGCGAGCCAGAAAGCCCTGGTCGGGCGTGCCCGAGCCGGGCTAAAGCCAAATGGCTCCTGTAATGAGGAGCCCACCTAGTGTTTATAAGGAACGGCCCCGTAAGAAGTGCTCCACACCCTACCTGTAAATACTTCGGCCAATAAAGCTATTCAGTCAGACAGTCCGCAGAAAGCGCCTCTAAAATATTCATCTTGCAGAACTCGTCGATCTTTTCCTCCAAAGGTGACCAGCTGTAGAAAAAGGGAAGTCAGATTTGAGCTTTCGTTTCCGAAGAATGCACGTTGCTTGGGCGAGGTATCTGTGGAAGATTGCGTTGGAGTCTTCATCGTGGTAGTAGCAGACGCATTCTCCCACGGTGAGGTCGGTGATGTTGTTTTGAATGGGCGTCTGGATTAGCTAACTGGCTTCAAAATCGGGCATTGTGAGCTCTGCCATGTCAGGGGTCGTCAAATAATGCATGCCTAGGAGATATGAGCCGCCAAAAAAGCCAATCTTCTCTCCCGTACTTTTCTCATTATTGTAAACCTCGAAGGCGAGGTTCATAAGCTGTGAGAGACATTTGATCATCTCAAACATGAAAGTTACCTCGCGATGTCTAATGAATCTTCCGCGGACAGTAACGCTTTTTAAAGAGGGACGGCATTTTATTGCTAGGAGCAACAAAAGGTGGAACATCACGTCGAGGTTGAATTGCATTTCTGTGACGCAGTGGTGCTGGCCGAGTAGACGCTCAACAAGGTCTTGTGCTTTCGCTTCGCTAGAGTCTTTGCCAGAACCGTACAAGACGTACGCGCAAGGGTTTGACTGCACACTCCAACAAGCACATCAGCTGGGCTCTGTCCTTCCCTATCTTCGCGGACCTCCAGGCCAGCGCCGAAAAAGACTGTTCAACTCGCGTCGATGTTACAGTAATCTACAGCTCGCACCGTCCTCCCTCGTGCATTCGATGTTCAACCAGTTCTGCTCGGTGCTGTCTCTGTCTGGCGCACCTTGGGTGTCGACTGAATCTTCCGCACTCAGTGCTCTAGACATGTTTCATCAGTTCCCTTGCTGTCAACACGCTTCGCTGCCAAGTGAACGCCGTCCTTCAGACCTCTCATGCGAGACCTGTGCGTAGAAAGAAAAGGCACACAACAGCATTAGCGAGTAAACAGTGGCTGCGCAGGTAAGCACTGTCAACACACTTCTCTCAATGCTTGTAGCAAGCTGCCAACTCTCTTGAGGCGTGTAGATCGAAGACCTTTATTTTACAATTTATGCGGACGATATAAAGCTCTGGGCCAGCAGAGGGTCTCCAGCTGAAATTCAAGAGACACTACAAACAGGTATTAATGGCACTTTAGCAGGGAAGAAGTTTGAAAGTGTTGGTGGGATACATGCAAACTGGGATACATAGCGCTTCATCCTTGTGTCATTCTTGCACTATGTATCCCAGTTTGTATTAACGTCACGGCGCATTACCTTCAAGAAAGGGGCCTAGCCCTGTCCAGTGCCAAGTGCGAGCCCATAGTGGTCCCCAACCAAAGAGAACCGCAGGCAGAAGAGGAACGAATAATTTATTCAGTTTATTTATTCAGTTTACCCTACAGGCTCGGAGGAGCACTGAGTAGGGGGGGTTACAGAAAAATGACAAATAATTAACGCAAAGAAGGGAACTGCATAGTAAGAGAAACAAATAAGTTTGTACATTGGAAAAAAAGGAACACTGTTCAACATTGGAAAAAATACATACAAATTCAAGGAAATACAATGGAAAAGAAAGTCCAGAAACAATACAAAGGCGAATACAATACAAAGTCGTACTACAAAGTCAAGCGAACATGTGAAGTTCCAAATGTTCACGAAATTTCGCAGGATCTTTTATTGAGACAATATTATTTGGAAGGCTATTCCATAGTGCGATGGCGCGCGGTAATGCAGAGTTATTGAATGACTGTGTGTGGCCAAAAATGCGCCTGAAACTGAGATGATTATGAAGTCGAGTAGATGTGCGAGAAGGAGTTTCAAGCGACAAGCGGCTGGACCATGCTAACAATACAAGTGAACCAAGATATTGTCCCGAGAAAAACGCATGTCAAGGTCCTGGGCTTTTGGCGGCAGGGCAATGGTGAGGCGGACGTTTGGGTTCGGCAAGCCATTGAACGGTTCCATGAAGTCAAGAGGCTACTTACAACAACACAAAGGGTGAGAGGTATCAATGAGCACCCACTCAGTAGGCTCTCCATGGCCCTGGCTATAGCTCGAATATTATACCAATATCCATACTTACAATTCACCAAAACACAAAAAGGCAAAATGGAAACCATCCTCCGGCAGATAACGAGAGTTTTACTGGGCACCCTTGCATATTCGCGATGCAACCGAGTCGATGAGACGGCAGCGCTGCCTAAATTGGACGAGCTGAAACAACTCCACCAAGAGGCACAATTTAGTCGCCTGAAGCTATCTAGACAGGGACGGGCATTTATGCGTGATCTAGGCTACGATGTCCCACAATGCCCTGACAGGGAACAACAATATCCCCCGTGAGACACGGTAGACCGTATTACCGCCGACCCAATGCCTCGAAATATGGTGGCAGACACCAGGAACGTACGCAATATCTTTTTCGGGGGGGGGGGGGGGGGGGCAACCCAAGGTAACTTTTCTATGCAAATGAGGAGGAAGGTACGTTTACTAACAGAAATGTGAATAATGCCCACCATTCGCCATAAGGCCGCGTAAACGTGTAAAAGAGAGTTGAATTAACGTGTATCTCGCAGGTATGCCCCTGTGAGATACACCTCTTCTTTACTTGGCAAACAAAGAGCCACATCAAATGGACTCACGCATGAAATATGCGCAGGAATAACCTTGCCAAGAACAAGTTAACCAGCGAAAGTGCAAAATAAAGATCTATAGTACCGTCTTTTTAATTATCTCTGGAAGAATTATAGACAAATGTATATTTGCGGAACAACCACAGTTCTTTTGGATCTCTTCTTTACTGCTCTACCAAGTGCCAACACCAACCCGTGTTGTTATTTGGGAAGTTGCGTAACAATGCGTGGTCACCAGTCCCGTACAACCGCGTAGAGTGCAGGACGCTGCGGTTCTAGACGTACTGCGCCCACCGCGGTAGGTTAGAAAAACACCCCTATTAGGACAGCAGGAAAATGGCTACGTCAGGCGGCTCGATTGATAACTGTAGAATAGTCAATCATAACACACGGAATTATTCTCCACTTACGGCGGCGTTCTCTCTACTTCCTTTTTAAATAAAAAGGCGTTGATCCATAAATATTTTCACAAAGAATTGTTGCTTTTCCTCCCCGTTTCGCTGTTGCCTTGGCTTTTATCCTTAGTAGATCGCTTAATTTCTCATCTCCTTGCGACTCTTGTTTCCAGTTGCTAATTTTGCACGAAAAGTGCGGTACAATTAGGGAAGAACGAGACGAGGTAAGGGGTGACAGTCACATCGCTTATGGGTTGAACGGTTATTGCAGGGTCTGATGATGGACGCTGTTTCGCAGTATTTTATTTTCCACCTTATCTAAGCCATATCGCGGATATGGTTCCGAGGATCTGCTAGCGTCGCGACGAGCCGTCATTCGAGGAAATAATGAAGCAAAAGGAAAAGTTACACACAACTGGCGTTTTCTCCGTCCACAACTCTTTCCGCGTGGATACAGACCTGTTGACTATGAACCGAGTCCCTTTCCTGGCCCCTGGATCAGTCTAAACAAAGAACGTTGAACTAAGGAAGCAACAGCGATGCGCGTGATCGTTGAATAGATGGTGACATAAAAATTGTGTTGGGCATTATAAATAAAATAAAATATTGTAATTAAGACAATGAACTACGCCCTGTCTGCTGCATTAGATGGTGACAACTGAGTTCATATGAACTTAATCTCGCAGGCACCAAATCGATGAGAAAACTGGCCTCCATGCCCCAGGAGATGCCGATAACTACCGCCATCCAAAAGGAGTGAAAAACTTGACAACCATTTCACTTTGTAAAGATAGAATGGCAGCGAAAGCTGACGAGAGTGAAAGCTCTCAAACGAAAAGCAAAGTGTTTCACCTGCGCTGCGGGTCGGCCTGAAGATAGTGCAATATCGGACCAACCAGCGGCGGAGGTGAAGCAGGCGTTAAGCACCCCCCATACGTGGGCCGCTCCCGAAGATAGTGCGACACTGGGCCGACGCTCGGCGGTGGTGAAACAGGCGTTAAGCTCTCCCCATACGTGGGTCAGTGCCGAAGATATTGCGATACCGGGCACACCCGCGGCAGAGGTGAAGCAGTCGTTAAGCACTCCCCATACGTGGGCCTACCCCGAAGGTAGTGCAATGCCGACCCTACCCGCGGTGGAGGTGAAGCAGGCGTTAAGCACTCCCCATACGTGGGCCCATCCCGAAGATTCCGAAGGGCGGGTTATAGGTTCCCGAGTACACAGGCGTATGTGCCATTGATCTTGGACCCTTTTTGCACTATCACCAGGATCGGCCCACATGATGATGTGGAAGAGACTACGGAAGTTAGTCATACACTGCTTTCGCTGTAAAAGGCAGCAACAGTTGACCGCCGAGTAGATTGATTTGTCGGCGCTTTAGGAATGTGTGTGAGGAGTGGTGGCATTGGCGGATGGGGGGGGGGGGGGGGGGCTGCCCGACGAAGTCGAGCACTACACCTCAAGAATGACACCGAGGACTGGATCCTATACACGGACACCTCCCCAAATAATTAAGGCTTCTGCACAGGAATGGCAACCGACTCTACACCTTTATCATTTGGCCTACACTGCAATATTACATCACAACATCAAGCGGAACTTACAGCTGTCGTGGAGGCCGCGACCATGCCAAATTTACACGAACGAAATCTGCTCATTCGAGCAGATAGCCAGGCTGAATGCAGGGCACTCGCAGCTAGAAACGTTTCCGCGGCACTACACTCAGCATTAACAACGCACCTCAACGCACTCCCTAACATTAGAGTACGGATTCAGTGGATTCCGAGTCGCACAGGGATCAGAGGGAACGAAGTGGCAAATGCCACATCACGCGCAAATCATCCGGGCCCTCCTCTGTGATGGCGGGACCACTGAGTCTGAATTAGCAATATGGGTTCGCGCGGACGGAAAGGCGCGAAAAACTTGACGATTTGCGAAACAACTCCATGAAGTATCCAGAAGCAGACACACACATGAAGCGAAAAGAGGCGGTGCTATGGAGGCGTGCACAGAGGCACTCCCTCTTGTCCCCACACTTTGAAGACTACATACAAGGTTTGCCTGGTAAAGCTGCTTGCATGGCATGTGGCGGCTTCCCGGATAATGCTCACCTTCTGTGGGATTGTCCGGGGAGCCGTCCCGCTATTCAGGCTAGCCTTGCCAAACTCTCACCCACCCGTAATCCTGCGACGGCAAATATTCGGACAGACTGCAAATAATTGAGCAATTAACGAATTATATGCTTGCTCCGCATTCTCCTAACAACATGTTTATTCACTAAGAACTTCGCACGATCCGCTCATTATCTGTGTATTCTGTTGCAGTCTATCTGCATCAGGCCCATGACACATGACCAGTTTCGGTTTCTTTTTTACCAGCTTGATTCCAGGGCTCTTTCGCAACGATATAAAATATGCATCTAGAAAATGTTACCTGGACAATATTTAGATGTCTGGGAATTAAAAAGAAGATAATATATGAACGAGGAGAGCATCGTATCGCCATCGACACCTCCACCTTGTGTTCCCGATATTCTAAGGTGGTCGCCGGCTCTTTACTACGTGCTGCGCTGCTGCTCTGTGAGGAAAATGCAAACCCCGCTAAATTCGCCGCTGCGCTATTTGTAACCATCTGAGTGCTGATACAGCCCTCGTTCAAGCGTGTTCTATGAGAATGGCATCAACTGCGGAAGACGAGCTACCGAGCAAGTAAGAAAAGAAACCTGGAAGTAGCCTTCTTTGGCGGTACTACACAAGACTCTCGCCGTCGACAGCTCGGTGCAAGTCGTGCGAACGGGTTCTACAAACGCCAACGGAAACGACTATTATTCTTGAAAATCGCATGAAACAGCACCCTTTCTTGATGGAAGAGTAGAAAAAAGACGCCGCTGCAAACACGCCGTTGAAGAATCAAACGACACTGGACGATATACTACAGTAGAGACAGCAGCCGTTGTCTCAGAAGAAATAAAGTGCACTTAATAAGAAAGTGGCAGAAATGGTCACCTTAGATCTTCTTCCTTACAGCTTTGTAGAAAACCGGGGCTTCAAAGCAGTGATTAAAGCAGCTGTACCGTGCTACAATCTGCCGGCTTCAACAGCTGTCGCATGTGATCGTCCCGCGCCTGTACGACGACACAAGAGCAAACGTACGACTCTATCTGCGAAAAACACTTGAACAAGGAACAAGCACTCTCGCTTTTACGAGCGATATCTGAACGTCACGTGCCAACGAGGGCTTTATAAGCCTCACGTGTCATTTTCTTACGGTGAAGTTCGAGATGAAAAAGTTCACTTTGAACACGTGACATATGCCGGATAGTCATACGGCTGTGAACATAGCTGCCTCATTGGAGCAGCTATGCACCGACTGGGAGATACCAATCGAATGCGCGAAGTATATCGTGACGGACAACGACCGCAAAATCCCTGTGGCAGCCAGGAGACTGCCATGGCTCCAGGGAGCCTGCTTTGCGCACACTCTGCAGCTGGCGATCAGCGATGCGCTGTCTAGTACTTCGGCAATCAACAGACTCTGCAAGAAGGCGATATCGATTGTAGGACGCTACAAACACAGCCTTAGTGCGCAGAAAAGACTGAATGATCTGCAGAGGCAGTTGAACAAAGACGTACTCTATGTTGTGCAGGATGTTGACACAAGATGGAACAATCAGTACCTCATGCTCTCGAGGCTCCATGAAATCAAAGAGTCCATCAAACTTGAGCTCACCACTTCGGACACCAGCATAGATACCTTTATTTTACGCAACTGTGATCTTAAGTGCTGAAAAGTACACCTCCTTGTCATGTCAAATTCCAATTATTTTTGGAATACTGCATTGCCTTGAAGGTTGCAAAGGCAACTGAGGGTTTGCTAACAGTCTTGCAAAATGTATCAAGACCCGTTCTGCGGAGTGCGAATTTGACGAAGTGGCCAGCCTGGCCATGTTTCTTGATGGGCGCTTTAAGGCCACAGTTCATCAGGCATCTGGTCAGATGATCTGGCTGAAAGACCTTGTGACAAGGGAGCTCCAGGCAGCTTACTTGGAACCCAGTGGGGACACTGCCGTACAAGCGTCGACTTCCTGTCTACTGGTGGCATCCAATGTATGGAATGCTTTTGACGATCTAGTGATGAACAAGGAGAAGACACATTTGGCATCTGACCCTGAGAGGGAAGTTACAGACTATGCGGAAAAGCCTATTCTGGAAATGGGCAAGAATCCTTGTGAGTGGTGGCAGTCCATCGGCCGCTTCAAGTAACCGCTTTTAAGTGCACTCGCCCAGAAGTACTTGGCCATCCCTGCCAGCTCAGTTCCTAGTAAAAGACTTTTCTACCGGTGGAAATGTTGTCACAGTTCATAGAGTGCTTTTACTTTCTGAACATTTTGAGTAGTTAATTTTCCTTCTCGATAATCTGGAACGAGCGTTTTACCTGACTGACAGCATTACCTGACATTACCTGAGTACATTAATTACAATGAGTGCCTCTTTAACCTGAAGCAGCTTTGTAAAATGTAATATTATATTTAAAAGGGTTATAAAGCTATTCTTACCTCGTTTTGCAATTTTCTAATACTACACATATATTCGATATTCGATTCGATATTCGAAGACAGTTTCTTGCCTTATTCTTATTTGATTCGTATTCGAAAATTTCAATATTCGCACATCCCTAATTAACAGACGCTTCTACTGTGGTGAGAGGCATCAAGCCGGTGGGTATACATAATTTATCCTTTTTCATCCAGAAAGCCAGTAGGCTACCCGCCATGGTCGTTTGGCAGTTTTGGCGTTGCGCTGTTAAACACGACGTCACGGGATCAACTAGCTGCCGCGACCACCACATCTCACTAGGGGCGAAGTGCAAAGAGTTCCAGGTGGTCGAAAACGATCCCGAGTCCCCCACTACGGCCTGCCTCACACTCAAATCGATGCTTTGACGCGTGAAAACCAAGAAATTATTTGATTGTACGAAAGCCAGCGTTCCTTCTTTCTATGTGCTCAAGGGCAGTATGACGTAAATATATTTCAATCTGTTTTATTCCTATTCCAAAATCAGCGCTTCGTGATTGGTCAAAATTCTTCGACCCACGCCCGCTTAATCGTTCTGACTTGCGTTTTCACGAAAGCTACTAGAACGATCACCTAAAAACGTCACGTGCGCAGTGCTTATGCATGATTACGCTAACAAAGGAAAATAAATTATTTTGGGATTTCATGACCGTTGCCTAGCCCTCTACTATGGGAAGAAATCTTTAGGGCCGCGCTCATCGCAAACCATGCAAGCTCACCCCGTGAAGTGACGTGTTCGATATGCATTATCAACCGAAGAAAACTAAAAAAAAAATTTTTTTTTAGTGACTAGAGACTGCGGCTTTGCTCCATTTGCAAGCAATGGAAAATGGTTACTTGTCGATCGATAAGTCTGGCTCTCTCCACTCGGGGCCACTGGCGAGAACGTATTCCTTACCTAACGACGTCGCTCTGCTAGCGCCTCTCCTCTTAGAATGCGTTTAGGCGGCTTCTCATTCTAATTAACCCTGCATATTGTTAGCACTTCAATTAACGCTGTAAAGTCTATGCGACAGCACTTCCACGTGTAGCATGCGGCCTAGTTCCAAAAGATCCGGAACCTGTTTCCGGTTATTTGCATTTCGGGATTTAGTGAAGAAAGCACAGGAGGCAGTGTCTCTCTCTCTCTTAATGCGGAACGCCTGCGCTTCGCATTCCCGGCGCATTGCCGCCACTTACATCAATGCGACGCAGTGCAAATGAGATGCGATGCGCCACTTGTCGAATTCATGTAAGCACCGTAGGGCGACCAGGGCTGACAATATGGGAGCATCTATTTCCGTTTCCCTATCAAGATGGCTGAACACGGCTTATAGCTCAGGCTGCGCGGCAAGGATTGGGCGTGAACTGTGTTGGTGTATGTTGCTGCTTCGGTGCATTGAAAGCAATGTCGCTTATCTTGCTTTTACGGCTGATAGCAACACTTACTTTAGGTCATAGCAAATTTGTTGACGTTTGTGCATGTTGCTCGACTTCCTCTTTTCTGGCCCCAAAATTAGGTCGAACTTAGTTGGCGCACCGGCTTCGCTCCCAAGACCCTGTTGATTATGCAGGGTTTCGATGCATGCTTATAAAGCATTATGCTGCAACATCGCATTGTATTATCCGCCGGTTTTTTACTGCTCCTTTGTCCGATATCATTTCATGCACGCACCGGCAGGCCGTCGTAAGGCGCCAGCGACGTGTCGCGGATGCGATAAGGCCCCTCTATTTTGCAAGGTAGCACTACTCATATATTTGCCACCATTCCTTCACCCATGCCGCTTTTGTCCTGTTTTTCCATCTCGCCGTTTCACGACTTCGCTTCCGCGCGCTGATTGGCTGCAGTGCGCGAAACTGTCCAATCCGCTGATCAACACGTCAAAAAGTGCAGTGTTTGACGGAAGCCCGTCTGGTCGGGATGAAATACGGTGAAAAGGTAGACAAAACCTGGGTCACTACGCCAACCAAAGCAAAATTTTAAAAGAAAAGAAGACGTTTCGGCTCCCACACGGGAGCCTTGTTCACAGGTCTTACTTTGGTCGACGTAGTGTCTCGGGTTTCGTATACCTTTTCAACCCGTCAAGACGTCATGAAACTCGTTTTAGCTCTTTTTTTTTTTACTTTTTTTTTTCCGGCCGCCGTTAGGGGGCCACGTGTGCATCTAGCGGCCACGACGCACGTGCGTTTTGCAAGTATTGCAAGTTTTGAGCTTTGTTTATTCGGAAGAACGCCTGGCTGCTGCGCTTTTTAACGCAGCTGCAGGCGGGAAAGAGGGCTAGCATTGTTTGCAATTCCCGGAGGTACGCGGGGACTTCGTGGCAAAAGAATGAGTTCCACAACATCGGAAAAAAAAAGTTCCCACCTTCCAAACACACCGTTCTTTCCGTTCACTTCTAATACTTGTTGGCAAGGTTCTACGAAGGTTTTTATAATTTTGGCAAGCCAGACTCTTCGTTAAAGCACCGTACTTCTCTTAATTCGAGTAGGTCAGCTTTCACGAAGATTTTTATCATTTCCGTAAGCTAGCCTCTTTGTTAAATTTATGATGGTGCAGCACTGCACATATAGCGCGTGTAAAAGATTTAATTATCTTTTTTCTAACTGTTACCACCATGTTACATTGTTTTGTTCTTTCGCGTTCACATCATTTTTAATTCAGATATCCTTTAGGATGGCGTGCGGGGGACGCAATGTTCTCTTAAATAATTATGTGTCTCGTTTTCCTTGATAACTTTTGTGTATAGTACTTGGGAAGCCATAGAAGCGTGGCACATTTTGGTGGTGGTGGTGGTGATGTTGAAGCAGGCGTGGTTAGCCTGGCATACATAGCTGGCAATTGTTCCGCCTGATCCTCCTTCGAGTTGAGATCAGGGGTGTGTCACCAGGTGTTGATGAGCCCCGTGTCTCGCAGAAAGGCTATCAGCAGTCGTTGCTCTCTCTTCCTGAATGCCGCGGGCCCTCCGGGGAAAACAACGTCTTCAAAGGTCGTGTGCATGAGACCGATCTTTTGTAGGTTGTCGACCATCGCTTTTCTTTCTGTGTCAAACTGCGGGCATAGCCAAATGAAAAGTTCGATGCCGCCAATGTCACCACAGAAAACACAGAGTGGTGAAGCGCGAAGCCCAGTCTTGAATAACCAAGCTGGGGTGTACGCGGAGTCGGTCCTGATGCGGTATAATAGCGTCGCTTGTTCGCGTTAAATCCATGAGTCACACAGGATCCGTGTGGATACTTGTGCATCTCTCTAAAGTGAAGGCGGATTGCACTCTTAGGGTTTTGAAAAGCTTTTGGAGCATTCACTTTTGGGACACATGTCAGCGCTAGGCGTGCAGGGGCGTCAGCTTCCTCGTTTCCATCAATTCCTACGTGTGATGGAATCCACTGAAACCTTATGTTAAATCCTTTGCTCGTTAGGTCATCAATCAGTGCCAGAGACTGCCTTGTAAATTTCTCTAGAGGTAGGCCCCGATGTAATCTCTGTAATGCTCACTTGGAATCCGTCAGCACCACGACATATCGTGCAGAAAAGGCCCGTAGTTTCCGAAAAGCCGCGGTGATTGCGGCGCTTTCTATTGTTGTAGAGGAAAGTACGTGATCCAGTCGGCCAGACCATGACACATTAAGGGATGGTATGCAGAATGCCGCTGCACAGCTATCTGTTTGTGCGCACACCGAACCGTCTGTGTACGCTTGTAGATGGCTTTGAAACAGTGCTCAAGTGGTCGGGCACAATAAACTTTGCTTCGGCAGTTGAAATGGTGCGTTTCGTCGGTAGGTGGGGTACATTGAGGCTGCAGGTAATGTCCGAAAAAGACCATGGCGGGTCAAGCCGACTTCGTTTAGGCCATTCCAATCCTAAAAAATCGGAAGGTGTTCAGCGCCGCATGGATGTGTGAGCGAGTTCTTGCTCTTAGCCGCCGGAGAAGCGCCGTGCCTGCGCGTGACTCGGCCAGCCTTAATAGCTGCGTCAGCAAGGCCTGAGATGCCAAGAGGCGGAGTGGAAGAGACTCTGCCTCATTAGTGACTTTCTTGTTTGAAGCCGCCTTTGGAACTCCCATCGCCAAGCGAAGTGCCTTTCTGTGCACTGCCTCCAAGCGCTCGAATTGACTTGACGGTGATATCAGAGGGAGCTGATAGAGAATGCGGCTTGTTATCAGTGCAGCGTTCAGTTTAAGCATAGATATAGGATTGTTTCCCCAATGTACACCTGCCAATCGACGAAGTGCGTTGACTCTTTGCACTGATGCAGCCACAACACTTTCGACCGCACCACGCCATAGTAGCTTGTTGTCGATGGTGACGCCCAGGAATCGAGCATAAGTTGCACGAAGAATTGAATGCCCTCTAATATTCAGCGTCAGACGTGTTGACTTGCGTCTCACTCCCAGCAAAAGCATGAAGGCAGATTTTTCTGCTGATAAAGAGAGGCCAAGCGTCGATAAGTGGCGATCGATAGTGGAGATTGCGGCCTGGACTATCCGGGCAAACGTTTGTGTTGGTACCCCGAGATCCAAATGCAGATGTCATCTGCGTAGATGGACATTTTAACTGCCGTCCGACCTACCTTCAGGACATCTGGAAGGCTGGCCATGGCAACGTTAAAAAGCAAGGGAGATAGGACACTTCCTTGTGGGACGCCGAGGGAAATTCGTCGCTTGTCACTCATTATACTTCCGAGCTTAACTTGGACACATCGATCACTGAGAAATTCATGGACGAATCGAAGAGCATTTCCCGAGACGCCCATGGCTCGAAGTCCGTTGATGATGCCTGTATGAAGTACACAGTCGTATGCCTTGGCAACGTCCATAAAGATGGCGAGTGTGGAAAGGCCGTCTACGCGATGGTTCTCAATATGGTTTAGTAGATCCAAGACACTGTCCTGGGCACTCAACCGTGGACGAAATCCGGTCATACATGATGGCAGTCTATTTCTTTGCTCAAGATACCATGTTAACCTCGTACATATTAGTCTCTCCATCAACTTTGATACGCGTGATGTTAGCGATACTGGCCGATATGAGGTGAGGTTTGCAGGATCCTTTCCGGACTTGAGCACTGGCACCACCCATGCTGTCTTCCACGCTTCTGGGATCTCTCCTGTGCTGCAGACGTGACTAAATATGTCCAGAAAGGCTCGTTTTCGTTCATATGGCAGATTTGTCAGCATCTGAAAGGTGATCGAATCGGGACCCACAGCACAGCGTCTTCTTAATTTGCTGAGTGCCAAATCCAACTCACGAAAGGTGAACGGCGTATCCATGGTATGGAATGCTTCAGACAACAGAGGGTTCGATACTCCTGCTGATCTGCCAGATGTGTATACGTCTGCAAAATCTTCTGCAAGGGTTGGCAAATCTTTTCCTTGCTTTAAAGCAAGTGCTTCGAATGGCCTGTGTAGGCGAATCTTTCCGGATGGGCTATTCATTACTCTCCATATCCTTGTCATGGGAGTAAACGCCGATAAACTCTCACAGAAAGCAGCCCATTGAACTCGTCTTAACCTTTTTGTGTGACGACGGATGACAGCGTTTATCCTGTTGTATTCAGTTTTCGCAGATGGATTTCCCGTTTTTCTCATTAGTTTTTGCACCGCTCTCCTACGCGCTGCGCAGATGTTCTTTAGTTTCAAATCAGGAGTAGGGAAATGATCTGGCAGTTTCAACATTGAGGTAGCCACTCTTTTGCTCCGCAGCATATCTGGGAACAGCTCACCAGGGGTTCATCCAACGCTTCTCTGTAGGTGTCCCAGCGTGTCACAGCACAGAATTGTCGCCCAGCAGTGTGAAATCCGGTGATGTTGGTGAAGATCGGAAAGTGGTCACTGCCCATCCTGTCTGGGGCCGTTGTTGACGATACGACAAGGTCTGTAGAATGGATCACGAGGTCTGTGGCACTCCATGAATCTAGTGGTCTGAAGAAAGTCGGTTTGCCATCGTTCGCGATACATAAGTCAGCAGCATCTGCGGCTGCGACAAGTTCCTTGCCTCGGGAATCTGCAGTCTTATCTCCCCAAAGCGAATGATGTGCGTTAATGTCGCCACGGATTATTATAGGAGAGGGGCAACGAATGCAAAGGTCCTTTGAACGCCTCCATGGAGACCTTCCTGCGCGGACTTATATACACCGACACCACACTGAGTTTTCGTTTTCCTAGGCACAATTGAACAGCGGCGACTTGCAAGAAGGTAGAACACAGGTCTTGCACTGGTAAGGTGACGTGAGCTATTTCTCGCCCGATGTATATCATCGCACTTCCATTTGCAAATGGTGGTATCCACGGATTTCCATGTCTGATGTACCCTGGGATCGTCCTTCCATTTGGGAGACCGGCCTCCGAGAGGGCTAGAATTGGTATAGGTATGCCTCGAAGGAAAAGGCTGAGTTCAAAAAGAAGCTGTAGAATACCGGCGCAGTTCCATTGCATTATTAAGGGCACTTTTGGACGACGGAATGGACCAAGTGGGCGAGAAATTGCCATTATGCTACTGAGGGTATGTGGAAGTAGAGCAGAGTATTACTGACTCAAGGGCCAGCACTGCTTCCAGCATATCCTTCGTTGAACTAGCACGCATCTTCGCGACGTGGGAACGTAGTGCCGTGAACAAAGCGCGTATCACATGCTGGCAGTTTTCCTGCTGACTGTTTCCAAGTGGTACTTGAGGTCGGTTTACTGCGGCCGCATAGTGCGTTTTTCGGACTCTTTTCGAACAGGTTTCTCAGCGGCTGTGACCGTTTGCGTTGGCTCAATAACTTCGTTTATCGGTGTGAGACGCGGGAAGTGAGATGCGTACTCTGTTTCCAAACCAGTTAGTTGTGGCGCTCTGGACGTCTTTTTTGTGTTCGATGGTGCGCTTGCACTCTTTGGACCCAGAACAAACAACTTATTTCTTCGCTGAGCAGCTGTCCGCGCAGGACATCGACCGTAGCTAGCAGGATGGTCACCGCCGCAATTTGCAGACACAAAGTTGTCTTTACTTGCACACGTCTTAAAGTCATGAGGTCCCCCACAGCGCTTGCACCTCTGTTCCCCACGACAGTACTTAGCGATATGTCCGAAGCGCTGACACTTAAAACAGCGTGGTGGTGTCTCCACGTAGTCGACAAGCTCGTGTCTGGTGAAACCAAGGTTGATCTTCTCCGGACGTTCAGAATTTGGAGCAAATGTGAGAACCACCGAGTTAGTGCGCTATGACTCCCATTCAGATAACGAGGTTTGGATCCGACGGATGATTCTTGCATGGAATACTCCCTGAGGTCTCAGGTAGGTGAGCAGCTCTTCATCAGAGTACCATTTAGGGACTCCTCTAACAATGCACGCGTTTTTCATATAACTGTGTGGGACACGGGCAGATATGACTATGCCGCCGATATTCTTGGTCTCTAGAAGGACGTTGGCTTGTCCTTCTGTCTCTACATCTAAGAGCAATGCTCCCTGTGCTGTGAAGTGGCTCTTCACTGGTGCTCCACCGAGAAACGTTTCAAGCTTAGAATACAGGACAATAGGGTTTACTTGCCCTAAATCATCTCTTTCGGATGCTGCAGTGATTAACACTGGAATGCCCTCCGCCCTGTCTTTACGATGGCGCACAATTCGGAAACCACCCTCATCCATGTCTAGGTCTGAAGGGTTCGACACGTTGTCGTCCTCGACGATAGTTGACTCGTCTTCAGATTCACCAGTGTCTTGTCGCTTGCAGTCAGGCTGGCTTGTACAAACGAGCTGGCGTTTCTGACCCGGTGTCATCCCTTGGGAGGTCATGGCGGGCTGCTCGTCGGGGCCAGCTTGGTTCCTTCTAGCACCTTGTGAGGCGGCGGGTGGCGCAGCACCCGTCGGTCTCCAATACGGAAGGTACCTTTTAGAGTCGACAGACGTCTTGAACTGTTCTGACCAGTAATATTACCAGAAAATAATGAAAATAACGATAAATGTAGGCAGAGCTACTCAGACAGGCTAGCAGCAGGTTCGTCGTCTTCTTCCGACACATCTTGCTCCTCGTACGTTTGCGTGTTGTCTATGCGGCAAACATAACTTTTTTCATACAAGTATTCTTTTTTTAAAGCTGCGATGCATGAATCATATGAGGTTACACAATACATCCACAAAGTATTTTCACATATGTACAATAAAAACTACTCATTACGTGCGGCGTTTTTATGAGACGATGTAACGAAATAGAAGCACGCGGAGTTTTTCTTGCTTCGAGTATACTTTCGAGTATACTCAGAAGGTGCCAAGAAAATAGCAAATCAAAGTTATATTTTGTGTGCGTCCAAAAATGTTTACATGGAGTACTTTGGAATATTGCTTGATTGTATCTTCTAAAAAGTAATGGTCTCTACACCCAACACAGACAACACAGATATCGAACACCTTAAGAAAGAAAACGCAGTTATGTGTGATTTAATCCAAAAGCTTACCCAGGAGGTTGGCAGCCTCAAACAACCCGAAACCTTACGCACACCCAACACCCTAGAACCCGCTAGCAACAGCCAAACCGAAGAACTCTCAAGACCAGCCCCAAAAAAGCGAGCCCTCCAAGAAGGAGTTCAGGGCCAAGTACGCTCCGAAGTCAAGGACATGCTCGTAACCCTCCAAAGCACGGTAGAAACATTACACAACTATCTAATCGCCATTATGCACAGAGTCACCGCCATGGAAGCTGATATTCATACCCTTTTCACGCAAACCGCTTCCAGCACTCAAGCCGTAGCCATGGACACAACAGAAACCCTCGCCGCCACCCTTCCACCTGTGGCATACCCTAATGTTCATCATGGCACACACTAGCACTGACACTAGGTACTGGCAGTGGAACTGCCGAGGCTACCTCCACAAACAACCTGTTCTCCGTCAACACCTCGGTACTACTTCATGTCAACCCGACGTAATCTTAGTCCAGGAAACGCACGACACTCCAGTCAACCTTCCTGGATATCAACCTTTCAAAGCGAACAACGCTCCACACGGAGTCTCCACACTCGTTCGAAAAAGAATTACCGCAATCGAACACCTCTTTACTGAGCTCATCCCGCAAAGAAAACGAAAGAAAAGAATCCTTATCCTCAATATCTACAATACTCCATCTCAACGCCATAACCGATTTCTAACCCTCTTCAAAAAGGCCCTGAACATCGCAGGCAGCAGCCCCCTCATCAATAAAAGGCGACTTCAATCTCCCGCACACAGGATGGGGTTACAGACACAGTTCTGCTGCAGGTCGTAGCTTATGGCAAGACTCCCATGATCTCGGGCTTGCACTCATTACTGACCCAGCTTTCCCCACTCGCCTCGGCACTTCCACTGAACGAGACACGAGACCAGACCTCACTTTCACCAAAAACGCAGACAACGCCCATTGGCGCAACACCCAACACGACCTCGCGAGTGATCACTCTGTCATTGAAATTACTCTCCCACACCTAACAGCCGTTACGAGAAGAACAAGGACTTTACTTGGACGCACTGGGATGCGTTCCGTAAACGCCGTGTGACAGCAACAACCGACACTCCCATTACCGACATAAAGTTATGGCCATGCGATCTACAGTCTGATACTAAATCGGCCACCCGCACTATCACAGCAGATGCCCCAACTGAGCGCATGGACAGCAGACTCGCCCACCTTATAGAAGGTAAAACATCCAACCTCTTTGGACGGAAGGGACCACGCCTCAATAGAAGTTTCAGACGGAAGGTCGCACTTCTCAACAAAAAAATTGAAGCACACTGCCGCGTGCTAAGTCAACAGCAATGGACAGAGCTCTGTAACTCTCTAGACGGGAAACTCCACCACCACCGCTCGTGGAAAATACTCAAACATTTGCTTGATAGCACCACCACCCGCTCATATCAACAAGACCTCCTCACGAAGGTTTTATTAACAGAAAGCAAGATGCAAGTTGTACATCCCATCTGGGCCCACGCAACCTAACGGGCCATACACAGGGACTTCCAACCCTGCCCTTGATGAAGATTTCAGTGTGGCAGAGATTCATGCTGCCATGCACAAGCTGAACAGCCGTTTGGCGCCAGGCCTCGATGGTGTTATGAATAAAACACTAAGAAATCTAGATGAACCCTCGGTGCAACAACTCACCGAATACATCTACAACTGCAGGCGCCCAGAATCCATTACTCCGACATGGAAAATGGCCAAAGTAATTCTCATCCTCAAACCCAGTAAACCATCTAGCCTTGCCAATCTCCGGCCCATCTCGCTAACTTCATGTGTAGGCAAAGTCATGGAGCACGCACTCCTAGCCCGTGTAAACACTCACCTCGAAGACACATCTGTTTACCCCCACTCGATAATTGGCTTTAGACAGCATCTTTCCACCCTAGACTCTATGCTCCAACTTCAGCACCAAATTCTATATGGCAAATCCCGTCACACGAAGGTGATCTTGGGCCTCCACCTCGAGCGCGCCTTCGATAACATCAGGCACTCCACCATCCTCGAACGCATCTCCTTGCTCAACCTTACACGCACTTACAACGCACTTAGAACTACGTAAGAGACTTTCTATCCAATCGCAAGGCGTTCCTGTCGGCCGGAGACATTAGATCGGAGGAACTCTCCCTCGGCAGCACGGGCACACCGCAAGGCTCTGTCATTTCTCCAATACTGTTTATTCTCGTTATGCTCGGATTAGCACAAGGACTACAAAAACTCGACGGCATTGAACACACCATATGGACCGATGACATTACAATCTGGGCTGCGAAGGGCAGTGACGGCCAAATCGAAACTGCCCTATAAGACGCCATTGACGTCATAGAAAATTATCTTCAAGGCATGGGGCTTCGCTGTCACCCGTGAAAAGTCGGAAGTTCTCCTATACCGCCCCACACTCCGTCGACGGCCCCCACGGGGCTCCACGAATAAACGCCAATACGAGGAAATCGAACTCCACCTGAGGGATAGCCGACCCATACCCGTGATCCCAAGCATCCGCGTTCTTGGTATGACCATAGAAGCCAACGGAGCAAACTCTACGGCTATCTCCAAGATCCTTCATCATCATCATCATCATCATCATCATCATCATCATCATCATCAGCAGCAGCAGCAGCAGCAGCAGCAGCAGCAGCAGCAGCAGCAGCAGCAGCAGCAGCAGCAGCAGCAGCAGCAGCAGCCTGGTTACGCCCACTGCAGGGCAAAGGCCTCTCTCATACTTCTCTAACTACACCGGTCATGTACTTGTTGTGGCCATGTCCTCCCTGCAAACTTCTTTATCTCAGCCGCCCACCTAACTTTCTGCCGCCTCCTGCTACGCTTCCCTTCCCTCGGAATCCAGTCCGTAACCCTCAATGACCCTCAGTTATCTTCCCTCCGCATTACATTGTCCTGCCCATGCCCATTTATTTTTCTTGATTTCAACTGAGATGTCATTAACTCGCGTTTGTTCCCTCACCCAATCTGCTCTTTTCTTATCTCTTAACGTTACACCCATCATTCTTTTTTCCATAGCTCGTTGCGTCGTCCTCAATTTAAGTAGGACCCTTTTCGTAAGCCTCCCGGTTTCTGCCCCGTAGGTGACTACTGGTAAGACACAGCTATTATACACTTTTCTCTTGAGGGACAATGGCAATCTGCTGTTCAGGATCTCAGAATGCCTGCAGAACTCATCCCAGCCCATTCTTATTCTTCTGATTATTTCCGTCTCATGATCTGGATCCGCGGTCTCTACCTGCCCTAAATAGATGTATTCGCTTACCACTTCCAGTGCGTAGCTACCTATTGTAAATTGCTGTTCTCTTTCGAGACGCTTAAACATTAATTTAATTTTCTGCAGAATAATTTTTAGACCCACTCTTCTGCTTTGCCTCTTCAGGTCAGTGAGCATGCATTGCAATGGGTCCAGTGCGTTACTAAGCAAGGCAATATCATCAGCGAATCGCAAGTTACTAAGGTATTCTCCATTAATCCTTATCCCCAATTCTTTCCAATCCAGGTCTCTGAATACGTCCTGTAAACACGCTGTCAATAGCATTGAAGAGATCGTATTTGCCTACCTGACGCCTTTCTTTATTGAGATTTTGTTGCTTTCTTTATGGAGGACTACGGTGGCTGTGGAGCCGCTATAGATATCTTTCAGTATTTTTACATACGCCTCATCTGCACCCTGATTCCGTAATGCCTCCATGACTGCTGAGGCTTCGACAGAATCAAACGCTTTCTCGTAATCAATGAAAGCTATATATAAGGATTGGTTACATTCCGCAGATTTCTCTATCACCCGATTGATAGTTTGAATATGGTCTATTGTTGAGTAGCCTTTACGGAATCCTGCCTGGTCCTTTGCTTGACAGAAGTCTACGGTGTTCCTGATTCTATTTGCGATTACCTTAGTATGTTCTTTGTACGCAACGGACAGCAAGCTGATCGGTCTATAATTTTTCAAGTCTTTGGCATCCCCTTTCTTATGGATTAGGATTATGTTAGCGTTCTTCCAAGATTTCGGTAGGCTCGAGGTCATGAGGCATTGCGTATACAGGGTGGCCAGTTTCTCTAGAAGAATCTGTCCACCATCCTTCAAGAAATCTGCTGTTACCTGAACCTCCCCAGCTGCCTTCCCTCTTTGCATAGCTCCAAAGGCTTTGTTTACTTCTTCCGACGATACTTGTGAGATTTGGAATTTCTCTAGACTATTCTCTCTTCCATTATCGTTGTGGGTGCCACTGGTACTGTGTAAATCTCTATAGAACTCCTCAGCCACTTGAACTATCTCATCCATATTAGTAATGATATTGCAGGCTTTTTCTCTTAACGCATACATCTGATTCTTGCCAATTCCTAGTTTCTTCTTCACTGCATTTGGGCTTCCTCCGTTCCTGAGAGCATGTTCAATTCTATCCATATAGTACTTCCTTATGTCCGCTGTCTTACGCTTGTTGATTAACTTCGAAAGTTCTGCCAGTTCTATTCTAGCTGTAGAGTTTGTGGCTTTCATACATTGGCGTTTCTTGATCAGATATTTCGTCTCCTAGCGATAGCTTACTGGTATCCTGTCTAACAGAGTTACCACAGACTTCTAATAAACACTCCTTAATGATGCCCACAACATTGTCGTTCACTGCTTCAACACTAAGGTCCTCTTCCTGAGTTAAAGCCGAATATCTTTTCTGTAGCTTGATCTGGAATTCCTCTATTTTGCCTCTTACCGCTAACTCATTGATTGGCTTCTTATGTACCAGTTTCTTCCGTTCCCTCCACAGGTCTAGCATAATTTGAGGTCTTACCATCCTATGGTCTCTGCAGCGCACCTTGCCGAGCACGGCCACATCTTGTATGATGCCAGGGTTTGCGCAGAGTATGAAGTTTATTTCATTTCTAGTCTCGCTGTTCGGGCTCCTCCACGTCCTTTTTCGTCTATGCCGCTTGCGGAACAAGGTATTTCTTATGCGCAGATTATTCTGTTCCGCAAAGCCTACTAATATCTCTCCCCTGCTATTCCGAGTGCCTATGCCATATTCCCCCACTGACTTTTACCTCTCAAAAAGAACCTTCCCCACCCCGCACCGCAAGTTAAACAGAGCACAGGCAACCACCCTTCGCCTGTTACAGACCAACACATACCCCTCCCTCACACGCTATCACATCATATACCCCGACATCTACTCGAGCCAGTCGTGCAACATCTGTAAAAGTCAATCAGCAACACTACCCCACATACTATGGGAGTGCAAAAATTAATACACAAACCTTAATCCCGTGACCCTCGCGTCGAGATGGCACGCCACCCTGCGCAGCTCCCATCTCGACGACCAACTCTGGGCGACCCAGTAGGCCTACAAACCGGCGATGAGGCAAGACCTGGACATCCCATCGTGGGAGGCCTAGGCCCCGCCGACTAAACCGCTGGTTCTCATTAAAGTTCTCTCTCTCTCTCTCTCTGTGCACACAAATTTGTTTGTCGGCTTTGTTAATAACCAGTTCAGTGAGCATGGATAGTGTAAGTTCAATATATGCACAGTACATTGCGCACATATTTAGTGCAAGTTAACTTCCGTATTACAATCTCACTGGCGTGCCCTTGGAAGCTGCATTTATCTCACTAACTCTTGTTCACCAATAAGAAAAACAACAACCTTCATATCACAATAACTACTCCCAGGCTAATGTCCGAGAGTATTTTCTTTTTCTTTTTGCGAATCGCCTACTAGTCGCGAACGCATAATCACGCCTACAAACATCAAAACCATTTTTTCGTTCATTATTTAGTAATCGCATCCCTAGAGGCTCGACATTTCAGTAGAGTTATATGACGGAAATTCTAGAACACCAGTGGCGAATGACTTAAAGAAAGAAAGGTTGCCCATAAGAATGGTTTCCTGTCACACCAAATAATGTCAAGTTCTTATGCATGAATTGGGGGCGAATGTAGCCTGATTTTTCGAACGCATGCCGTAAGGGCCCATCCTTCAGTTTGTGATGTTGAGAATGAAAAAAAAAAACATCCCTTAACCGTCGCTGAAAATTATGTCGGCATCCGCTGTACAGTAAGCAGCCAGGAACACGAAAAAAAAAATCGTGTAACTGATGTGCTTTATTTGAAGTTGATGATGAAGTTGAAGTTTATTAAAAATAGCAAAGTACACAGGAAATGTTGTAGAGGACATCTGAATCCCTAGCTCAAGGCTAGTTGGAATCGATGCTAGTTATAATTCAAAATCCTAACAGCAATACGAAAAAGTATAAATAAGTCATATATACATAAACATTCATTCATAAACACAAGGCAGGGTACGTGTAGTAGCTAAGAGAAACCCACAGAAAAAAATTTGTATTTAGTAAATCATACACTGCAAGTGAAAAAGGTGAACATATGTACGCCATCGAGATGAAAACTCTTTGCAGATAATAGTAGCGAGTCACAATGCGATTTCACTGATATTCAAATACGTTTTGCTTGTTTTACTTCCGATGGTGTGCTGTTCCATAGGAGTGCTCCAGTGTTGTTTAACCTTTTGGGGTCTGTCACAGAATACGAGCTGCGGGCATTGCATTTGGCCCCAGATTTCTGGCAAATATACATCTCGCATGCTGCTGGCTTACTGTGAAACGGCGTAAGCGAAGTTCAAGTACACGCCTTCTTTGTTTTATTGACTCTTCACGCAAGCTCAAAATGCGTCTGGCTCCCGTTTAGAACGCGGCGGGGTGATGCGCCAATAAACTATTGCTATTGAATCGCCTAATGTTTTACCTATGCTAAAGAAAGAAAAAAAAAAGTACCCGCGATGATTTCCCCTGACCAAAGTTTCTAAATCCCTATTGTGATCTTTGCTTTTGTACGATTCCGTTGCTTGTCGTTTCATTACTTTTCTTCCACCCGTCTTCGAATCGCATCTTACTAATCTCTATTGTGGAAATGTTGTTTACTTTCCCCCTACTGTCGCCGAACCTAAGCGCTTCGAGGAAGCAGGAGGCACCTAAATCCACCGCAGCGCGGATATTTTGTCTTCAAATTCAATTATCTATGTACAGTTATCCAATATACTATTACAATTGTCAATATTCTGTATCGTTTCCTTAGCTTTACCGCAGCAAGCGCCTGCTTCTTCTCCCTTCTTATATCTCCTTTAATTAGTGCGTGTTCATGGAACCCTGATCTCCCTTACAAAAGTAACTCACTCTCCTTCGAATTATCATACATGGTTTCTTCCCTGATTTTGTTTTTCCTCTTAGGAAGTTACTCACGGCACGTTTCTTTTCTATTGCCGCCGCTCATGAGATTATCTCAGCCTCTCTGACTTTCCGCATGTTCTTTGTTGCCATGTTTCTGGGTAAGGTTCGCATTTCTTTTCCGCCAATGTGAATAACGTTCATCCTGTACAAATAGCTGAACAATCACCGAGACCATTTACTTTATTCCATATTCCTGAGTCGTTCTTAATAATCAATATTACTGTGAGCTTCCTTCACATCAAAACTTGTCCAACCCATATCACCCTGGACAGCTTCATTTGTAGCCTTCCCGTGAGCGCCCAATGCGCGCCGTCCCACTGACCATCGAGTCCTGATTGTACCTCTGGTTTCTGGCAAACAACCACATTTTCAAATGTAAGTCCTTCAACCATTACACCTTCCCACATATCACGGATCATCTCCTACCTATTGGATCCCCATAGCACTCTCTGTTTCATTATGACCGAATTTCTCTTGCCCTTCACTGTTATTGCTTTTTCCGGTGTTTCTATATACCCATTGCCTTCGTTTATTCATATACCAAGGTATCTATGTTCCTTTACGTGAGGTATCTCCTGGCCATTTATTGACACTGTCTGTTCGCTGTTTTTATTGAATATCGCAACACGTGACTTTTCAACGCTAAATTTCATACCTAATCTGGCGAGCAGCGTCGCGAATGGCAGAAGTCAGAGCACCGGCACGTGGAGCAGACGACAGGACGATGGCACTCACGGTGCTTTCAGTGATTTCGCGCTGCAGGTTTTAAGGCTTGACGTACCGGAAAACGCATTTTCTTGCATCTGCTATTGAGAAAGAGAGAGATATCCAAATGAGATAAAGGCAGCGAGGTTAAGGGGAGCTAAATCCAGCGGTGTGGTACCCTGCACTATCTGTAGGAAAATTGGAAGTAAAGACGGAAAGAAGAATTGGGACAAAAAGAGAGGTCGCTACATATACAAGGCAGGCCACACTGATGGCACCAGGGGCCCTAAAAGCAGAAAACTAGTGTAATCTGCCATGCCAATGCACATCGGAAACGGAGTTCGGCGCGGTAAGCTAAGAGGCGGAGCTTCAGCATTTATATCCGGGTTGTTATCTTGCTGTGCAAGTTCACATAGTCGCGCACTTAATCATGGAAATATGGGAAAAGCTAAACAATATCACCGTCGATGTATGAAAACCATAAAAAACATAACATTGGGTATGTATCATGCAGCCACTGACTGTGTGCTAGTACGTATGTTCCCCAGGAGGCAAGGCAGATCTGCCGCTCCTCAATTAAACTTTTTTTTTGGCGTGAACTTGGGTCACTGCAAGTATCACAACATCACAATTACACGGTCATGTTCACGATTTTTCTTGCAAATCAGGGGTGGTGTCGCCATTGT